>NC_082720.1:16422320-16782269 GCF_030144855.1 Hypanus sabinus
AGATGGATGAGATGAGATAAATGGTAAGAGTCGGGAAGGGAGTAGATAATTTTTACCAGAAGGAGAAATAGATGTTCATACCATCAGGTTGGAGGCAACCCAACAGAAGATCATCTGAAAAAGACTGGTGGCCTTGAGCAGACTCTATATGATTTTCTCCCACTCCATTACTTTGTTTTTTTTTATTTACAGATTCTGCAAAGTAACAGACCCATCTGACACAACGACCCTCACACCAGCCAATTAACCTACAAACCTGTACATCCTTGGGTGGTGTTGGATAACCAGAACATCCAGACAAAACCTATGTGGTCATGGGGAGAACGTACAAACTCTCCACAGACAGCAGCAGAACTGAACCTGGGTCACTAGCACTGTAATAGCATCACATTAACCACTACACTACCATGATTTTAAAACATTTCCAAGGATTGTTTAGCAAAAAAGATTCTGGCACTAGAAAGGAGCTACAAATAATGCAAAGTGCATTTGTGAAGTATACAATATTAACAACTAGCAATGCACAGAAGTTTCTGAGATCCTTCAGAGAAACACAGATCTAAACAAGTAACTATCTCAAAGCAAAATGAAGCTTTCAGAAACGGTGACTGAAATTTAACTCTTTTGGAAAATCCTCGCCTGGTATTTTTGCCAAAATTATGAATTTAGCTAACTTGCCAAAAGAAAAATCATTTCTTGAGAGCCTTTCTTCATATAAAACTGAAAAGGGACTTTCTGCTGCTTTCTCTCACTGCCTAGCTGTAAAACCACAATATTTGCGCTTTATCTTGTAATGGATATAAAACTCTCAGAGAAAAGAACTTCATAGATAGAAAGCTAGATAGATTAGCAATCCACAATATCCTCAAGCCTATAAATATCTCAATTAAACTAAGCTAAATTAAATTAACTATCTTAACTGAGTTATAGCAACAAACTGTTGAACAAGGCTTTCTATCTTGTAACTACCTACACCCCTCCCTGAGATGAAAGTAGTAGCCAGCCTTCAATACCCAGTATTTTGTGAAGTTTGCAGTAATGGTTGGAGCTGTGTAAATACCAATAAAAAATATCTACAGGCAAAACCCATCAATTATATCAGAAGCTTTGGTCCGGCAGTTCACGAAAGTGTATTTCTGATAAGGAGTCATTTACCTGTTTCTGCAAAGGGTTTCCCATTTAAGTAACATGAGGTAGAAATTCCAACTGGCAAACCTCATGAACAGATGTTTAATGCACTTGTACTACTTTTCCTGTGTGTATTATTTTACACAGGCTGTTTAATATCAATGGCTTAATGTCCATGTTAAAAACAGCACACTCTGGAATGCAGTACAAGTGCATTAGGCATTTGTACATTGAGTGTCCTAATTGGAATATGGGCCTCTAACACCAAAGGACACTACGCATAAGGGGTTGGAGTTTCTGCCCTCTCCATGGCATTATCAGCAGCCAGCCATCATTTTACAGAAAAAAATGGATGTTGTTACTGCCACAATTGTCATAAAAATATAACTCTGACATCAGTATGAGTACAGACTCCTCCATGTGCCTCTGGCCTACAGGTGTGCTTGGCTGTTTTTGGAGAGATACCTTCATTCCAACCACTAAAAGGGACACATTGGACTAAGCCATCAGAAAGACAACAGAATACAAGGCCAAACACGGAGTCCCTGAAACTGAGATTCCAACCTTCTCTTCATGCCTTATCAGCTCTGACTAAATGGGAGCACTCTTCCATCCCAGGCAGAAGATAGTTGCTTCATGTTCTAGTATTGAGCCTCCATCAATATGAAGGCCTGAGATATTATATTGGAAAAGAGAAAGCAAGTTCTTCCCCGTCCTGAACAATATTAATCCAAGAAAGAAAGCCCCCCCAAAACTTCCCTGCACACTTCCTTGGAGCTGCTGTGGAAATTAGCTGTTACACTGTTTCCATTACAATAATGCTTACACTTAGAAGCATTGAATTTATCTTTCTTAATGTAAAATAACCCAAGGTATGGGCAAATGACTCAAAGATTTTTTTTTTGAGATACAGTGCAGAATAGGCCCTTTGAGCCACACTGCCCAGCAACCCCCTGTCTAATCCTAGTCTAATCATGGGACAATTTATAATGACCAATTAACCTACCAGCCAGTAGGTAGGAAGCCAGAGCATCCAGAGGAAACCCACGTAGTCACGGGGAGAATTTACAGTCTCCTTACAGGCAGTGCTGGGATATGAACCCAGGTCACCTGTACTGTAAACCTTCGTGCTAACCATAATGCTACCGTGTCACCCTAGAATGGTTGAGAAAACAACACAAAGTACACACTGATAATGGAAAATAAAGCAGTGATAGTAACTCACAGCATTGAAAATAAATCGAAGAACGTGCTAATAAACAGTAACAGTGAAATTGTACACAGCACTTGCTTGTAGACTGTAAAAATAAACCACTACATGAGTCTAATACTGCATCTGAAAGAAACACCATGCATACCTATAATACACAATGGAAAATCATCATGCCACATAGAAATGTTCACTAGAATGTAAAGTAATCCAGAGAACACGTTAACAAATTACCAGAAAAGTGAAAAAAGCCAAGCTCACTGATGCTCAGTTCAGTGACTGATAATGGAAAACTACTGTACATACACACACAGACCCCTCACTACAACGAAAAGCTAACAATTGCACACATTAAAAATTTACTGTGTTGAAAGACAATCCATAACAACTCTCATAATTCACAAATGGAAAATTGCAACAAAATGCTTGGAACATGATATTGTCAAAACCAAGACTTCATGGCAACATTCCCAATTCTAGCAAAGGCAACCATATATTATGTCATTCTGCAAGCAAGAGACCACAAAATCTCTCTATAATCCATGCCATTCCAAGTATTAAGGACCTCAGAGAGGAAAATGGATTGCTTTACACCTAATCCATTTCTTTTATCTCCATTAACCCGGCTCCAGATCCACAGCAATGGCAGAAACTTTCTTGCAAGAAAATCATTGCTGAAGTTCATAAGGAGCCCTCCAAGCTCCCTTATAATGATTCAACACAATCAAAAATAATGCCACTACACAAAATCAACAATTCACAATAGCTTAAAGAAACCCGTATCACACTCCAAATTAACAATTCACAACTAAATCATAATTCACCATGCAAAATAATCCACAATATACAGTGTTAATTCAGAGCACACACTAAAAATTCAAAATGGAAAATAACCCACAGCATTCCCTAATATCTCACAGCTATATGTAAAATGTCCCACTGCACATATTATTTTGTTTCAAAATTCATTCACTGCACACACTAATAATATAGTGTACAAGAAGTATTTCATGGCTATCTGAAGAAGACAAGTATCAGAGATATATTGTACTTGCATACTTTGACAATAAAATTAACCTTGAAGCCAGAGTAAAGAATATTAATGCTTGCAGTCATTAATCCAGGCATTGGGAAAAAAGTTGGAAAGTCATATTGAGTACACAACTAAGTATAACAATCATATTGAGTATAACAATTGGGAAGTCATATTGCAGTTGTGTAAGTTTCGTTAGGCCGCTTTTGGAGAAATATGTGCAATTCCAGTTACCGCTTTTAAGGATGCGGAGACCTTGGAGAAGGTGCAGAAGAGCATCACTGGGTTGTTGCCTGGATTGGATAATATTTGTTATATAGAGAGGTTTGACAAACATGGATAGTTTTCTCTGAAGTGTCAGAGGCCAAGGGGAGACCTGATAAAGCTGTATAAAATTATGAGAGGCATAGATAGGGTATATAGCCTTTTTCCCTGGGTTGAAATGTCAAAAAACCAGAGGACATAGATTCAAGGTGGATATGGGAAAGCTTAAAGGGGATTTGAGAGGCAATGTGTAAAAGCCATTCATACAGACACAGGAACAGGCAGGGAACAGAGGGATAGAGATCATGTGCAGGCAGATGGGATTAGTTTAGATTGGTACAGATAGGCTCAAGGGCCTGTTCCTGTGCTGTTTTGTCTGCCTTCTATGTTTACAATATAACCCGAAGCACACAATAATGATTTACAATGTAAAATAATGCAAGGCAGACACTGATGATTCACAACACTGTAAAATAATTCATAACATACCAGGAATTCAAAACGTAGAATAATTCACTGTACATGGTAATAATGTATAATGTAAAATAGTCCACAACACATTCACAGTGAGAAGTAACCCAAGGCACACACTAATAATACACAATGGAAAATAATTCACAACATTCATTAGTAAATCACCGTTACATACAGTTTATGTCACACCAAACATGAACAACTCACAGAATCAGAGTAAGATAATCAATAACACACACACATAATAGGCCATGCTGTAAAATAAAACGTAGCACACACCAACAGTTCAACAAACTTTAAAATGGCCCACAGCACAGACTAAAATTTCCCATACAGTAAATTAACCCACTTATACCTCTAGTAATTTACAATACCTTAAAATAACAGAGAAAAATAATTCACCTTTCAGTAAAATAGCACAGCACACGCTATTAACACACTACAGAAAGAAACTCACAATACCCACCAATAATTCATAGACATGAAACAGAAAAAGAATAACTTTATTTATGCATACTGTTGTAGGTATTGGAGATTGGGTAGCACATGTTAGCACAGCACTGGTGTAAATCTTTCAATGTGTTAACACGACGCATATTGCACAACTAGATCTTACGGGTCAGAAAGTCAGAGGTTCCCTCCCTTGTTTAGTATGAGTAAACTGGAGTATGAGTGGGCTGAGTATGAGTAGTTGCTGCAGCTGATCAGTTGTCACTGGCCCCTGCTGGAAGGTCAATGCATAGAGTCGCCGGTGACGGCAGGACTGGATTCTCAATGTACAGGCTAACTTTCAAAAGAAAAGCCGTGTCACCAAGGTATTGGGAGAAGAATAAATCATCTGCATCACTGGCCCACGCTCTCAACAGAAGTAGAATTCACAGCAATATTGAAGATATTTTTATCGTGGGTAGAGAGATCCCACTTCCATTGTTATGGTGAATCTTGTGTATATAAACCAGAAACTTTCCACTATAAATAACTTGGTCTGTGGTTTTGGACAATGAATTGAGCGCATCAAGCAAGAAAAGGAGTAAACACGACATTTTAACCCACTCTGATCCTTCACTCGCTCTGGATATCACCTACTACACTTGGTCGGGCTGCAGCATAACCACAAACACTTCTTCTGCCACTAAAGCCAGTTTCTGTACAGACTCCTCTAACTCAATGCCCCGTGGGGCTTGGAATGCCTCCACAGTGCACATCCGGTCTCAAAGTGTAACGCTTTACACGGCTGGGATTTCAAGCGAGTTTGGTGGTAATAAGCGACCCGCGCTTCGTTTTTGAGCTCAACGTTCTGACTTGGTCTGGCTTTAACATTTGCACTTGGGATACTTTATTTAAGAAAGAAAGCTAAATAAGGTGAAGTATCCCGTAACAGCGTGCTCCCACGTGTCAATATATGAGACTTGTCAGTACCCAGGGCGAAAGCATTGTCCGCTTTTACGTCATGTGCCCCTCCGTGCCAGGCTGCCAAGGCTTCAGGACCTTTCAAAAGAACATGAAACACTGAACATTTATGTGCAGGGGTTTGCCCTAATTAAAACACTGATACTCCTCCTCGTCCTGTCCTTGACGACACGTTCTGAGGAGGCGTGTTTTTTGAAATGGTCTATAGTGGGGTCACGTTCCAATTATCGCTCAGAGGAAGCTTTGCAACTGGTTTAGACAGCACAATCTGTGCTTCCATTCTAGCTTATTACCCTCCTGGCAAGACAAATAATTCACCATATTTACCGCACGAGTTTCGTTGTAATTTAAAACCCGACATTTAAAACAGAGAAGGTCGTAACATCCATTTTAAATGCGGATTCCCTGAAGTACATTTTTTTTTACTTTTTATATTGTAAGTTGGGTATAATGAGTAAAAAGCGTGCCGTTATTACAACTCGCGTTTACTTACAGTCTCTCGGTGTTCCTGGGTATTCCTCTCGGAACAGCCTTTAATCCCAAATGATGGCAATCCACATTGGATCCAGAGCAGATGCAGCGGCTGGGGCACGCATGGATGTAAACTCCAGAAACTAACAGAGTCAGCAGGACAAACCCTGCCAAGTTCTCTCTCAATTTAGCCATTAAAGAAGATGAAGAAAAGAAGGAATAGGTGGGAGGGAGAGAGGGCGGAAGATAGAGCGACAGAGAGAGAGAGAGAACGGGAGTTCAAAGACTGAAAAAAAAGAGAACGGAGTTCGGTCTTTCCTCTGATCAGTTTAAAGTTTTGCACAGGCTCAGACAGTCGGTTCAGCCGTCAGCTCTGGTGACTCCCGGTGAGATAAATCTTAAAGATCCAGTCTTCTGGAGACCATTACACAGAGAAGTTACCGGCCTCTCTCTTGCCTATATTCTTAAATTCCAAGTAATCCTGCAAACTATTGTCACCAACAAATTCCAGGCTAGATTCCTTCAACTTCCCCCACCCACCCCCACACAACCAACTTTCTTTCACTTTAAAAACTCCTGACGGTCAGAAAGAGGAGGTTGAGAACAGCGTGCAAATATAGATTCTTCACAAAAGGCAGGGGAAGAAATTCCAGCTGATAGGCTTCGTACTGAACTGTACTCCTGATCTCTCACCCCAGCCTTTAAAAAAAATCAACTCTTGATTGGAAGAGGAGAAATGTGAACAAAAGCTGTAGGCAAAACCAAAGTAGCCTCTCTTGATGGTCTAAACATTCATCAAATCTCTCAGCACAATCCCACACTCCTGTCACCAAATCCTAGGTGATCTATACCTTCAGCTCCATCAGACTTCTGCACAAGCCCTTTTAAGCACACACTTTGAGGGGGTTTGGTTTCTCTTGCCTATTTTAAAGCCTCACACAATTGTTCCTCCTTCCTGATGTTGCTTTGGATGTGATTGTTGTAAAATCCTAGAGCTGCTCCTGTCATTTCCCAGCTCTGCACTCTGGAGTGTGAGGGTGTTTTTAGTTGCAATAAAAGTTCTCTTATCCTCGCCCTAAATTCCCAGCTGAAGTTTCTACTGGCTCCCTCTCTGCTGATGTCACTCAACGTGTTAGAATGAAAGCACATGCACACACTTACAAGGCACACTCTCTCCTCACACAAACACACCTCCTGGAATTACCTCTCTCTTGCACGCAAGCACCCACACACACTCACACACACATTTCTAAAACACATTCTTTACTTTCATACAGCATTGTTCACGTCCTTATTCTCCCTTTACATCCAAATTCTTTTTCATGTGTGCAAATTTCCATATTTACATGTTTTTTTTCTGTCTCATAAACACATGTATTTCTTACATACAAATGCACACAAAGCTGTGATCTTACACCTTAATCCATTACTTTTAATATTTCTGCCACTACTAACATATTCAATCACAAACCGAATTGTGACCTACCATCTCTTCCACAAACACTCACTCTCATTTGCCCCTCTCCACCTCAGATACGTACGCTTACATGCATACTTTTATGCAAAAAAAAGTTCCTTGGGGATATTTGGCTTTCTGCTGGTGTAGCTCCAGGAGGCGGTCAGCAGAACTTAATAGAGCAATGGATGGTTTCAATTATTGTATGAGTTTGTTCCCTTTCTCTGTTTTTTTAAGGGATTTGGGAGCAAAAGGCTGATAAGAGCAGGAGGAGCCCATGTTACCCAGGTTCAGTTGGGATTCATTTTCAGTGCAATGAGGATGATGAGGTACAGCAGGGCATTCTCCTTCCTCCCTTCCTCCCTCAGGCAGTACTGCCGGGCTCAAGGACAGCTTCCACCTCACTGTTCTGAGACTACTGAATGGTCCTCTAGTACAGTAAGGTTGGAATCTTGACCTTACAATCTACCTCATTGTTCACATTTTCTCCATAGTTGTTACAATTTATTCTGCATTGTTATTGTTTTATGGTGTTCCATTTCAATGTGCTGTGTAATTATCTGATCAGTAGGAACAGTATACAAGATAAACTTTGCACTGTACCTCAGTATATGCGACAGTTTCCAGTTCAGTAAGAACATTGAGACATCATCGTGGGTTAGGCCGAGAGAGGAACTCGGGTCTCCATATCCAAAAGTTGTTTTAATGGAATGACTACCTTACTAAGACTTGCTGAGGATGTCAGCATGTTAGAAAAACCTTTTCCTTCATGTATAGGCATGCATTAGCCTGCACGCTGACAGATCTGAACATCATAGAATGTGTCTGATATTCTTTGAGGCTTGGTATTCCCAGTTCTCAAAGGACTGGAACTAGTGTCACAAGCTGCAGCAATTCTGGGCTACCTGCCAGAAATACAACATATAGATTTTGTTTCTTTCTCATATACACCTCCTGACATATTCATATGGATGCATGTATGCTCCTGTCACATGGATAATCTCCTTCGTTCTCTAGCTCTCTCTTTAATCTTTCACCTTGGGCATGAATTGCATAACTTCTTAGTAAAACTCACAGTGAGTGACTGGGAACATCTTATTGTTACATAATTACATTCATTTCACATTTCTCTTTCATACAAATTCTCTCATGTTGTCACAGTTTCACAATTTTATATCCTCCCATTCTTCATCTGGCATCAATCTGCTATATTATATTATGTATAGAGCTAAATTATCTTTTAGACAAATTGGGAGATCACAAGTGTGTAGAATCATTCTTAAAGAAACGTATTCACTTAGGGTTTTTACAAGATCTAGACGTTCCAAAGTATGTTTGATATCTGGTCACTGTGTTATCAACGGTAACATGGCAGTGAATATGAGCACAGCAAGATTCGCCAATATGCAATGAGGTTTGAAAGTGGTGATGTTGGTCGATGAACGAGAATCGTTCTTTTGATGGGAAGAATTCCGCTTTTCAAGTAGCGCAGTGGATTTGTTAACCCCACCAAACCTGATAACAGCAGCTTCACTTAAAGTGCATTGTCTTTACTGTTGTGGAATACTGATGGAACTGCTTAGGAGAATCCTGAAGCTTTGCAGTAACTAAAGATGTTGCCTGTGGACCTCACATGCCAACCACCACTCACCACAATAATTGTGGAAGTCTTACTGAAGAGATTTTATCCACTCTGACTGTATTTAACCGACACTGTTTCAAGAAAATTCACTCAGATTTCTCCCTTATTTCTCGTCAGGAACAGTTGGCATCAATGATCACCTCAGCGAATAGTTGGGATTTGAACAGAAATGTTATTCAGCACAGTAATAGAGCCTTCAGTTCTTTGAGTCCACAACGGCAATCTAATATCCTTCACGTACCCTTTATCCGCCCCCACCCCCCATCAACTCCCTTGGGATTCCACCACCTGTTTATTGTCAGTGCTCATCCCTCAACCAACACCTACACATTCATACCTTATTGCATTTTGTGTGCAAATTCACTACCAGCTTTCAGTCAATAACAGTGAATTGGCCTCAAATGTACTTAGGTGGTTTTGGAGTCTCTAAATCCTGTGGCATTCTCTGATTACGTCCAATACTTTCTTTAAGAACGTTTCTACAAATTTGAGATCTTATGTTTCAAAGATAGTTTATTTTTGTACAAAATGTATATTGACAAGGTGGTAATAGATAACGAGTGGGACTTTGATTCGTGGGAACATACCGGAGCAAGCCCACACTGCCATGGAGAATATCAAAACTCCATACATACAGCTCTGGAGGTCAGTATTGAACTTGAAGCTGTGGCTTTGCCAACTTTACCAACTGGATGAACATGTTGTCCTTGTTCATAGTGAGGCAGAAAACTATACCTCTGAAGTCTTGTCAGTGGTCTTAAATTCAAGTATTCTGTATATAAGGTATGCAGATAGCTACTTTAATAGCAATGTTATTGAAGCAGCTGTCTACAGATTACTGAGAAGCATCATCCAGTATGAAAACTGCATACCATTCCAACTTAAATGATTGTCATCTTTACCGAGAAATGCCAGCTAATTTATCTTTGATATTTATGATGTATTTCATGGTAGAGAGTCACAAAACCATCACTTAGCTCCAGAAGAGATCATTTCACAGTAGAAGTGTTATGCAAATACCGCTGTTATTTATCCACAGTTGATGCTGGTTATTTCTTTAAATAAATCTGCGAGGAGGACTTGTCAAATCATCGCAGAGCATTAGGAGCGAGCTAAAGGATTATGGGCTTTGCTAGCAAGAATTATTACAAATCCCTGAATTTTCCAAGATACAGATTGTTTGACCTTCATGGCAGTCTTGATGAAACTAAGTTCTTTGTAAACCATTTACTAAAGTCACACATCATACAAGTGAGGGACTGGAGTCAACTTGCAGCCTAGCAATTTTAACACATATGTGTGCTGAGCACATGCTGAGATGCTACCTTGCATGGGGCCAATGCCAATTTCTTGTAGGACTGCAGGGTGGATTTTTTTCTGCATACAACCAGCATGGAATTAAACTTTTACGTTCCAAATTCTTATTTGCTAATTTCTAAACTGGACAACTTTTCCTTCCATAAAGGACACTTGTAAATCATTTGGAAATCTGTGAAATCACTGTCTGGTATGGAGGGACTACTGCACAGGACAAAAATAAGCTGCAGAAGGTAATAAATCTAGTCAGCTCCATCTTGGGCACTAGCCCACAAAGTACCCAGGACATCTTTAGGGAGCGGTGTCTCAGAAATGCAGCATCCATTATTAGGGACCTCCAGCACTCAGGGCATGCCTTTTTCTCACTGTCATCATCAGATACAGAAGCCTGAAGGCACACACTCAGCGATTCAGGAAAAGCTTCTTTCTCTCTGCCATCCGATTCCTAAATGGACATTGAAGCATTGGACACTACCTCACTTTTGTTAATATACAGTATTTCTGTTTCTGCACATTTAAAAAATCTATTCAATATATGTAATTGGTTTACTTGTTTATTTATTATTAAGTTTTATTTATTATTATTATTCTCTCTCTGCTGGATTATGTATTGCATTGAACTGCTGCTGCTAAGTTAACAAATTTCACGTCACATGCCGGTAATAATAAACCTGATTCTGATTCTGAAAATCTCATAACTTTGTTATTCCCCTTAATACCTGTCTACTGTAGGTGATGGGTTTTGAACCGATTTTTTTCTGGAAAGCCAGTTCATGTCTTTTGGCATTAGTAATCTTAACAGAAGATGCATTAATAAGATGCTTTTAATAGCTAGAAACCAGGAGGAAATATCACTCCTTGAGTAAACTCGGTTTATTTCTATTGCGGTTTTTTTAGTTTCTAGAAAAAAAACAAAATGGAGTTTTGGACAACACTGCTGCCACAAAGCAACAAATTTCATGACATATGTTAGTGATAATAAACTTGATCCTGATTCTGATTCTGAAAGCTTGCATGGTCATAATGAATGGAGTAGGGAACAAATGCAGATATACAATAAAATATTTTTGCCCATTAAGCATCCTATATGAGAGCTCTGTAAGTTTCCCTTCTAATCTGATTTTCCCTTCATGCGACTCTAAGCTGTAAGCAAGACAAACATTTTGACCATATTATGAGTAACTACTGATGAATGACATTCACTATGGAGGAAACGTGCAAAAGGAAATACTCACTTAATTTAAAATTGACAGGACACTTGAGTGGAGCAGGAGAAACCACGCAAACCAGAAGATCCCAGGTAGTGTTCAATCTTTTAGTTAAAGTGCCTGTGGGATTGGAGCAAGGAAAATTTAGCTCATAATATATTCCCCAGTGTAATTCAATGCAATGCTTCAACATGAATTGTTCTTACATTTATTATAACCATGTGATGAAAAAGGGATTTTCTCAACAATTTCTTGCACAAGTTCAATTCAATTTGAAATGGCTTAACAAAAATATCTACACCAATAGGTGAGCTACAGACAGGATTTCAACAAGAAACGGTATGCAAGTTGGCAGAGAGGATGTTGCCTTGGGTTCAGAATTTCATGCGTGAAACACCGTTTTAACTCCTCCACTGTTGCAATGCCCCCTGGTGGTCTTTGCTTGAGTAGCTAGAGGTTACTTTTGTTTTCTTTGACATTGAGAGTTTGTTCTGCAAGAAGCATTTGTTATTTGATTGAAATTATGTGGATCTAAAAGAGGTGCCCTCGCAATGCCAGACAAAAAGATTGGAGAGAAAGAAGGATGCCCTTTCAGCTCCAGTCTATGCTGTGATCTAGCTTCACCCAGGCTGGTGTTTGGTTGTAAAAATATGGAAAATAGAAACAGGATTAGGCTTTTTTGGCCCTTCTCTACCATTCTGTAAAATACTGAACAATCAGACTGAACAATGGTATCGGTTTGAAGGTTCAAGAGGCTGTCTCCTGTATCTATTTTCTCCGCGGATCTAACCGTGACCCAACATATCAATGCAGCCTAAAAGAAGGCACAGTGGTAGATATTTTTCATTAGGAGGAGATTTGGTATGTCACCAAAGACACTGGCAAATTTCCACAGATGTACTGTGGAGAGCATTCTAACTGGCTGTATCACCGTCTGGTTTGGGGCGAATGGACTACTACACAGAATCAAAATAAGCTGCAGTGAGTTGTAAACTTAGTCATCTCCATCCAGGGCACGAGCCAAGGAGGAGTACCTCAGAAAGGTGGTGTCCATCATTTAGGAGCCCCATCATCTAGATTGTGCCTTGTTCTCATTGTTACTATGAGGAAGGAGGTACAGAAGCCTGAAGGCACACACTCAGCGATTCAAGAACAGCTTCTTCCTCCTTGCAATCTGATTTCTGAATGGACATTGAACCCATGAACACTACCTCACTACGTTTTTATTTATATTTTTGCATTAATTATTTAACTATTTCAGATATATAAAAGTACTGTAATTCAGTTTTTTCTCTATCATTATGTATTGCATTATGCTGTTGCCACAAAGTCAAGTTTCGTGATGTACGCCGATGATATTATATGTGACTCTGATTCTGATATTTCTTTGCCCTACAATAAATGAACTTTTTGGTGTCCCATTCCTGCTTACTTACCAGATTTCTCTTGGTCCTTTTATCATTAGGGAAGTATATCAACATCATTTTTGAATATATTTAATGATATGGCCTCCACTGCTGAAATGGAGATGACCAGAGATTCTGCACCCACTTTTTGAAGAAATTTCTCTTGATCTTGGTTCTTAGCAGCATAGTCAAGTCAAGTCAAGTCACTTTTATTGTCATTTCGACCATAACTCCTTGTACAGTACATAGTAAAAATGAAACAATGTTTTTCAGGACCATTGTGTTACATGACACAGTACAAAAAACTAGACTGAACTATGTAATAAAAAAAAATAGAGAAAGCTACACTAGACTACAGACCTACACTGGTCAGCATAAAGTGCAGGCATTACAATAAATAATAAACAGGACAGTAGGGCAAGGTGTCAGTCCAGGCTTCAGGTATTGAGGAGTCTGATAGCTTGGGGGAAGAAACTGTTACATACTCTGGTCGTGAGAGCCCGAGTGCTTTGGAGCCTTTTCCTAGATGGCAGGAGGGAGAAGGGATTGTACGAGGGGTGCATGGGGTCCTTCATAATGCTGTTTCCTTTGCGAGTGCAGCGTGTAGTGTAAATGTCAATGATGGCTGGAAGAGAGACCCCTGTGATCTTCTCAGCTGACCTCACTATCCGCTGCAGGGTCTTGCAATCTGAGATGGTGCAATTTTTGAACCAGGAAGTGATGCAGCTGCTGAGGATGCTCTCAACACAACCCCTGTAGAATGTGATGAGGATGGGGGTGGGAGATGGACTTTCCACAGCCTTTGCAGAAAGTAGAGACACTGCTGGGCTTTCTTTGCTATGGAGCTAGTGTTAAGGGACCAGGTGAGATTCTTCGTCAGGTGAACACCAAGAAATTTGGTGCTCTTTACGATCTCGACCAAGGAGCCGTCAGCGGGGAGTGGACGCTCCATACCCTCCTGAAGTCAACAACCATCTCTTTTGTTTTGTTCACATTAAGAGACAGGTCGTTGGCTCTGCGCCAGTCCATTAGCCGCTGCACCTCCTCTCTGTAAGCTGACTCGTCATTCCTGCTGATGAGACCCACCACGGTCGTATCATCGGCGAACATGATGATATGGTTCGAGCTGTGTGTTGCAGCACAGTCGTGGGTCAGCAGAGTGAACAGCAGTGGACTGAGCACACAACCCTGGGGAGCCCCTGTGCTCAGTGTGATGGTGTTGGAGATGCTGCTCCCGATTCAGACTGACTGAGGTCTCCCAGTCAGGAAGTCTAGGATCCAGTTGCAGAGGGAGGTGTTCAGGCCCAGTAGGCTCAGCTTTCCAATCAGTTTCTGAGGGATGATTGTGTTGAATGCTGAACTGACTTAGAACATGGTTGTCCCTTCATTACAGATGGGTCCAATTCATGGAGTCCACTACCCGACAACATTGTGAGGGCACTTCTACCATAAAGGCTGCGTGGTTCAAGAAGGCAGCTGGCCACCACATTCCCAAGAGGAATCAACAAATGTTGACAATTGAGCACTGTATAAATCTCAGAAATGAACTTTTAGAAAAGTATTCATTAGGATACAGAACAGATCAGGCCCTTGTGGCCCATCAAGCCACATCACCCAGCAATCCCCCAAGTTTAATCCTAGCCTAATTATGGGACAATTTACAATGCACAATTGATCTACCAACCAGTAAGTCTTTGGACTGTGGGAAAAAACCCACGTGGTCACAGAGAGAAAGTACAAACTCCTTCTAGGCAGCAGCAGGAATTGAATCCCAGACACTGGTACTGTAAAACATTGCTATGCTAAAACAAACTATGCTACTGTGCTGTCCCACGTTCCAAGTAAGGAACATTGGAAAGTAATTTATATAACACATCCTGGATAAATGGGAAAAAATGATGAATTATACATTGATACCTAAATAGTTATAAGCCCCAGTGTAACAATAAGTGCTCTAAAAGCAGCAGGAAATCTCTGCAACAAACATTAACAAGTGACATCTATGCTGTGGATAGGAGGCAAATGAAGAGGATACTTAATTAGAATAGCTCGAGACAACCTACCTCTTTCATCTGTTTCTGTCCAGAACAAAGTTTCTGTCTTGAATCAGAATAACATTTTATGTTTCAGCTGGCGGTTTGTCCAAAGTTGATCTTTATATTAGCATCTATAACAAATGTTAATCTTCACATGGAGAATCTGTCTGCTGGCCTACAGTCCAGCTTGGATGGCCTTATCCAACCAGCAATATTCTCAGAGGAGTAAGACAGCTTTCGCGTCACTTCAGGAAGTATCCTCTACTGAAGAAATGAGTGGGCGGCAAGACTTTCACAGGACGGTAGGTTCTAGTCAGAAGTTTTGGTTATGCTCAATAACAACAATCCCTCTCAGAGGTGGAAATAGTCAAGGCCAGCTAACAGGCTCTGGTGAAGCTATATAGGCCAATCCCTGTACAACTGATATGATGGATTGCAGGAATATTGATGAACTCCAGTCATGCTATCAACTGCAGAGGACATCAGAGACCAGGAGGTTATCGAAGAGGCCTATGCTCCACTTGGGAGCACAGTGGCCAAACTAAACCAAAACCAATGATATCAATGGTAAACCTGGCTCTGAATGGAACTATATCACAGCTCTGCGGTAAATAAACCAAAAGAATAAAAATTCAGAAGCTTTAGTTTGAAAGGTTCTATGAAGGAGACATTGACCTTCTTAGGCAGCATTGCTCCAGGTTATTGGCAGTGAATATAACTGTTGCCAAAATGTCTACAAAATTGAATTTTCTGGGAAAAACTAATTTCCTGTTAAGTTGTTTTTAAAAACTTGTTGAGAGGGCAATTGGATTTTTGTTCCTTCTACTTTCAGGTACACATGGTGGAATCCTGGCAGAAATATGAGTGAGATTTGGCCATTGTGTTAATAATCAAGCAGCTAAAATTTGCTAGGTCTGCATATACCTTGTTCAGAATTTGGAAACTTGGAGTCATTTTCCATATGGAACACTCGCCCTTGGATTTTATGCTGGATTGGATTCTAATTTTCTTCAGTCAGCTCCCAGATGTGAGATGAAGTGAACTTTTGGCTGGGGATTAGAAGCAGAAGAGGAACAATCAAAATTCATCAGTCAGAGCTCAAGTGAACCACAATGGTATTTGAATAATGGCATAATCATGCTTGTAAAATTTTAATCTATTTACTATACTATATATATAGAAAAACCACAAGCATCTTCTGAAAGAATGGAGAAAATACTTAACACGTTATGTCTCATGGTAACCAGAGGAATTCTCACCCAATTTCCATTCCAAACTCTGGGAAGGTTCAATTTCTAAAGGTATTCATGAGAGAAAGCACTGAAATCACTTCCTTTAAAATACCAACTAAAATTACAGGGCAGGATGCCATAGACTGAAGTCCTGTTTTGAGCGAAGCCAAGTTATGTGGTGGAATAAGCATTATGAGCCTAAAATTACTCAAAATGTGTCACCTTCTCCTGCTCCACCAATCTTGCCCCATTTAAACAGCTTCATTGTTTAAATGCAATGTAGAACACATGGAAGATGGAGAAAATTTGCATGAAAGTTCACTGGAAGTATTCAGTCAGTTTTATCAGATAATTTTGACTCTTGGCTGAAGACGAAGAGGGTTGATTTTTGTGCAGGGTGCACATATTGGACAATGTGCCGAAGTTTCTATTCATTGCTTCCCTCTTTTGAAGCATTACTTCAAAACATTTCTCTCCATTGGATTTCCTGCACATTTAGCTAGACAAATCTCAGTAGAGCCTCACAAATCAGCAGGATGTGTGAGATTTTTAAATCTTCTTTTTATTAATTGTATTATTACCTGTTTAAGAAATGCTTCAAGATTGTGACAGCAAAGCAATATACTTTTGTTTAGTTGTGCATGCTTTATAGTACTTTCATGAGTATGTAGTGAATCATTATTTATTATTCCCTTACAACATAAAAGGCCAGCATTTGTCCCAATGAAAATTCCCAGAACAGTCCCATCAATCCCCTTCACCCATTTATTTCCTTGCAAACTGAGCCCACATATGGACTGATTTACACTTACCAATTCTCCTATCAGGTACCTACACAAGAGGTCATTTAAAGCAACCACTTAATACAATAGCAATCTTTAAGATTTGGGAGGTAAAATCCAAGTGGTCACAAGGAGAATATGCAAAGCCCCATGTAATACCAGACTTGAGTCATTGGAGCTTTGAGCCAACTATATTAGCATAATGTAACTGCATCACAGTATAGACATCAAAAATGATAATCTACCTGATTTTTTCATTCACATGTGATATTACTGCCAAGGTTTGCTTTTAGTGCCCACTTCTAACTGCCATCTTCACATAAAACTAAAGTGTGGAGAGGATCCTGTACTGTTGGGTGGGTAGCAATGAAGGAGTTGCAATATATTTCTAAGTCAAGAAAATGTCAGGGTGATAATCATACCTGTGCACAAGAAGAATAGGGTAAGCTGCCTCAATGATTATTGCCCAGTTGCACTCACATCTACTGTGATGAAGTGCTTTGAGAGGTTGGTCATGGCCAGAATCACCTCTTGCCTAAGCAAGCATCTGGATCTGCTGCAATTTGCCTAACACCACACTAAGTCTTTGCAGATGCAATCTCACTGGGTCTTCACTCGGCCTTGGAGCACCTGTACAATAGCAATACCTACCTCAGGGTTCTGTTTATTGATTACAGTTTAGTGTTTAACACAATCATACCCTCAGTGTTAATCAGCAAGCTCCAAAACCTGGGCCTCTGCACCTCCCTCTGAAAGTGGATCTTTGACTTCCTCATCAGCAGAAAACAGTCAATGCAAATCGGAAATAATCTCCTCCTCATTGACAATCAATACCAGCACACCTCAAGGAAGTGTGCTTAGCCTACTGCTCTATTTCATCACTATGTGGCTAGGCACAGCACAAATGCCATCTCTAAATTTGCTGATGACACAATTATTGTTCACAGAAATTCAGATGGTGATGAGGAGGCATACAAGACTGAGATAGATCAACTGTTTTGGTTGTTTTGCAATTAAAATCTTGCACGTAGCGTCAGTAAGATCAAAGAATTGATTGTGCACTTTAGGAAAGGGAGGTCAAGGGAACACATACCAGTCCTGGTCAAGGGGTCAGCAGTAATAAGAGTGAACAGTTTCAAGTTCCTGGGTGTCAACAAGATCCATCCTGGGCCCAACATATTGATGCAATTGCAAAGAAGGCATGACAATGGCTGCATTAAATTAGCAGTTTAAATAGACTTGGCATGTCACCAAAGACTTGCTAGTTTCTACAGATGTACCATGGAGAGCATGCTGACTGGTTATCACCATCTGGTATGGAGGGGCCACTCCACAGGATCGGAAAAAAGCTGCAGAGAGTTGCAAACTCCATCATGGGCACTAGTTTCTCCAGCATGGAGGACATCTTCAAAGGGTGATGCCTGAAAACGATGGCATCCATCATTAATCACCCACAACATGTCTTCTTTTCATTGCTCCCATCAAGGAAGAGGAACAGGAGCCTGAAGGCACACATTCAGTATTTTAGGAACAGCTTCTTCCCCTCCACGATCAGAATTCTGAATGGACAATGAACCCATGAACATTACCTCACTATATTTTTCTCTTTTTATTGAACTACTTATATTTCTTATTAATATATAATGTTTTTATTATGTACTGCTGCTGCAAAACAGCAATTGTCATGACACATGCCAATGAGATGAAACTGGAGTCTCATTCTGATGTGGGGCTTGGAGGGCAAGCTGAAGATGAAGGTGCTCTTAGGTGTTTGCTGCCCTTGTCATTCATTCCTTGTAGTTTTTGGAAGTGCTATAGGGAGCTGTTATGATCATTTATATGGCTTGCACTGTTGCTATACTGAGCTACAATGGTGTAAGTAACTATTCAGGGTGGTCCATTTTAAGCTATTCAGGAAGCAACTTTGTTCCAGAATGACGTTAGAATTGTTGTAGCTCTTGGGAGTACTCCATCCTGTCTTGTAGAAGGTGGAATTGCTTTAGGTATTTATGACGTGAATCCCTTCCTGTAGGATATCAATTTTTTGATCAGCTGTTCCGGAATATGCATTTATGCAACTGGTTCAGTTATATCAATGTCAATCCCCAAGATACTGATGGTATTGATGGTAGGTGTTTTGGCTTTGGCTCTGGTAATGCTAATGAATGTCAATGGAAAGGGTTTGGACATTCTTATCAGAGACGATCATTGCCCAGAAGATATGTGGCACGAATGTTATTTGCCATTTCTCAGCCCATACCTTTATGTTGCTGCAGGCAAGAAGTGACTTGATTTCTTGCACTTGGAACTCCTCAGATGATCTGTATAATCATTGTTGAGCAGCTACAATTCTGACCTTTTCATGATGGAACGATCAATGATAAAACAGCTTAAGATAATTGACCATCAAAATGGCAGGTCTCCCATGCTACTCTTCACCATGGGTGGGTATAGATTTCACAGTGACAAGCAATGCATCATTTGTTACTAGGCTGGTAAGGTGGAGCTGTTTTTTTGTCTTGTCAACAGTGTTTTTTTGGTCACAGATTCTCACTGTTGAATCGTTAATTAGCAATTGTGAGGAAGTTTTTTAGATTAATAGCAAATTGTAATTTTCTGGTTGTTGGTCAGAGGAAATCGGTATGTAATGTTTTGTTGTTATTTTTTGGTTCATGCTCCTGGCACAATACAGTCCAATGGTTAAAGATGAATGGAGCAATTGCTGACGTCACCAGCAGAACACATCTGTGACTAGTCGATTTTCAACATCATGATTTCTGCCGGTGAGCTTGAAACTCAATGTTTCTGATATACACTGGGTGCTGGCTATTGTCTCACCTCAACATCTGAACCTTTGGGCAATGTTTGGCCCCAAGAGGAAAGAATGGTCGGATCAACTCATGGTAAATGCATGGAATTATTTCTACCGCATTATAAACACAATGAAATGTTACTGTGAACATGACATTCAATCTGTGAATCTATTTCTCCACCTCCGCTCAATCCTTTCCTTCCCCTGATTAATATAAAAATGTAACATAATTCCAAATGCATTAATAAGAGCATCTCAAAGATCACCTTTAATTATCACAAATCACCAAGCCTTACCAAAGAAGAAATGTAATGGATCACTTCAAAGTTTTTTATCTGCATTGCACAGAGACTTAATTCTAGCCAGCTGTGAGACTTTTATCTACAGCATTAATCACCAGTGTTTATTTTAGTTTGAGACGTGTTATTTTTAATGTTGTTCAATTTATTGATGCGAGCATTTTAGATCATGTGCATACTAACAATTCTATTTTCAAAGGGATGTTAGCAGAACTGGACACAGTTCAGAGAAGATAAAAAGAAATAAAGTGCTTGACTGGATTTTAAACAATTGACAAATTATTAATCCAGGTCCTTAAATTCCAATAAGAAAAAAAATAAATTATTTAACTGCAACTGAACCGGCAAAGCTGAGAAACACCAGCAAAGTTGTATCTTTCATTGGTGCTTCTCAGAAGAAAACTAAGAAACTGATAAACTATCAGAGATCACTGTTCCCAGCTAGTAAAGGATCCATCCCAATCAGTATTATTTTGATTAATACCTTATACTATTTGGAGATACATCAAGTTACGGATAGAAGGTTACAGAGAAAGATCATAAATACGAGAAAACCTGCAGATGCTGGGAATCCAAAGCAACTCACATTAAGTGCTGGACAAACTCAGCATCAATGGAAATGAATAAACAGTCAACATTCAAGGCCGAGACCCTTCATCAGGACATAGATTCCCACATCCTCCTCTTTTGCTTTCAATTTGCCTCTCCTTTTTGGTGTTTAGTGATTAAACATACAGAGAAAAAACCATCTCCATAAAGTTCTTTAAATCCCGTTACTTTGACCAGTTCCAAGTTACTTGACACTGTACTCATTTCCTCATGATTTAGTTCACTCTACAATTTTGAACTACTGACCAACTATCTTCTTAACAAGTGTAAAAGGAACATATAGGGTAGAACTCAACCAACGTTGACTGTTGGTTTCTACGGATGCTGCCCGACCTGCTGAGTTCCTCCAGCATGTTGTGCGTGTTGCTTTGACCCCAGCATCTGCAGAGTATTTTGTGTTTAACATATAGGGTAGGATGCCTTGATCCGTGTCAATGGCTTGAAGAGATAGTGTTGGCAGCTGGGTGCACTATGAAGCCTGATGGTGTTCAGAATTCTGCTGCCTATGTACGAGAGGTACTTCTGCTTCTTTCACAATTCTGAGGTCCAAATACAGCTCAGGTCCTGATGCCTCTCATTTGTGACGGGAAAACTGGAGTATATCAGGCACAGAGAACAAGAAGTCAGCACAGAATGATTTTGGTCACCAGACAGCTGGGTAAACAATGAAGTAAGTAAATTGTTTAATTGCAGGTTCAGATGGTAGGAAAAAAGGTGTTACAACATATCAATCCAAATTTTCACAGTCCTACGATGGCTATTTACCCCCAGCCACATTGTATTCTATAGAGAAACTCAGGGCAGCTACTCTGACAGAATGGCTTTAACACTGCAGAGCTCTGTCCTCTCAAGCCCTAATAGCCAAACATAGGCCCCAGTTAGACTTAACAGATGGAATCACTGAGAATCTTTTCTTTTAAAAAGAATACACTGGACTACAAATAATTTTAACACACACTAAATTCTGGAGGAACTCATCAGGCTGGGCAGCATCTAGGAAAAGAGTAGAGTCAATGTTTCAGCTGAAACCCTTCAGCAGGACTGGAGAATAAAGCTGAGGCATAGATTTAAAAGGTGGGGGGAAGGGGAGAGAGAAACGTAAGGTGATAAAGTGAAACCTGGGAGGGGAACGATGAAGTAATGGGCTGGGAAGTTGATTGGTGAAAGCAACAGAAGGCCATGGTAGAAAGAAAAAGAGGGAGGGTGGGAGGAGTACCAGAGGGAGGCGATGGGCGGGAAGGAGATAAGTGAGAGAGGGAAAAGGGGATAGGGACTGGTGAAGGAGGAGGGATGGGGGCATTACCAGAAAAATGAGAAAATCATGCCATCAGGTTGGAGGCTACCCAAACAGAGTATAAGGTGTACCTCCAACCTGAGTGTGGCCTCATCATGACAGCAGAGGAGGCCATGGATGGACACATCGGAATGGGAATGAGAAGTGGAATTAAAATTGGTGGCCTCTGGGAGACCCCGCTGTTTCTGGCAGTCAGAGCATAGGTGTTTGGCGAAGCAGTCTCCCAAGCAGTCTCTCTTACTTGAGCACGTTGCTGGTGTTTTTCACTTACTGATTTCTGGAAGTTGTGTGTGTTTGGATTGGTTATAGCTATTAAGTAAGCTGTTCTCATTTGTTTATCCAGTAATATTATATCAGGGTAGTTATTATGGATTGTCCTATCTATAATAACAGATCTGTCATAATATAATTTATGTGATTCTGACTCGAAAACTGTATCAGGCTTGTACTTATAGTAAGATATAATTTCTTCTATGAGTTTGCATTTTGATGCAAGCGTTTGGTGAATGGTGTTTGCCAATTGTCGGTGTAAGAAATCAGATTGTGCTAAACTGCTACAGGATCCTGGAAAGTGTTGGATTGTTTCTGGTTTTGCTTGGCTTTTTCTACATTTATCATTTTGAGTTTGTTGGTCTTTTATTTTGTATTTTTGATCATTTCATTTTACTATTGGAATAGTTTAGTTGTGGGTACATACCCAGCAGATCGGCTGTCAGTAAGTCACAGGGAGACAATTAAAGGAGTAAGGCAGCCCAATTTCAGAGTTTTGTTCAATATTCAAATTGACCAGAACGCGAATGCACAGCCAACAACATATAAGTGTCCACTTCCATTCAATACTGCTATAACATGAACAAAATCACCAGAGCGACACTGAAGCTAATGGATATAGAAGTGTTATATTCAACAAAAATGAGCAGCTAGCATCATATTGAGACACTCTTGGAGGAAGAGGCCTCCCAACCCAATATTACATGACTGTTTTTATATGCTACAGATCAAAGATAACAGCAGGATAATTCTATAGGTGCAATGTATCTACAATGCTTCCTTTGAATTACATATAGTTTTCACACACCTCATTCTTTGCACCCACACTCCAGGCACTCAAAATGAATATTTATCAGCACTGTTTGGTTTGCAATCAACTCCAGTCCACAGCTCCAGGAAAACTATTGTTCAGGGCTGCATTTAAAATTCAATCTACAATCTATGTGCATGTCTGAAGATTGGTTGCTGGTGAAATTATTATTTGCTATATAGCCCAATTCCAGAATACACCCTAACAATACAAAAAATGGCACGGAGAAGGAAGGTAGTCCAATACCTCTGGACAGATGAACAAAATGGATTAATATTGACACAAACACAAGAGACAGTCATTGCTGGCATCTGGAACATAAAACAAGGTGCTGGAAGCGGTCAGTGGGTCAGACAGTCTGTGGTTAGAAAGCAATGACTGACATTTTGGGTCGAGACATTTTGGGTTAATATTCATCATGAATTTGTTGTTCGTGTGCTAATCACTATATCTACTATGTGATCAACATATAAAACCATTGAACACACTCATCCCATCTAGCAGGCTGTCAACACTGGGCGACTCCTAACCATAAGATTTTCATGCTGGATCATGCCTAAACAATGCATCATGGCAAGCAGACTCATAGTGGCAAGCTGCATTGATGGAGCAGCTAAAGCTTGCTTATCATGCTTTCTGCTGTGTTCATTTTCTTTTAGTGCATACCTTCTACTATAGATTGATCTACCCTAGTGCATGTACACAGAGGATGTGAGGCTTCGACAGGAAGAAGGTACAAGAGCCTCAGGACACACAACACCAGGTTCAAGAGCAGTTATTTCTCCTCAGCCATCAGGCTTCTTAACCAGAGGGGATAACTTCACACAACTTCACTTGTCCCTATTTAATTATTATCAGCTCAGGCTTGTAAAACTCAATGTACAGGAATAGCCAAGCACACTCAGTTCTCAGTTACTAGGAACTTTCAGACTATTCCAGCGGTGTTTAGTATTGTGGCTTTCTGGAGATTTACAGAAATCTTGCTGTGTAGCCCTAAATGTTGAATGGTATTGTGTAGTGCCTTTGGGATGATACCAGATGTAGATATTACTCTCGGGACAATGTATACTCTGTTCCTGTTCCCAAGTCGTTCAATTTCTTCTTCTAATTCAGCATATTTCTGGTGTTTTTCACCTATTGATTTCTGTAAGTTATGTGTGTTTGGAATAGCTGTTTCTATTAAGTAAGTTGTTCTCCCTTGTTTATCCAGTATTATTATAGCAGGGTCGTTATTATGGATTGTCCTATCTGTAATAACAGATCAGTCATAATATAATTTGTGTGATTCTGACTCTAAAACTTTATCAGGCTTCTATTTATTGTGAGGTATGATTTCTTCTATGAGTTTGTATTTTGATGCAAGATTTTGGTGAATGATGTTTGCCATTTGATTGTGTCGGTGTAAGTCATCAGATTATACTAAGCTGCTACAGATCCTGTAATGTGTTGGATTGTTTCTGATTTTCCCTGGCATTTTCTACGTTTGTCATTTTGAATTTGTTGGTCTTTTATTTAGTATTTTTGATAATTTATTATTATTACTTGTCTTATTACACAGTTCAAGCTGGTAAAAACCTAAGGTATGTTCACAGCCAAGTGCACACACTTCTCAATTGCTAGGAACTTTTCGGATTATCCTAGTGGTGTTTAGTATTGCAGCTTTCTGGAGATTTACAGAGATATTGCAGTGTAGCTGCAATTGTTTAGTGCTATTGTGTCGTGACTTTGGAAAGATACCAGCTGTAGATATCACTAATGGGTCAATGCATACTATGTTTATGTTCTGTAGTTGTTCAATTTTTTCTTTTAATTCAGCATATTTCTGATGTTTACACTTATTGATTTCTGTAAGTTAATGGCTCTATCTATTAAGTAAATGGTTCCTGCTTGTTTATCCTGTAATATTATATCCAGATGGCTATTATGGATTGTCCTATCTTTAATAATGGATCAGTTATAACATAAGCCAAGCAAAATCAAAAATACATTAATAATACAGTAATAATAAACAAAGTAATTACAGAGAACATGAGTTTTAGAGTCCTTGAAAATTAGCCCATAGGTTGTAGAATCAGTTCAGAATTGAGGTCAGTTAAGTTCTTCACTTTGGTTCAGGTGCCTGATGGTTGAAGGTAATAACTGTTCCTGATCTGACTGTCCTATATGTCATTCCTAGCGGCAGCAGCATGGCCTGGATGGTGATGGATGCTGCTTTCTTGTGGCAGTGCTGCTTGTAGATGTGCTCAGTGGTGTGGATGGTTTTATCTGTGATGGTTTGGGCAGTATCTGGCACTTCTTGTAGCTTTTCCATTCTTGAGCAAAGATGTTTCCATCCCAAGCCATGATGCAACCATTCAAAATTGCTACTGTGCATTTATAGAGATTTGTCAAGGTTTTAGATGATATGCCAACTCTGTACAGACTTCTACGAAAGTAGAGGCATTGCTGTGCCTTCTAATTTATAGCACTTATATCTTGGTCCAGGACAGATTTTCTGATCTGATAACACAAAGGAATTTAAAGTTACTGTCTCGCTCCACCGCCTAGCTCTTAATGAGGACTGGCTCATGGACTTCCAGTTTATT
The DNA here is from genome assembly GCF_030144855.1 of Hypanus sabinus. NCBI lineage: Eukaryota > Metazoa > Chordata > Chondrichthyes > Myliobatiformes > Dasyatidae > Hypanus > Hypanus sabinus. Next base: position 16,448,070 of record NC_082720.1, read on the forward strand.
ACTCCTGAAGTTGTCATCGTCGTCGTCTGAACCCTTAGTGTCCAGGTGGGACATGGAGCCTCCACAAGGGTCTTCCATTTCTGCCAGTCTTTCACTCTGCTGCTCGTTGTTACCCAGTTCATGCCTACGTCTTTCAGTTCTGCTTCCACAGGTCTCTGCCACGTCACTTTGGGCCTGCCCCTACTTCGCTTTCCCTGTGGGGTCCACCTTTGTGCTACTTTTGCTAGTTGATCATTTGGCATTCTCATTACATGGCACAGCCATCTCCATCGTCTTCTTTTCACACAAACTGAGATTGATTCCATGTTGCAAGATGCAAGCAAGTCTTGGTTTCTGATTTTCTCAGGCCAGAAGATCTTCTTGATACGTCGTTGACATTTTGGATGGAACACGTCAAGTTGCTTGCAGATGTCTTTCGTCATTTTCCAACATTCACTTCCATAAAATTGCACACTTAGGATGTCGCTATCTCTTAATGAGGACTGGCTCGTGAACTTCCAGTTTATTACTCTTGATGTTGAGTGAGGGGTTATCGTGGCACCACTCAACTAGATTTTCAGTCTCCCTCCTATATGCTAGCTTGTCGCCGCCTTCAATTAGCTAACAATACTGGTTCATCAGCAAGCTTAAATATGGCATCAGAGCTGTACTTAGTCACACAGACACAGGTAAAAAGCGAGTAAATCAGGGATTTAAGCACACTGCCTTATGATGTACCTGTGCTGATGATGATTGTGGAGGAGATGGTGCCAATTTTTATTGGCTGCGGTCTGCCAGTGAGGAAATTTGCACAGGAAGGTATCGAGGCCTAGATCTTGGAGCACAGTGATTAGTTTTGAGCGGCTCACCCAATGATTGGACTGACAGCAGAGATCCATAGAATTTTAGATTCTAAAGAAAGAGATGGAAACTTGAACATGACTTTGCAGAATGGTGATAAAACTTGAGAAACTCAATAGCCTACTCTTGCTTACATTGCTATGTCCTGTGTATTTATCCATCTCCTGAAGAACAATTCCAATCAATCACTTCATTCCCGAAAGAATTTTACCCTTAAAATATTCTCCTGATCACTCAGATTTTATTGAAATAATCATAAACATTTACCTCCTAATGATCATGTCCAACCCCTTATTAATTGTGATCTTCTTCACAATGAATAGCAATCTAATTTCTCTGTTCTGTCTTCCTGTCATCCCATCAAACAAATGGTTTTCTCTTCGTAACTCTGTCCATTGTCTTGACAGCATTCATTAAACAGATATCCAAAGCTGAACATATTAATGCAGGAAGAATAAAATGGGATAAATATAGGATTCAAGTTGCTTGATGATTAGTGCAAATGTGGTGAGCCAAGGGCTTGCTTCCATGCTGTAGAACTCTGATTATTCTAAAGATGCAATGTTAACATGGCATGGATGCTTTGAGATTCTGCCTTCACTGTCTCCACTTGCACTTTCCTCCCTGCCCCCATTCCAATCAAACCCCAGCTACATTATTATGCCTCCTTCCATTCTTTATTCAGACGAGAGAGGGACATTCTAGAAGCTTTGAAACAAGTATCACAGAAGAGCCAAAACCACTTCAGAGAAGCATGAGGAAGAAACATAAAAACATGTTAATTTTTTAAAAATCTTAACTTAAAAGTTTCAAGGGATGGTGGGGGGGGGGAGGAGAACATAATGATTTACAATGCTTTAGTATAATGCTTTGCTGGTTATCAGCCTCATTAATAAGACATAGGAGCAGAATTAGGCCACTTGGCCCATCGAGTCTGCTCTGTCATCCAAGCATGGCTGATCCTTTTATCCACTCCTCAGCCCCACTCCCCGGCCTTCTCTTCGCTTCCTTTGATGCCACGTCCAATCAAGAACTTAACAAGCCCTGTCTTAAATACACCCAGCAACTTGGTTTCCACAACTGCCTGTGGTAACAACTTCCACAAATTCACTACCCTCTGCTTAAAGAAATTTCTCTGCATTTAAATGGAGGCCCCTCTATCCTGAGGCTGTGTCTTCTTGTCCTAGACTCTCCCACCATGGGAAATATCCTTTCCACCTTTCCACATCTACTTTGTCTAGGCTTTGCAACATTTGAAAGATTTCAATGAGATCCCCCCTCATCCTTCTAAATTCCAGAGAAATCAGAACCAGAGCTATCAAACATTCCTAGTATGATAAGACTTTCATTCTCCGAATCATCTTTATAAACCTCCTCTGAACCCTCTCCAATGCCAGCACATCTTTTCTTAGAAGAAAAGCCTAAAACATCACAATACTCAAGGTGAGGTCTCACCAGTGCTTTATAAAGCCTCAGCATCACATCTTGTATTCTTGACGTCTTGAAATGAATGCTAACATTGCATTTGTCTTCCTCACTGCCAAATCTACATGCAAGTTAAAATTTAGGATGATCTGCAAAAGGACTCCCAAGTCCCTTTGCATCTCAGATTTTTGGATTTTCTCCCTAATTAGAAAATAGTCTGCACCATTATTTCTACTACCAAAGTGCATGACCATTCATTTTCCAACATAGTATTTCATTTGCCTCTCCCTTGCCCGTTCTCTTAATCTGTTTAAGTCCTTCAGCAGCCTACCTGTTTCCTCCACACTACCTGCCTCTCCACAAATCTTCATATCATCTACAAACTTGGCAACAAAGTAACCATCTAAATCATTGATATACACCATAAAAAGAAGTGGTCCCTGTGGTGATATCACGTGTCACATGTCAGAACGTGATTAGACAGAGTTTGGAGCATGCGCAGAAACGACAGAATGACCGAGAAACTTGTAAGTCAAGACAGGGTTGCTGTTTGCTATTAAATAAAATTTCTAGTTTTGTTCTTCCAGAATATGTGTCTTTATGAGTAAGCCATGGTACATATAAAGAACCCAACATGGTATCAGAATTCGGTCTGGAAGAATAATTTGTTTTGCTAACACGGGAGAAGCAAAGATAATCGAAAGAAAGAGCATGAACTTTTCCGTTGTTTGCAAACAGCTTTAAAAAAGGAAGTTTTGCAACCTCCAAAAACACTTCAGCTGACTGGGAACATAGCTGAAGACTGAAAAAGATTTAAACTGCATTTTGAAATTTATTTATCAGCAATCGGAGCAAGTAATAAAACGGAGAAAACGAGAGCCGCGATTCTACTCCACATAATTGGTGACGATGCAGTTGAGGTATATAACCATTTTACTTTTGAGAATGGAGATAATTTGAATTTAAAAGCGATAATCGACAAGTTTGACACATTTTGTATACCAAAGCGCAATGTGATGTATGAACGGTACAATTCTTTACATGCAAGCAGAAAGCTGGTCAAACAATTGATCAATTTGTTACGGAATTAAGAAATTGTAGCAATGTACTACATACAGAGCTAGAGACAACAACACGCAGTCGGTAAGTCATTTCGCGACTAGTTTATTCAAACTTCATGGCGTTGGCATTTAATCCCCGGCGCCCGCCCTCTCCGGGCGGAAATGACATCAGAGGTACGTTACCAAAGTCTCCCCCTGCGCGCTGGCTATTTGTAAGCCGGTTTGCCTGCTCAGAAAGTGGGTCACCACTTAACACCCCCCCACCCCAGAACGGGCGATCCACCCCCCGATGTCCACAGTCTGAATCAGCCTCTGTTTGGGAGGTCTGCCTCTGCGCCGCGGTGCCTGAACCTTGACCGGCTGTGCGAAGTCCACATGGGCTGGTTTGAGTTGGTCCACAGTGAAAACCTCCTCTTTCCCCCTAATGTCCAGAACGTATGTGGACCTGTTGTTGTTGATCATCTTGAACGGCCCCTCGTACAGCCGCTGTTGCGGTGCCCAGTGTCTGCCCCTTCATACAAACACAAGCTTACAGTTCTGCAGGTCTTTGGGTACATGGGTTGGGGTCTGTCCGTGCTGTGAAGTTGGTACAGGGGCCAGGTTGCTGAGCCTTTCATGTAGTCTGTCCAGGACTGCTGCGGGTTCTTCCTCTTGCCCCCTTGGGGCTGGTATGAACTCTCCTGGGACTGCCAGGGGGGCGCTGTACACCAACTCAGCCGACAAGGAGTGCAGATCCTCTTTGGGCGAATTCCAAGCAGGACCCAGGGAAGCTCGTCCACCCAGTTAGGTCCTCTCAGGCGGGCCATGAGAGCCGACTTCAAGTGACGGTGGAAACGCTCCACCAGTCCGTTCGACTGTGGGTGGTAGGCAGTAGTGTGGTTTAGCTGCGTTCCCAACAGGCTGGCCACAGGCTAGAGGTGAACTGGGCGCCTCTGTCGGAGGTAATGTGGGCCGGTACCCCGAAGCATGCTACCCAGGTTGCGATCAGTGCTCGGGCGCAGGAATCGGCAGATGTGTCAGTGAGCGGGACCGCCTCTGGCCACCTCGTGAACCGGTCTACCATAGTTAGGAGGTACCGTGCTCCTCGGGACACTGGTAGGGGGCCCACGATATCCACATGAATGTGGTTGAACCTCCGGTGGGTGATTTCGAACTGCTGTGGCGGGGCTTCAGTGTGCTGCTGCACCTTGGCTGTTCAGCACTGCGTGCATGTTCTGGCCCATTCACTGACCTGCTTGCGAAGTCCGTGCCACGCGAACTTGCTGGAGACCAGCCGGACAGTTGCCCTGATAGATGGGTGCACCAAACTGTGTATGGAGTCAAAAACTCGCCACCTCCGAGCTGCCGAGACGATGGGGCGAGGTTGGCCAGTTGCCACATCGCACAGGAGGGTCTTCTCACCTGGGCCTACGAGAAAGTCCTGCAGCTGCAAACCCGAGACTGCGGTCCTGTAGCTGGGCAACTCGTCGTCTGCCTGCTGCGCCTCCGCCAGTGCTGCATAGTCCACCCCCAGGGACAGGGCCTGGACAGCTGGTCTGGAGAGTGCGTCTGCCACGACATTGTCCTTTCCCGAGACATGCCGGACGTCCATCGTGTACTCGGAGATGTAGGACAGATGTCACTACTGGCGAGCCGACCAGGGATCAGACACCTTTGTGAATGCGAAGGTCAACGGTTTGTGGTCCGTGAACACGGTGAACGGCCTGCCTTCTAAGAAGTACCTGAAATGCTGGATTGCCAGATACAGTGCCAACAGCTCCCAGTCGAAAGCACTGTACTTGAGTTCGGGTGGTTGTAGGTACTTGCTGAAGAACGCCAGGGGTTGCCAGCGCCCCTCAATGAGCTGCTCCAACACCCCACCGACTGCTGTGCCGGATGCGTCCACCGTGAGGGCGGTCAGAACGTCCGTTCTGGGGTGCACCAGCATCGCGGCATCTGCCAAGGCTTCCTTGGCTTTAATGAAAGCGGTCCGGCCTCCTCGTCCTAAGTAATGTCCTTGCCTTTACCCAACACCAGGGTATACAAAGGGCGCACGATGTGGGCTGGTGAGGGGAGGAAATGGTGGTAGAAGTTCACCATACCAACGAACTCCTGCAGGCTTTTGACTGTGTTGGGCCGGGCAAAATGGCGGATCGCGTCTACCTTGGCGGGCAGAGGTGTTGCCCTGTCTTTGGTAATCCTGTGGCCCAGGAAGTCGATGGTATCGAGACCGAACTGGCATTTGGCCGGGTTGATCGTGAGGCTGAAATCACTCAGGCGGGAGTAGAGCTGGCGGAGGTGGGACAGATGCTCCTGATGACTACTGCTGATTATAAGGATGTCGTCCAAATAGATGAATGCAAAGTCCAGGTCGCATCCCACCACGTCCATTAGCCACTGGAACATCTGTGCGGCATTCTTCAGGCTGAACAGCTTTTAGAGGAACTCGAACAGGCCGAACGGGGTGATAAGTGCTGTTTTGGGGATCTCTTCAGGGTGCACCGGGATTTGATGGTATCCCCGGACGAGGTCTGCTTTGGAAAAGATTCTTGCCCCGTGCAGGTTTGTATGTGCTGTATGTGCGGCATGGTGTAGCGGTCTGGAGTTGTAGCCTTGTTCAGTCTGCGGTAGTCGCCGCATGGTCTCCAAACCCCGGCTGCTTTGGGCACCATATGCAGTGGGGAGGCCCATGGGCTGTCGGACCTCCGTACGATCCCCAATTCCTCCATCCTCTTGAACTCCTCTTTCGCCAGGCGGAGATTTTCCACGGGGAGTGTTCGTGTGCGGGCGTGGAGGGGTGGTCTCTGGGTCGGGATGTGGTGCTGTACCCAGTGTCTGGGCATGGCTGCCATGAACTGCGGTGCCAGGATCGCTGGAAAGTCCGCCAGGATTCTGGTGAATTCGTTGTCCAACAGTGTGATGGAGTCCAGGTGTGGGGCCGGCAACTTGGCTTCACCCAGGGAGAACGTCTGGAAAGTCTCAGCATGTACCAGTCTTTTCCCTTGCAAGTCGACCAGCAGGCTGCGAGCTCGCAAGAAGTCCGCCCCCAGGAGTGGTAGGGCCACGGCAGCCAGTCTGAAGTCCCACGTGAACCGGCTGGCGCCGAACTGGAGCTGCACTGTGCAGGTGCCGTAGGTCCATATCGTGCTGCTGTTTGTGGCCCTCAGGGTGGGTCCTGGCTTCCAGTTTCAGGTCAGGGGCAAGACGCTGATTTCCGCTCTGGTGTCGACCAAGAAGCGGCGTCCCGACTGTTTGTCCCAGACATACAAAAGGCCGTCCTGGTGGCCAGCCGCCACAGTCATTAGCGGCAGCTGGCCCTGGCCCTTGCAGGGCGGGCAACAACAGCGGGCTTCTGTGCCCCACCGCTAATGGTAGAAACACCACTGTTCACTGTCCTCCTCACTCCTGCCTCTGTGTTGTGTGCTACCCCTGCCCGGTCTGGTCTGGTCTGTTGTTGGGCACGGGGCCTGGCAATCTGACCGACGGACGCCACGCTCTCCCTCTTGGCTTTCCACAGCATGTCTGCCTGGGCCACCACCTTCTGGGTGTCACTGAAATTTGCGTCGGCCAGCAGCAGATGTACATCCCCCGGCAGTTGCTCTAGGAACGCTTGCTCAAACATAAGGCAGGGCTTGTGTCCATCAGACTGGGCCAGCATCTCATTCATCAATGCTGACGGCAGTCTGTCTCCCAAACCGTCCAGGTGAAGCAGGCAGGCACCCCGCTCACACCGTGAGAGGCCAAAGGTCCCAAAGAGCAGCGCCTTGAATGCTTCATATTTGCCTTCTTCCGGGGGCGACTGTATGAAATCCGCAACCTGGGTGGCCGTCTCCTGGTCAAGGGCGCTCACCACGTGGTAGTAACGCGTGGAATCAGAAGATATCTGCCGAATCTGGAACTGGGCTTCTGCTTGGCTAAACCACAAGTGTGGTCAAAGCATCCAGAAAGTCAGCAATTTTAGCGAAACTGCGTGAACAGATGAAGAGTCGGTCATCTTTGGTCTAAATCCTGTTTGGACTGTCGGGGTCACCTATGTAGTGATGTACTACATACAGAGCTAGAGACAACGACTCGCAATCGGTAAGTCATTTTGCGACTAGTTTATTCAAACTTTGCGGCGCTGGCATTTAATACCAAGCTCCCACCCTCTCCGGGTGAAAATGACGTCAGAGGTGCATTACCAAAGTCTCTCCACATGCGCTGGCTATTTGTGAGCTGGTTCACCTGCGCAGAAAGTGGGTCGCCACAAAATCACAGTAAAACATGCATGTCTGCAGAGCTGACGGACTCTCTCATTAAAGAAAGAATCATTTGCAGCATTCCGGATAACGCTCTGAGAGAAAGACTCCTAAGAGAGCCAGACGTAAATTTGGAAAAAGCTTTGATTCTGTGCAAAGCTTCAGAAATTGTAAAGTTGCAGGCTAAAGAGTTTATTGAGAACTGTTGCGTACATGCTGTGAATAACCACGAGCATGTTAGAAAAAATAATGAAGCGACAATGAAACCGACAGAGAGCAAGACATCACCTGAAAGAAAAAAAAAACTTTGTGATCGTTGTGGGCGGCAGCACCGACCTAAAAAGTGTCCAGCGTATCAGAAAGCGTTCAACAACTGTGGTAAGAGTAATCATTTTTCACGCTGTTGCGGAAGTAGAAAGGAAATAAAACTCATAAATGCGTGCTTGAAAATGATTGTGAGGAGTTTTATATAGATGTGCTTTGTGACTGGACTATGCCACTGCAAGTGAACCAAAACAATATTCTGTTTAAATTGGATACTGGAGCACAAGTAAATGTTCTTGCAGAATCTGAGTTCAATGTATTAAAGCCAAGATCGAAGTTACATCACACAAATATAAAAGTGACTGGGTATTCAGGTGCAGACATTCCAGTTAAAGGAACATGCGTGGCAAAATTATCACACAAAAATATGGTGCACACCCTTTCATTCATGGTCGTGCTAAAAAATGTACAGTCAATACTGGGTTTATCTGCCTGAGAGAGACTGAATTTGGTGAAAAGAGTCTTAGTCCTGGATAATGACACAGAGTCAGAATAAAGTGGCTTGATGAAAGAGCAAGAGAGAACAGAATTTGATTCCAATGCGGCAAAAATAAAAGAAGACATAACGAAAACTCCCAGACCTGTACCTTTGTTACCAGCATCTGACAAAGCATTGCCACCAAGACCAAACTTGCCGGTACAGTACAATACGGATCTGAAGCCAAAGAGTGACAAGAATCAGGATCCAATTGAAGAAGTGAAAGCGCAAGTGAAGACCTTGAGAAGTTTTATTGAAATGATGAAGTCTCAGCATAAAAAAGAGATTACACAGTTAATGAATGAATCACAATTTCTCCTCAAAGACCTCAAGAAAGAGCCATCTTCAAAGTTTCCACTAACTAATGCAGACCAGACAAAACATGAAAATAGCAACGAAACACAATAACTGTGTGAACCACTTAGAAGGTCTACTTGTGTTCATAAACCCCTTGCAAGACTGATATAGACATGTTAAATTATGCATTTGTTTTGATTACTGTTGCTAATTGTTTTTCTTTTTAAGGAAAGGAAGATGTGGTGATATCACGTGTCACGTGTCAAAACATGATTAGACAGCGGTCAGAGCATGCGCAGAAATGACAGAATGACCAACAGGCTAAGACGTCGTTAAGATGTGGTTGCTGTTTGCGGTTAAATAAAAGTTCTAGTTGTGTTCTTCCAGAATAGTTGTCTTTATGAGTAACCCACGGTATGTATAACGAACACAACAGTCACAGCACCAACCCTTGTGGCAGCCAACCAGAAAAGGATCCTTTTGTTCCCACTCACTGCCTCCTACCAATCAGCCAATGCTCTAACCATGCCAGTAACTTTCCTGTAATACCTCTGGTTCTTAACTTGGTAAGCAGCTTCATGTGTAGCACCTTCCGAAAGTCCAAATATACAACATGCACTACATCCCCTTTATCTATCTTATTTGTAATCTCCTCAAAGAATTTCAACAGGTTATTCAGTCAAGATTTTCTATTAAGGAAACCATGCTGACTTTGACCTACCTTGTCCAATGATTTTTGAAAGATAATTACTAATGTCTCCACAATCTCTACTGCTACCTCTTTCAGAACTCTAGGGTGCAGTTCATCTGGTCCGGGTGACTTATGTACCCTTGGGTCTTTCAGCTTTTTGAGCACCTTCTCCTTTGTAATAGTAACTGCACTCACTTTTCTTCCCTCGCATCCTTCAACATCTGGTTCACTTCTGGTGTCTTCCACAGCGAAGATTAAAGCAAAATACATATTTAGTTAATCTGTTGTCTCCTTGGCCCCCATTATGATTTTTCTGGCCGCCTTTTCTAGCGGTCCTAAATCTACTCTCATCTCTCTATTTTTTACATACTTTACTATCCACCTTGATATTGCTTGCAATCTTGATTTCATATTTCATCATTTCCATGCATTTGCTACTCTGCTGTCATTCCTGCCAGCATCTCATTCCAATTTACTTTGCCCAAATCCTCTCTCATACCATTGTGATCTCCTTTACTCCACTGGAATATTGCTACGTCAGACTTTACTTTCTCCGAATTTCAAGTTGAACTCAATCATGTTGTGATCACTGTCTCCAATGGGTTCTTTTACCTTAAGCTCCCTAACCACCTCTGGTTCATTATGTAACACCCAATCCAGTATATATAATCCTCTAGTAGGCTAAATGACAAACTGCTCTAAAAAGAAATCATCCGTAGGCATTCAACAAACTCAGTCTCTTGAGATCCATTTCCAACATGATTTTCCCATATTGACCTGCATGTTGAAATCTCCCATGATGATCATAATATTGCCCTTTTGATACGCCTTTTCTATTTCCGTTTGTAATCTGTGGTCCACAACCCAGCTACTATTGGGAGGCCTGTATATAACTGTCATCAGGGTCCTTTTATTCTGGCAGTTTCTTAACTCAACCCACAAGGATTCAACATCTTCTGATCCTATGTCACATCTTTCTACTGATTTGATGCCATTCTTTACCAGCAGAGCCACCCCACCCCCTCAGCCTATCTTCTTATCCCTCCGATGCAACATGTAACCTTGGACATTCAGCTCCCAACTACAACCATCCTTCAGCCACGATTCAGTGATGCCCATAACATCATACCTGACAATCTGTAAAAAGATCATCCATTTGATTTTTTTATATTCTCTGCATTGAGATATAATACTGAGTGCTGTATTTGCTACCCTTTTTAATTCTGCATTCCTCATGCACTGATACTCACCCTGCTGGCTGTAATTATGTCCTGTCATCTGTCTACCCTTCCCAGCAATTTGACTGCACGCTATCTTTGCTTTTTTACCATTCACACTATCCTGAGTCCCTTCACTTCAGTTCCCACTCCCCCACCAAATCGACTTATGACCTTCCCAATAGCTCTAACAAACCTACCCACAAGAATATTGGTTCCCCTCAGGTTCAGGCACAACCCATCTCTTTTGAACAGGTCATACCTCCCCCAGAAGAGACCCCAATGATCCAAGAATCTGAAACCAGTTTCTCAGCCACACATTAATTTGCCAAATCATCCTATTTCTACCCTCACTGGCACGTGGCACAGGCAGCAATTCAGAAATGACTACCCAGGAGGTCCTGCTTCTCTAAATTCTCTTTTCAGGACCTCTTTGCTTTTCCTTCCTATTGGTACCAGTATATACCAAAACATCTGGCTGCTCTCCCTCCCTCTCCAAAATGTTGTGGATGTCCCTGACCTTGGCACCTGGAAGTTAACATGCCATCCGGAAGTCCATTCATGTCCACAGAATCTCCTGTTTGCTCCCTTGACTATTGAGTCCCTATCACTACCACTCCTCTCTTCTCTTTCTTTTAACTCAATTAATGTTGAGTTACATGCAGGCAGACAACAACCTTGATATAAGCAGACCCTCAAGATCTAACTAAAGGGACACGCAGATTTTTTTTTAGATCACTCAGGTTGGTGACCAAGCTACAGGCTCTTTACAAAGTAGACTTATTAAATTAAATATATGTTGCAGTGTACTTATCCTTCTTGTTTAAGATTATGATTGCATATTTCCCCATTTACTTGCATTTTAAATGCACTGTCAATTCAGCCTGAAGGTCTCGCTGTCGTTTGTTGCCTTTTTATGTCTGGTTTGCATTAAAAACTTCCCTTTAAATTAAGAGCAGATTTCCCCAAACTGTAACATCTGCAACTTAAAAAAAATGGTTGGCCAGTTATTTTTCACTGGGGCTTCTGCTAATTATTATTGGTGTCTTTGACATTGAAACCACAGGAAGAGTACAAGTCATAATTTTTAAAACATTATGTTTATTCTCCTGCACTGATTTAATGCTTCTTCTTTTAAAAATAGCTTACTTGGTAATGTTTCAATAATTAAATATTCGTTCTCCTTCCCTGTAATGTGCCCAAGTATCCCAGAACATTCCTCAGATTTCTTTTTCTGAATGAAATGGCCCCTCTAATTATTTCCTGTTAAATTATTAAGTTGCTCCAGAGAAATGCGTGGAAGTGATCCAGCTGTCTTTCTACAGTCCTTCTATTATACGCCACTTAGCCTTTTGCTTCCCCTCATTTTGGACACTCGTGCTTTTCTCTGGTGTTACGTATTGGAATGACGACGGCTTCATGAGGCAAAGACAATGGTGATGAGTATAGTGAATGGACCTTCGATCCTGAGATCTGTCTGGCTAAGGAAAGCAAGCCAGTGCAATTTCCATAATAGTGGGATTTAGTGCCTGGTGGCCAATGTGTTTGTTCATATTCCAAGACTGGATTATCATTCCTATAACCACAAATTAAATTCACCAAATTTGGTTCCAATTTTTTGGAGTCATTTTTTTAATAAGTAGAATGATCTGCTTGTTCTTAAAGGATATAATGTATAATTATGAGTACCATACAGCAGTAGATTAAATGAATTTTACTTTATCATAACACTTTATCGTAACCTTTTAGGGAGCATTCTGGAGTTATATGGATAGAGCAGATATTAATTCAAACAATAACCAGTCTTCAGTTCTTATTGTAAATTGTAAGTGGTATATTGAAGTTAAATTGGCCCATAGACTAAGAGATTACACATGCAGCAGCCAAAGTAAGACAATGAGGTTGTGCTAATTGGCTTGCATGAAACGAGACAACATGGCCACATTATTTCTATCATTTTGACTTGAGTGCAAGTTGGCAGGCCGGATGTTGTTACCCAGCATATCAAACACAATCACAGGTAAAGGTAATCAGTGGTTTTGGGTACTTATGATATCTGTGTACTCAGAGACATCCCTGACAACTTTAATTTTATGGTGTCCGGCACTCTTTTATCAAAAGTCTTTAGAATACTTATTTTATTTAGTTTCTCTCAAAGGCATTTGAACTTTCAGAGGTGTCTTATCAATTACAATGTGCTTCAAATATGCATCTCTAAAGAACCATTTTTAAGCCAACGTACTGAAGTAAAGAAAGTTATTGTAACTATCGAAATGGTATTGAATCCCTTACTGTTACCATTGATCTTAAGGTGATAAAAAGGTGATGTACCTTTGGGTTATGACTTCTACTGAGAGTGTCTCAATGAGAATCCCTGTTTGCTGTGCTGAATAAAGACTTCTATGTCACCAGCGTCAGTGCTTCACTGGTGACTTCTATCACAGTCACAACATTTGGGGGGCTCATCCAGGATAAGTTCATAATCCACTGTGTGGCCAGAGACTTCTGCAGTTTAAAGGGTAAGTAGTTTTTTTTTGAAGAGTAGCATCTTTACTTAAATTTGTTTAGGCCAACAACCATGAGAGTATCAAAGAACACAGCAGAGAGCTGAACTGGTCGATACAAACGTGTGTGTGTGTGTGTGTGTGTGTGTGTGTGTGTGTGTGTGTGTGTGTTAAGTAAGGGACCAGCCAGTAAACAGCACTGGGAAGCTTGTTGAGACAGGGCCTCCAGTTGTGGAAGATGGTTATTGACCATTTGGGATGACAGAAGGTGAGTGTAAACTCATTTGTTGGGCAACTAATTAAGTGTAGCATGTCTATCAAGAACACTTTGGTAGCATGAGAGATATGATTCAGGATCCAGAGTGTATGTTTGTTCATTGAGCAACAGATTAAGAATAGCATAACTACTGAGAACACTTGAATAGCGCGAAGGATACAGTACGGACACAAGAGGGTGTGTGTATACTCTTTGGGGAATTGTTTGTGTGTGGGACAATCTGAGGGTCAAAGCAATAGGCAGAAAAAATTAACCTTCTATGTAAAATGAATATTGCAACATCACAGGCTCAATTATAAAGAAGTGAGAACTCACAGAGAATATACTACATAAACTTAAGAAGGTTCACCAGGGAATGGACAAAGCTGGGTGGGTTAAGACCTGGAGCCCGGAGGAGCACGGACAGTGGTTGAAAAGCCAATCAAAGAGGAAGAGAGATAAAGCAGCAGGCATTATGTCATGTCCATTTGCAAATGAGGACAACGTCTCTGGAATCACAGAGTGTACAAATTGTAGAGCTGCAGCGGTAAAGGAGTGAACACAGAGAACAGCAAGACAGTGCAGTGACAGAGTTGGACATGCTGAATGAACAGTTAGAACTTGCAAAGAGAGAAAGAAGCAGTTAAAGAAAGAGACTGAACAATCAGAACAATGCAAGAATGGGTTAGTCTGGGATCTGGGCAGACTGAGAGGAAAATGGGATAAAGCCCAGCTGGTGGGTGTTCACTAGGCAGCAGCCAATGGAAAAATAACTGAGGAAGGTTTTCAGATAAATTGGGAAGTGCCGGATCAGGGAGCTGAGTTAGGAAAGTACCCACAAACACTAGAGGCTATACCCTATAGAGAACAGGCAACAACAGGCTGAGAACTCTGCCAGCCACTCACATACATTACCACCATCCACAAGCCGTTCACCACAAGAGAAAAGCAGAGTCTAAACTGCACTCACTTAGAGTTGCATGTGGAAATGCAGAATTTTGGTGTAAGTTTAAAGAAATGATTGAAATCCAGCAGATGCACCCCAAAGACATACTGTACACACATTGGTTAATGCTAAATGCCCAAGAAATGCACGGGGCACTATGACACCTAGGGGTGCTTGATGGAGCATGGGCAACTTGTGGGAATGCCGCTAATGAGGAAGGGTATCAGAACTTTAAAGAAGAATTAGGAGAAGGTGAGAGCAACTCATCACCACCTTCTCAAAGACAACTAGGGATGGGCAATAAATTGCTGACTTAGCTGGCAGTGCTCACATCCCGTAAATGAATATATTTTTTAAAAGATAGAGCAGAAGGGAGATACTGGCGTAAAGGAAACACGGCTGGAAGGAGAAGTTGAGAGATTTTTATAGTTAGGTCCCAGGCTGGATGGGCAGTGGTACCAGTGACGGGAGAGGAATTAACTACAGGAGCACTGATAGTGGATGATTACCTGAAGGCACAGTGGGGATTCATAACCTCAAAAGGAGCAGGTATTCAACATGCACAAGAAGTGCCTGGAGTGATGACATTGCCAGCAGAGGTAGCAGTGATTAAAGTAAAGGCTCAGCAGAGAGGGGAGAGCAAAGAGCAGGAGGGGAATGACCACAGGGCAAAAGGAGCAACAGAAGAACAGCAGCCAACAGAAGTTGCCAGCATAGAAGGAAAATCTACCAAAGTCAATCGAGTAAAAGTATACGGTGACGTGGAGGCAGAAGAGAAGGAGAAGTGGAGAAGGGGAGGCAAGATGGCATGGGAAAGGAGTAGCTGTAACCCAGCAGGAATTAAGCAGACACTGCTAAAGTTATATTGAGGGGCAATGAGTCAAGGAAGGCACAATGTGATCACGACCCTCCTGCGATCTTGGTGGTGGCCAGGAATGGCCAGGGATGTTGGGAACTTTTGTTGGACATGCACCACTTGCGCCCAGTATAACTAAACCCAGTGGGGGAATAAAGATGTGGCCTGCAGGCCAGCCACGGCCAAAACTATCATGGGGGAGAAGCTGCTGTCTAGTAATCATGGGTCACTTCACCCAGCCGGTAGAGGCTCTCACAATGAGAGATTGTACTGCCAGCACATCAGCACAGACTTTATCTCAGGGTATCCTACCCAGGTGGACTTGGATCAGGGAGCACATTTCACTGGGAAAGTGATGAAGGAAATGTGCAAGCTGTCAAGGATTCGACAACAACTCCACATACCTTACCACATACCATCCCTGACTCGAGGGGCCGAATGGTCTACTTCTGCTCCTATTGTCTATTGTCTATTGTCACCCTAAGAGCTCAGGAATGGTAGAATAGGAAAGGCAGGAAACCTGGTGAGACTGCAAGCATCCACAAACCACAAACCGGGACTTTGCAGCTATAGGGCAAACAATGTCCTTACCTTCTGGGATGATTAGGGGTTGCAGTGAACCTGGAACTTATGGAGATAAAATGACCTGGTATTTAAAGGACTTCTTTAACCAGTTTAAAGTGTTGAAGCACTGAGCAAAACAACACGTTGCTGATCAGAGAGATCCAGAGGGAGAGAAGATAATCCTCCCACAGCTGGGAGACCAACTCATTATAAGGGAGTTGCCAGAAAAGGCAGGGTTCGTTCCCAGGTGGAAAGGACCACAGGTGGTGCTCTGATAAATGACACTTGCGTTTGCATACAGACCCAGCAAGGCAGCCAGTGGAAACACTAGCCTCAGGTTAAACTGTATGACTCACTTTCTTGTTGCCCTTACAGACAGAGTGACGGATCAAGTCCACCCATTAACTGTGTCATTACAGAGAGTCTAAGTGATGACACCAGTTGTGTCACATCTGATGACACCTGATGGAAGTAGGCCCACAGATGAAAGAGAATGGAACAAGAATACAAAAGAGAGAGAGAGACAGAGCACATTGGCGAGCCATAAATAGACAGACAGACAGACATACTTTATTGAACCCGAGGGATATAGGGTTTTGTTACAGTCGCACCAACCAAGAATAGCGTAGAAATATAGCAATATAAAACCATAAATAATTAAATAATAATAAGTAAATAATGCCAAGTGGAAATAAGTCCAGGACCAGCCTATTGGATCAGGTTGTCTGACACTCCGAGGGAGGAGTTGTAAAGTTTGATGGCCACAGGCAGGAATGACTTCCTATGACGCTCAGTGTTGCATCTCGGTGGAATGAGTCTCTGGCTGAATGAACTCCTGTGCCTAACCAGTACATTATGGAGTGGATGGGAGACGTTGTCCAACATGGCATGCAACTTGGACAGCATCCTCTTTCCAGACACCACCGTCAGAGAGTCCAGTTCCACCCCCACAACATCACTGGCCTTACGAATGAGTTTGTTGATTCTGTTGGAGTCTGCTATCCTCAGCCTGCTGCCCCAGCACACAACAGCAAACATAATAGCACTGGCCACCACAGACTTGTAGAACATCCTCAGCATCGTCCGGCAGATGTTAAAGGACCTCAGTCTCCTCAGGAAATAGAGATGGCTCTGACCCTTCTTGTAGACAGCCTCAGTGTTCTTTGACCAGTCCAGTTTATTGTCAATTCATATCCCCAGGTATTTGTAATCCTCCACCATGTCCACACTGACCCCTTGGATGGAAACAGGGGTCACCGGTGCCTTAACCCTCCTCAGGTCCACCACCAGCAGCTTAGTCTTTTTCACTTTAAGCTGCAGATGATTCTGCTCACACCACGTGACAAAGTTTCCCACCGTAGCCCCGTATTCAGCCTCATCTCCCTTGCCGATGCATCCAACTATGGCGGAGTCATCGGAAAACTTCTGAAGATGGCAAGACTCTGTGTTGTAGTTGAAGTTCGAGGTGTAGATGGTGAAGAGAAAGGGAGACAGGACAGTCCCCTGTGGAGCCCCAGTGCTGCTGACCACTCTGTCTGACACACGGTGTTGCAAACGCACGTACTGTGGTCTGCCAGTCAGGTAATCAATAATCTATGACACCAGGGAAGCATCCACCTGCATCACTGTCAGCTTCTCACCCAGCAGAGCAGGGCGGATGGTGTTGAACGCACTGGAGAAGTCAAACAACATGACCCTCACAGTGCTCGCCGACTTGTCCAGGTGGGCGTAGAAACGGTTCAGCAGGTAGACGATGGCATCCTCAACTCCTAGTCGGGGCTGATAGGCGAACTGGAGGGGGTCTAAGTGTGGCCTAACCATAGGCCGGAGCTGCTCTAGAACAAGTCTCTCCAAGGTCTTCATGCTGTAGGAGGTCAATGCCACCGGTCCGCAGTCATTGGAGCCACTGGAGCGCGGCGTCTTCGGTACAGGGACGAGGCAGGACGTCTTCCACAGCACAGGAACCCTCGGGAGACTCAGGCTCAGGTTGAAAACATGATGAAGTACTCCACGTAGCTGGGGGTGGGGGGCACAGGCTTTGAACACCCTGGGGCTGACACCATTTGGGCCTGCAGCCTTGCTTGGGTGGAGACGTTTCAGCTGTCTTCTCACCTGTTCAGCTGTGAAGCCCACCATGGTGGTTTCACAGTTTAAAGTATAACAGCAACTATACTTGTAACGAAGACTGGCTCTTGCAGATAGATGATTAATTGTACAGATCACAATGGAATGTTTTTGGAGAAGGTAGATGGGAAGGGATCAGAGTTAAGGCAGAGACATGTTCCGTGACCGTGACAGCAAGGCTGATTGAGAAAAAGGGAAGGAATTGCACAAGGCATTAGAAGATCTATTTCTTTTAGAGCAATGGCCACCCACCCCCAGTACGATGTATTGATCTGCCGTCTACACACGTGCATTGTTTTCTCTCTCACTCAGTGCCATACACTTGTTAAAGCCACCTCCCGTGTGCGTGCTTTTATTTAATTGACATGTAGTTGTGCACAGACACAACAGCAGCCACCCCACTTGAATGGGGAGTGAAGACAAATAATCTGAGCCCTTTTAGTGGTTGGGTCAGTGATTGAGAACACATTCGGGGGGAGCGTACCACCTTGGCAAGCTCCTTGCAGCTATTCAAATCAGTATCGCCTAAATCCTCATGTAGATTAATCAAAAAGTCCTGTGTCTTCTGCATTGGCATGGAAAGTGAACCATGGCCTGAAACAAGGTTACCTTGCTGTGATCCTGCCCACAGAGTAACTACTGCCAGCCACTGTGATATTTCAAGCTGTCAGAAATGAAGGGGCACAGAGGATGTGATCAAATTTCTAGAATGTTTTACTGCCATCTCTATGCAATCTTGTAGGTATTCAATTAAGGATGTTAGATAGTGCAGATGTAGGTACACATAGGGACAGGATAGGTTAGTAATTGTAGAAGGCATCTGAAATGAAGGGCATTTTCGCTGCCCAGCTTGATGAGATCCTCTATAAAGTATGGCCTTCCTGGGAGAGATTTCTGTCCAGGGACCAAGGAAGACTATGTTCGGGAGTAACCTGGAGGTATATGAATATAGCAGTATTAATTCAAACAGTTGTGCCTAATGATTGCTGTGGGGCATCGAGTGTGGTAGTGTCATGGGTCATGCTCGTCTCTCTTGCTTTCACCTTCCACTACTGACTAGCAGTCTTGTGAAAAGGAGAGCTGGAAGTGTAATTTTCTCCTACCAGTACATAGCCTCTCCAACAGGAAGCCTCATGTAGTGCTTCTTGCTGGCGACATATGGAAAGTGAACTCCTTTTGGACTCAGCCTGAGCTACAGAGGACAGGGAGGAGGTCTGGCCCTTGCACACGTAGCTCACAGGCCCACCATCTTGTGAACATGCCCTGGTGCTCGTGAACCAGATCCCTAGCTCTGCGTGAATAGCCCCACTGCCTTGTGGGCAGACTCAGAAAAGTCTACAGGAGTAAACCCAGACAGCTGGATGTCACTGAACATCCTTCCAGTAGTTCCTACAGCCAGGCTGGTGCCAAATGTATTGCTTTGCCTTTCTCTGGACTACAGCGGTGAGGCTGATAGCGAGATCTTGAGAACTGGGCATCCCAGGATGTCCACACCTTCTGCCCAGGCTTGTGCCTCGTAGAGGTCTCTACAGTGCCGTTTACTCCATTGTCAGTCAAAACAGTTGAGTGCCATCATTACCATCAACTCAAACAAGAACCAGTCTTCAGTTTTTACTGTAAATGCAAATACAAGCTCAGAATGCTTGCAATTAACCTTCAGTTCTTATTGTAAATCGCAAGAGGTATTTTGAAGTTAAACTGGCCCATGGACGAAGAGATTGCATATGCAACAGCCAAGTATTAAAATATTGGGTTGAGTTAGCTGGCTTGTATCAAGTGAGACAACCTGGCTATGTTATTTGGACCATTGTGACCAAGTTCAAGCTGGCAGCCCAGAAGGATGTTGTCATTTAGCATATCAAACATGATCACAAAATAGGCAACCAATAGTTTTTGTATACTTATGATATTTGTGTATGCAGAGACAACCCTGAGAACATTAATTTTGGGTGTCTGGCTCCCTGTCATCAGAAGTTTTTAGAATATTTGTGTTAAATAGTTTCTCTAAAATATGTTTTGGACCTTCAGTTACAATATACTTCCAATATGCATCTCAAAGGAACTATGTGTCCAAAGTATTGAAGTATACAATGTCATTGTAACTATTGAAATTGTATTTTATCACCTACTATTACCTTTGGTCTTAAGGGTATAAAATGTGATGTACTTTTGAGTTTGTGAGACTCTACTACAAGCAGTTCCTTGTGAATGTCTGATGGTTGTGCTGAATAAAGAATTGTACATCACCAGCTTTGTTGTCTCTCCAATAACTTTGATCACACTCACAATATAGTTCACAATCATTTATCGTATGTAAGTCATTAATACTTCTTGTATCATTCTTTGTACAAGCTAGTACATTGCTCATAAACAAATGTAACGCTTGGGGCTATCGGTGTGTGTTTGTCTAGGGCAGGGGTCAGCAACCTTTACCACTGAAAGAGCCACTTGGACCCGTTTCCCACAGAAAAGAAAACACTGGGAGCCGCAAAACCCGCTTGACATTTAAAATGAAATAACACTGCATACAACGTTTTGTTTTGCCTTTATGCTATGTATAAACAAACTATAATGTGTTGCATTTATGAAATTGATGAACTCCTGCAGAGAAAATGAAATTACATTTCTGCATGCAACAAAAACATTTTGAACTCCGAAAAAAAGACGTTGGGTTGAAGGTTACTTTTAAGTAAAATACTCAACGTCTATTTGAGTCCTTCTTGTATTTATGAAAAACGCCAAACTTAAATTTGCCGCCAGCAGCAAACCAAAAATAACGTCAGCCAGCTGTCAACCTGAAAAATAAAAGGACTATTTCACTGAACAATGAAAACATATGAATATACGTAAAATAATAGGCAATTAAAATATTTATCATACTTGTTCAGGTTGACTCACACCTGACAATGCAGTCGTATTTAGTAGGGATGGATCGATGCTTAGGGGAGTGACCGGGAAGGATAATGTGTTTTTTTCCTCTCTGAACTCACAGAAGCGTTTCCCAAACGATGTTTGCATTGCGATGATTGCAGAATGTAAATACTCCGAATTTATCGTGTCGTGACCTTGTTTGAACTCTCTCAAATTGGAGAAGTGAGACAATGTGCCTTTCTGTAAATCTCTGGCAAGCAACGTCAACTTGCGCTCGAATGCCAAAACATCCTCCAACATGTGCAGGGCTGTACGTCCTTACCCCGTTGAAGAGCTGTGTTCAGCGTGTTCAGGTGCGCTGTCATGTCTACCATGAAGTGTAGCTTTTCCAGCCACTCTGGCTGTTCCAGCTCAGGAAAGTTGAGCCCTTTGCTGCCCAGGAAAGTTTTCACTTCTTCCAGACACGCGACAAATCGCTTCAGCACCTCCCCTTTGGACAGCCACCGGATTTTGTTGTGCAGCAGGAGATCAGAATATGCGCTTTCCAGCTCGTCCAGTAACAAACGGAATTGACGGTGATTTAAACTTTTTGCCATTATTTTATTGACAATCTGAATGACAACATCCATTACTTCTGTGCATTCCGGAGGAAATGTTTGAGCGCACAGTGCCTCTTGGTGCAAGATGCAGTGAAAAGTCAGCAGCTTTCTGTCCAGCGACTTCTGCAGTAAAGCCACAAATCCCTTGTGCGTTCCCGTCATATTCGGTGCCCCATCAGTAGCTACTGACACCAGATGGGTGGTCTTTATTCCTTTGGCTCTTAAACAATTCAAGACAGCCTCACAGATGTCCTCCCCCCGTGTTTGGTCTTTTAGAGGTATCAACTCAATCAGTTCTTCCTGTGGCCCGGCAGAGTTTACATACCGGCAGAACAACGCTATTTGTTCAATATCACCTTTGTCTTTAGACTCGTCACAGGCAATCGAGTAGGCCACAGCTGAATTGATGTCTTTAATTTGCTGTCTTGTGATGTCTTCTGCCATTTTTATGGTTCTGTCTTTGACAGTCTTTGCAGAGAGGGGCATATCCCTGATTTTCTGCACAATTTCACTCTTGTTTTTAAAGTCCGTGAATAGATGTTCTGAAATCTTAATGAAAGATTCTTTTATATATTCACCATCTGTAAACTGCTTCCCGTGCCTGACTATTTCCTGAGCGGCAATATAACTGACGTATGTCGTTGATTTTCCAGACTTCATCCATTTCTGGAAATGATTTTTGCTCAGATCAACCTTCCGCATCAGTTCCGAAACGGCTTTTTTTCTCTCATCTCCATCCGGATATTTTTGAGCAAAGGCTGTGTGTTTATTCTGGAAATGCCTTGCGACATTTGACTTTTTGTTGTTTGCTAGTTTCTCATTGCATATTAAGCATACCGGTAAACCAGTCTCGTCAACAGTGAAAGCAAATGAATCTGTCCACGTATCATTAAACGTTCTGTTTTCTTCAGTCACTTTTCTTTTTTTAGAATTCTCCATAGTTGGCTTACCTTGGATCGAAAAATTAAAGAAATCGCGCACTGGCGGGTGTCAGGTATTGGCAGTGGTGACGTATATTAATAGCGATAAAAACACGTTGTAGCGGTGTGCTCACGCAGTCAGTAAACTGCAGTCGAATAACTTTATTCGAACTAAACAGCCTTGCTTTTAAGCCTCCCTCAACCCAGCCCCCATGGACGCAGATGCTGCAAAAGACACGTACTCACAAACCCCCGTAGGCTATCTCCCTTAGCCTGAATGCTGGCTAATTGTGAGCCATTTCGGATGTGCCAGGAAATGTGTCGCCACACTTAGATTGTACAAGATCACCATAATCTTCAAATTTAGAATTACATTTCAAAAGCTAACAAACTAACATAAAATACATTTTAATTAAATACTGACCAGTTATTTCCCAAAGCCACAGGGAGCCGCAGCACAGAGGTGAAAGAGCCACAAATGGCTCGGGAGCCACAGGTTGCCGACCCCCGGTCTAGGGGAAAAGCCGTTCACCCACCCAAATCGTGTCTCCCATTTGCGCAGACGCAGTGTAATGTACACAGGAACAAAATCACACATACAATATCAGACAGCGCACAATGTACACTTTACAGATTACACTTTATAACTCTTACTAGAACTAGGTAATTAATAGCAATACAATATAAAAAGAAAGAAAAGGGCACCAAAACTTATCAAAGTTCAATCAGTTTGTGCACAACCGTTGGAGCTCAATTATCGAAGTCTTCCGTCTGCATTTGATCTTCTCCGACCTCCTCAACCTGCTGCCTGAGACCAACCTCGGTGGTCGACTAGAGCGTGTCCAGTTCAGCACGTCCTTCCTCTTCGGTTCTCCTCCCGAAAAGACCGCCACAGACTCCTAGTTCCCACACATACAGATAGAACAACATTGGTTTGTTCCTCCGTTATCAATAATTATAACCCAAACATTTCAACCAAACAGAGCATTACTTTATCAGAAACAGAAAGCCATTTTATATATGCAGTTAACATTATAGTAAATAATCTGAGAACCCTACACAAAGTTTTAACTGGCTCATGCTATATTTGCCTCTGAAATTCTCTTTCTCATGCTCTAAATCTTATACTTGTCTTTCACACTGGATTCCATGCAGCTCGAATATACTTTCTCTTCTGAAGATGTTGTAGCGAAAGATGGGAGGAAGTGAACACCAGCTAAAAGATTGGAACCTTTCATAACTGGAAAGTTGGAACAAACAAAGTGAGTCAAGTGGCTAAATCAGCGCCCTAATACAGAGGCGTCACAATCACTGGTTCGGCAATGCAGCAGATTCAGCAACTGCGCTCGTCAATGTGCACGTATCAGCTAATTATTATTTCATTGTGACAGTATTGTTATGTATCCCGTAACTGGATCATTTACCAGCAAAGATAGAGAGGTCCGTTGAAGTCTGATGGCACTATTTTCAACCGTTTTTATTTATAAAGGGGCACAAAAGTAAGGTTAATACAAACATTCAGATAATATACGTCATCAATACTCAATCTAAAGCGTGGGTATAGTAATAATCATCATTAAGAAATAAGCTCTACTGTAGGGGATAATATATTGTCCATTGGAAATATAAAAGTCACTCAGAAGTCTGCAGGCTTCAGCCTTTTGGGAATCGCTGGGTGTCACGTGTTGAAGAGAGAGAGAGATTGGTGAGAAAAGGAAAACTTGCTCGGGTCTTTGTGAAGCTAATCCGTTGAATCAGGGGAGCGGGCTCCCCCCGATGTTAGTTAAAAGCGGTTTTCCGTGATTCCAGCTACAGACTCCAGGCCTGGAATCTAACGCACGTGGCTTCCTTCAAAATGGCTTCCCGCTACGACGGGATCGCTATCGTGTCTTCTTGGTGCGTCTGAAGGGGTTGCCCCCCCCAGACCCTCCTTTATACTTCCTCACAGGGTCGCAGGTGTCAATCAGGTTGGGATGATGCAATCTCTCTCTCAACCAGCCCACTTTGCCCGAGGGCTTTACACGTGGTCTCCATGAGACAATAGTCAACGTCACCTTGTTTTGCATCCCGGTGGAACGCGGTATTTGGCACATCTCTCTCTTTCCCAATTCCTGGGCCTACTGACCCCCCCTCAACTAGTGCTCTTGCGATTCTCACAAAGGAGGGGGCTGAGGACATAACAGTATTCAACTCCATTCTTTTCATTGTAGTGCATGTTGGGACTTGAGCAAAGCACAGCACTGTTCCACTGTGCGCTTGCACTCAACCTTGCCTGATCAATTGGACTGTCGAGTCAACTGACGCTGAAGACTAGCAGTATTCATTCTATATTTCATTATTTCTTTCAGCCGCAGTTTTGCCATCATTTGCTATTTGAGAGTTTTAGTTAGTGATCCCGTATGGCCTAGTATTTATTGTTTTCCTTTCCTTCTAAACTTGCATTTGTATTAAAGTCTGTGAACTATCGAACCAAACGAACTGATAAGAGACAGCAGGGTCTTTCATAGTTATTAAAACTAATTGAAAGTCGCCATCCAGTGATTTTTCTGTCATGCATGGTTGACTTTAATACAGGTTTCTTCAGGGAGCCACAGTGGAAAAGAGCATCGTTTGAATTCAGGTTTCAGTCATTTAATACTTCGTTTGTATTAGCTCATCTGCAATGTTAGAGGTGAAATGATGTCCAATATTACAGTACTTTAGAGTGGCTCGATGGGCACTATAAAGTTAATTGTCCACTATAAATTACCCCCGAGTGTAGGTGAGTGGTGACATTTGGGAGGGGGTGAGGAGTGGGTTGGTGAGAACGTGAGAGAATCACATGAGTTACTGTGAAAATTGTTGCTTTCTGGTCAGCTAGGACTTACTGAGGTGAAAGTCCTGTTTCCATGCTCTAGCTCTCTGGTATTTCAGCCACAATACATATAACAGACTTATTGTATTAAATATTGTATTAAATATCTGACTGGCAGACCACAGTATGTGCACTTGCAACACTGTGTATCAGACAGAGTGGTCAGCAGCACTGGGGCTCCACAGGGGACTGTCCTGTCTCCCTTTCTCTTCACCATCTACACCTCAGACTTCAACTACTTCACAGAGTCTTGCCATCTTCAGAAGTTTTCCGATGACTCCGCCATAGTTGGATGCATCAGCAAGGGAGGTGAGGCTGAATACAGGGCTACGGTGGGAAACTTTGTCACGTGGTGTGAGCAAAATCATCTGCAGCTTAAAGTGAAAAAGACTAAGGAGCTGGTGGTGGACCTGAGGACAACTAAGGCACCGGTGACCCCTGTTTCTATCCAAGGGGTCAGTGTGGACATGGTGGAGGATTTCAAATACCTGGGGATATGGATTGACAATAAACTGGACTGGTCAAAGGACACTGAGGCTGTCTACAAGAAGGGTCAGAGCCATCTATATTTCCTGAGGAGAATGAGGTCCTTTAACATCTGCTGGACGATGCTGAGGATGTTCTATGAGTCTGTGGTGGCCAGTGCTATCATATTTGCTGTTGTGTGCTGGGGCAGCAGGCTGAGGGTAGCAGACACCAACAGAATCAACAATCTCTTTCGTAAGGCCAGTGATATTGTGTGGGTGGAACTGGACTCTCTGACGGTGATGTCTGAAAAGAGGATGCTGTCCAAGTTGCATGCCATCTTGGACAATGTCTTCCATCCACTCCATAATGTACTGGTTAGGCACAGGAGTACATTCAGCCAGAGACTCATTCCACCGAGATGTAACACTGAGTGTCATAGGAAGTCATTCCTGCCTGTGGCCATCAAACTTTACAACTCCTCCCTCAGAGTGTCAGACACCCTGAGCCAATAGGCTGGTCCTGGACTAATTTCCACTTGGCATGATTAACTTATTATTATTTAATTATTTATGGTTTTATATCACTATATTTCTACACTATTCTTGGTTGGTGTGACTGTAACGAACCCCAATTTCCCCTCGGGATCAATAAAGTATGTCTGTCTGTCTATCTCTGTCAAGCTCTCCCAGACTCAGATTTTGATAGAAAGAATTTGCACATAGATTTTTAGTCACAAAACAAGATCTTTCCCATTAGTTGGGGGGAGCTTGACTATAGAGCACTGCAACTTGCTGAAATTGTATGATTTTTTAAAATACAGACATACAAGCAAATTTGTTGAAAATATAGGAAATAAAAGCAAGAGTTGGCCACTTGGCTAATAGTGACATATCTGTCAATCAATAAGATTATGTTTGATCACTGACACTATCGAGAAGTACACTGACCTCTGTGTTAGAAAGCAATGTTTGATTTGTTTCAAAATTACACATTAAAAGTATTTTCATTGACATATATGCTTTTACTTCCTTCTCATTATCAAATGGGAAATGTTTAAATGGTGCAAGCAACATCCCATTAATGACCACTGCATTTCACCCCAATTGTGTTTTTTCTACGACTCTTCTCTCCAATAAATTTCTTGAAGTGAGGCATGCAGTATGACGTGATGCTCACCTCTATACTGCACCATTTTGAAATTATTCATTTCCCAGCACAACACTCACTCTTCAACCAATCTAGAACAACTTTCCCCAATCCTGTATCAAAGCTCTACTCATCACACCTCCACTTAAAGATTGTAGTTTTCCCCACTGCTCCAACATAAAATTCTGTATTTTGACTCTATAACCTTACTCAAAGTCAAAATAAAGATTATTGTCATATGCACAAGTACTTAGATGCACAATTGTAATGAAAAGTTTCTTGCAGCAGCATTTCAGGCATGTGACTTTAATTATGTAAAATTATACAAGAAAGAACACAATTAGAATGAAACTGAAGTCAATTGTATTGCAAAGTGGTCATGGTATTTCTGTGATTAGGGTTGAGCAAGTTGGTCCAAATGGTTGAAGGGAAGTAAATGCTCTTATCCCTGGTGGCTTGCGACTTCAGATTTCTGTACTCCCTGTCCGATGGTAAATGCAAGAGCGTGGCAATACCTAAATTCTTCTCTCCTTCCTATAATCTGCCATTCATTATAATAAAAAACAGTATCTTAAATACCTTCCTCAAGATAACTTATTTTGAAAGATCTGGATGCTATTGGCAAAGCCAGCATTTATTTCTGAAATTAGAATCAAAAGTTAAAAACAAAAAAGGCACTTCAGGTGTTAAACATGCAATCATTGCCAAATAAAGTGTGAATTTGATATATTAAAAATGTGGTGTCTGAATAAAGTACAGCAAAACAATACTTTTTATGAAGGATGCACCAACTATGAAATAGCAAACCGAACAATGACAAAATAGAAAAAGGAACAACGGTGACTGCTAGCCCACAGAGCACGGATTCATTGTCACCATTTATGATCCTGGAGTCAAGACAGTCACAGTGTCGTTGCATTTGCTATCAGAGAGAAATCTCTGTGTCAGTAGCCTCAGTCTTCTTCAAAATGCAGCAAATAAAGAGAGGAAGAGATTGCAGTCTTATCATGCATTTCAAGTCCCTGATTTACTGACAGATCCAGTGTGGTTAGATCCAGCAGGTTACCCTGCTGCTGAACTCCTCATCAGTAGAGCTCAATCTTGTTAAAATTTTGTAACGTTACCCTGTGAAATTACTCCTCAGGTATTGTGCCAATTAAACTTGCCCCAGGTTCAGACACCCTTTGGGTTTTAATGTGGATTCTGTTGGTCATGAATTACCAAGGGGAAAGTAACTACTCTTACTTTTAAATATATTCTGGCTTTTAATGACTTCTAAGTTGCTTCATTTCTTCGTTAACTCCCATTTTACAGTTTACTTAATTATTTGTATGTTTATAAATTAATTAATTCAATTTTAATCATTTTTCATAATAATTAACTTATAATCCAGGTTAAAAACTGGAGATGCAGCTGGATGACCTTTGGCTCATATGGGAGAAGGTGTCATATTGGGTTGGTAGTCACCCCTAAGTTGCAGGAGGCAGGTATCTTCGTGACTGCAAGGAGAAGGAAAGGGAAGAGGCAGACACTAGAGTACCCCTGTGGTCATTCCCCTCAATAATAAGAATTCTGCTTTGGATACTGTGGGGAAGGAGGAGGGTGGCCTACTTGGGGAAAGCCACAGTGACCAGATCTCTGGCACACTAAGTCTGGCTCTGTGGCTCAGAAGGAAAGGAGGGAGAAGAGGAGAGGAGAGCATTAGTGATAGGGTGTTTAATAATTAGAGGAGCAGTTATGATAGAGACACCTAGATGATATGTTGCCTCTCAGGTGCCAGGGTCAGGGACATCTTGGATTGGGTCCACAGCACTCTAAATGGAGAGGGTGAACAGTCAGAAGCTGTGGTACATATTGGTACCAATGATACAGGTAGAAAAAAGGATGAGCTTCTGAAAAGAGAATAGAGGAAGCTAGTTAGGAAGCTGAAAAGCAGGACCTCAAGGGTCGTGATGTCTGGATTGTTACCTATGCCATGCACCAGTGAGGGCAAGAATAGGATGATATGGCAGATGAATGTGTAGCTGAAGAATTGGTGCAGGAGGCAGAGTTTCAGATTTCTAAATCATTGGTATCTCTTCTGGAGAGGGTGTGACCTGTACAAAAGATGATTTTGAGGGGGGGAGGGGAAAGTATCCTTACAGGCAGGTTTGTTAGAGCTGTTGAGGATGGTTTAAACTAAGTTGGCAGGGTTATGAAAACCAGGGTGATAGAGCAAAGGATGGAGCAGTTCATATACAAGTAGATGCAGGGAGACTACGAGGAAGTATAGTCAGTTGATAAGGCAAAATTGGAGTCAATGGGATGAGTTGAAGTTGGCTTTAAACTAAATAGTAGGTTCTACCATTCAACAGTTTGGAAAAGTGAGGAAAAGGAATGCAGAGTGCTGGAGAAGTTACGAAAAACTCCAGAATCAATAAAATAACAAAGTTTAGAAAGGAATGGGAATTTAGCTGCCAGCAAAATGAAGGCAAAATTGAAAAGGGTGAGGAATACAGGAGTGAAGTTGTTATATTTGAACACACGTGGTTTGTATAATAAGATAGATGACCTTGTAGTCCAATTAAAGATTGGCAAGTATGATGTGGCAGTAAAGATTGTAGTTGGGAGCTTAACATCAAAGGATACACATTGTATCAAAAGAAAATTGGATGGTGATGAATGAGGAGGTGTACAGGAGTGATATAGATCAGCTGGTTGAGTGGTATTCCAAAAACAACTTTGCACTCAATGTCATTAAAGCTAAGGAATTGATTGTGGACTTTAGGAAGAGGAAGTAAAAGTAATGGACACCAGTCATTATCAAGGGTTCAGTAATAGAAAGGGGAGTAGTTTCAAGTTCCTGGGTGTCAACATATCTGAAGATCTATCCTGGACTCAGCGTATTGATACAAATACCAAAAAGTCTAGTGGCTATACTTCATTAGGAGTTTGAGGAGATTTAGTATGTCAGCAAAGGTTCCAGCAATCTTCTACAGATGTACTGTGGAGAGCATTCTATCCGGTATGGAGGGGCCACTGCACAGGATCAGAAAAAGCTGCAGAGGGTTGCAAACCCAGCCAGCTCCATCATAGGCACTAGCCTCACAGGTACATAGGACATCATCAAAAGGCTCTGCCGCAAGAAGTTGGCATCCATCATTAAGGACCCCCATCATTCAGGACATAGTCTCTTCTTGCTGCTACCATCAGAGAGGGGATACAAGAGCTTGAAGACACACACTCAAAGTTTTAGGAACAACTTCTTTCCCTATGCCACAAGGATTTTGAATTGATAATGAACCAATTCACTACCTCACTATTTTTTGTTTTATTTTTGCACTACATATTTAATTTTACTAAAATGTATTATTGTAAATTATAGTACTTTATGTATTCAACTGGGTTGCTTCCACAAAACAAAAACATTCAAGATATACAGTGTGTCAGTGATGATAAATCTGATTCTGTTTCTGATTCAGATTCTGACAGGCAGGTAGGCAGAGAGAATGGGGAGGCTCTATTGGGAAGAAACGGAAATTAAATCCATCCTTAGAAAGAAATCACATGGGATGGGAAGATATAAAATCTATGTAGGTATCTCAATATGGAATACTGTATACATACTCAAATAATTAATGTACTTTGAATCTTGGGTCTTTAAACTTTAGATTCTCCTCAAATGAAGTTTAATGAGACCAGTAAAAGTACCAACAAATACCTTCTATCTGTGACTTGTAAAGAGTCCGATCAAACATCCAAGCATTTTAAAGGAAGCGGTTATGAAGATCGTGAAGCCATTGGTTTAAGTTGTTGAAAACTCATTAAGCTCCAGGAAGTTTTCAGTAGGCTGTAACATGATAGATGTGACTATGTTATTTAATAAGGGAGGAATATAAAACAGAGCAGGTAACTAAAGCATTGTTATCAGTGAGATGCTGGAGTCTGTCACCAAGGATGAAATCACTAACCATTTAGAGATGTTAATATAATCAAACTAATTAGCATTTTTTTTTGATAAACTTGAGATCTTTGAGACTCTAAAGTAGCAGAGCTGATACTGGGTAAATGAACTGTACATGAAGTGCATTTTGGATTTTCAGAATGTATTGGACGAGATGTCATATCTTGTACAGGACTGATTCAAAGGTACTGGGGGAAATATGTGAACATGGATTGAAGCTTTCTAATCAGAGTATAGATTCAGAATAAATATGGTATTCTTCAATAAGAAGAATCTGAAGACAGACTACTGTCTTAATGGGGAAAAGTTGTTGAGCCTAGTACAAAGGTTTTCTTCTGTACAATCTGCAATAAGCCAACAGGCAGGTAAGCAAATGACTAGGAAGGGAAATGGCATCCAATTTTTTATTACAAGAGAGTTGGAATTGCAATTACTATGATTCACTGGTTTTTATAATATTGAGTGAAGTTCTACACAAATAACCACAGGCAAACAACACTATTACACTAACGGCCTCCAAGGCCCACTAATTCAACACAATCGAGCAAGCAATGAAGCATTCCTTTCCTATGATAGACCATAAATTCATATTTTTCCTTTAAGGTCACAACAGAAACAGCTATTTCTTAGCCAGCAACCATGAAAGCAAGAATAGATTGTGTGGAAAATATATACTTCCAAATAGACAAAAGAGACTGAAAAAATGCAGCAATTCATAACACCCTTGTGCAACCACATATCTTTACTCTTTTCTCAAACCATTTCTATATGGTGCAAACTGAGACTCCTGTGGAAGTAAATGCAAGTACAGGACCCTGTTATGATCACCTATCTTGGGTAGATATGCTACCTATCCATTAATCAACATGTGGTAAACCAACTGTGAGTCTTTGAACTAAGCTCCCACTTCCTTGTTCCCTTTTATCAATGTTCTTCTTATAGCCTCACATCTCTACTAATGGAGGGTTATTTTCTTCAGATCCAACTAAAGTAGACCACCATTAATCATAACTCAGATTCCAGTCATTGATGAAGACCTGTAAGCATTTACATGATTGCCAAATCTGATAATCCATGTGGCTGGCCACTCAATTGATAGAGGAAAAAAAAAATCAAGATAAAATCCTTATGCACGAGATGAATTCTTCCAATCTGTTGACAACCATGCAGAATGTATTGGAAGCACCATATTTCTCCTGATGGAGGATCTGTGGCTACAGGCTATTAATTTCATCAGTCAGATAAAGAGACTCCTCCTACCTTTTCACTTCATGAGTGAAGATCCACATTTAAGATAAAAATTGGTAAAAGGCTTGGATATTTCAGCTATTAATATTCAGTTCAAAGGATATAAAATGATAGAAACATAGAAAACATACAGCACAATACAGGTCCTTCCGCCCACAAAGCTGTGCCGAACATGTCCTTACTTAGAAATTACCTTGGGTTACCCATAGCCCTCTATGTTTCTGAGATCCATGTACCTGTCCAGGAGCCTCATAAAAGATCCTAATATCCCTCTGATCCTCCACACTGCCAAGAGTCATACCATTAATACTATATTCGGCCATCATATTTGACCTACCAAAATGAACCACCTCACACTTATCTGGGTTGAACTCCATCTGCCACCTTTCAGCCCGGTTTTGCATCCTATCAATGTCCCACTGTAACCTCTGACAGCCCTCCACACTATCCATACCTCCAACCTTTGTGTCATCAGCAAATTTACTAACCCATCCCTCCACACTATCCATACCTCCAACCTTTGTGTCATCAGCAAATTTACTAACCCATCCCTCCACTTCCTCATCCAGGTCATTTATAAAAATCACGAAAAAAAGGGGTCCCAGAACAGATCCCTGAGGCACTCCACTGGTCACCAACCTCCATGCAGAATATGACCCATCAACAACCACTCTTTGCCTTCTGTGGGCAAGCCAGTTCTGGATCCACAAAGCAATGTCCCCTTGGATCCCATGCCTCTTTACATTCTCAATTAGCCTTGTCAAACGCCTTGCTGAAATCCATATATGCTATATCTTCAGCTCTTCCTTCATCAATATGTAATTCAATCAGGCTCGTAAGGCATGACCTGTCTTTGACAAAGCCATGCTGACTATTCCTAATCATATTTTGCCTCTCCAAATGTTCATAAATCCTGCCTCTCAGGATCTTCTCCATCATCTTACTAACCACTGAAGTAAGACCCACTGGCCTATAACTTCCCTTGAAATTGGAGCCTCCCTGCCCTCTATTGTGGACCTGTACTTTTCCAGGTTGAAGAAGAGGGCGGGCAACATCATAAAGGACTCCTTCCATCCTGCGCACGGACTGTTTGAACTGCTTCCGTCTGGTAGGCGCTTCAGATCCCTCCAGGCTAAGACTAATAGGCACTGGAGAAGTTTTTTCCCTACTGCGGTCACTTTGCTGAACAGTTAACTGCCGGTTAACTGTCGGCTAACTATTACTTGGATTGCAATACTTGTATGTAAAATCTATATTTTCATTTATATTTATCATTATTATTGTTATGAGCAGAGAGACAACATTTGCCGGAAGTAAATTCCTTGTATGTGTAGAGGTACTTGGCGAGTAAAGTCTGATTCTGATTCTGAATAATGGAACAACATCTGCAACCCTCCAATCCTCTGGAACCTCTCCCATCCCCACTAATGATGCAAAGATCATTGTCAGAGGCTCAGCAGTCATCTCCCTCACCTCCCACAGTAGTCTGGTCCCAGTGACTTATTCAACTTCATGTTTTCCAAAAGCTCCAGCACACCCTCTTTCTTAATATCTACATGTTCAAGATTTTCAGTCTGCTGTAAGCCATCCCTACAATTGCCAAGGTCCTTTTCCATAGTGAATACTGAAGAAAAGTACTCTTTAAGTACCATTGCTATCTCCTCCAGTTCCATACACACTTTTCCACTGTCACACTTGATTGGTCCTATTCTCTGACATCTTATCCTCTTACTCTTCACATACTTGCAGAATGCCTTGGGGTTTTCCTTAATTCTGTCCACAAAGGCCTTCTTATGGCCCCTTCTGGCTCTCCGAATTTCTTTCTTAGGCTCCTTCCTGCTAGCGTTAAAATCTTCTAGATCTCTACCGTTACCTAGTTTTTTGAACCTTTTGTAAGCTTTTTTTTTCCTTGACTAGATTTACAACAGCCTTTGTACACTACAAGTTCCTGTACCCTACCATCCATTCTCTGTCTCATTGGAACTCCAGGCAAATATCCCCTGAACATTTGCCACACGTCTTCTGCACATTCCCCTGAGAACATCTGTTTGTTGCAAGGACAAGGCTGAGGATGAATCAAAGTGCAGGACACAGGCACAAAGGCAGAGTCAGGAGGCATTCTTGACACAGCGAGCATGGAATCTGTATCCAGGAGCGATGCTAGACTTAGAACTGGCAGTCCTGAGCACCATGAAACGAGGTTGACTAATGAACTGGCAGCTCCTTGTTGCGATCACAGGGTTTTTATACTGCATTTGCTGATGGAAAGCAGGTGTGTGTAGTTAGTGGAACCTGGGAATGATTGGAAACTAAACGAGGGGATTGAGGCCCAATTCCTGAGGTAAATAGCCAAGTGGGGGATTGCCAGAAGGGACCATGACAGTCCCCCTCCCTCACCGGGAGCCTCCAAGCCTGTCTGGATGGTCCCAATTAAAATCCTGAATGAGGGAAGGGTCTAGGATGAAGGAGCAGGGGACCCAGGAATGCTTTTCTGGACCGTACCCTTCTCAGTCTACCAGATACTGGAGACCCCTGCCCCTATAGCGCACATTCAGTAGTCTTCAGACAGTGTATGCCGGATGGTTGTTGATGATACGGGCAGGTGGGGGAGTCTCAACTAGGGGACATAGGGGGCTGACGGAAACTGGCTTTAACTGGGAAACATGAAAGGTCTGGTGGATGCGCATAGATCTTGGCAATTTTAGGCAGACCGCTGGGGGACTGAAAACATTCTACCTTGAATGGTCCCAGGAAGCGAGAGGTGAATTTCCTATGCTCGTTCTTGAGCGGGATATCCTTGGAGGAAAGCCATACCATCTGCCCCGGTTGGTACTCAGGCGCCGGAATCTGGTGTCAGTCGGCCATCTTCTTATTGGGTTTTGCTGATCTGAGTAGGGCCGTGTGTGTCTCCTCCCAAATCTTCAGGCACTGATCGATATGGTCCTGAACCGATGGTACCGCAATCACCTCTTCTTGTGCAGGGAACGGGGGGGGGGTTGGTACCCCAGGGAATGGAGACCTCCCAATGGCAGAGCTCACCCAGAGAGTTGTGGGCGTACTCAACCCATGGGAGGTGGTCGCTCCAGGCCGATGGGTTAAATCAATGTGTACAAAGGCTGGATGAACTCAGCAGCATCTGTTGAAATGAATTGGTCGACGGGTTGTTTGCCATTACACAACGAAGCATCGCCTCCAGGTCTTGGCTGACCCTTTCCATCTGCCCGTTCATCTGTGGGTGGAAGCCAGGTGACAGGCTGACCAATGCACCTAAGGCTTGACAGACAGCCTTCCATACCTGTGAGACCAACTGGGGACCTCGATCACAGATGATGTCTGTGATGACTCCGTGGAGGCAGAAGATGTGGCAGATGAGAAGATCTACAGTTTCATGAGAGGAAGGGAGTTTAGAGAGTGCTATGAAGCCTTGGAGAACCAGTCTACCACAGTGGGTACGGTGAAGGGGGTAGACCGGTGACGAAGTCCAGGGCGATGTGCAAGCAAGGATGACCAGGGACAGGTAGAGGACGAAGTAAACCCGTAGGTGGCCAATGAGAGGCTTTTCCCTGGGCACAGATAGAACATGTCGAGACATAGGAATGGGTATCCGTCTCCATGGACGGCCACCAAAAGTGTTTCTTCAGGAGCGCTAGGGTCCGATCACTCCCGGGACGGCAGGCAAACCGAGATGGGTGCTCCCATTGGAGAACCTGGGACCTGATGGAAACGGGCACATACAGGCGATCGCCGGGTCCATTGCCGGGGTTGGGGTCATCCCGTTGGGCTTCTTTTACTTTGGAATCGATCTCCCAAGTGAGGGGGGCAACCACGCAGGATGGTGGGAGGATAGTCCATGGGCTGGAAGTGTCCTCCTTGGAGTCGTATTGGCGGGAGACCACGTCCGGCTTCCCGTTCTTGGACCCCGGACGGTATGTGAGGGAAAACTTGAACCGTCCAAAAAATTACGCCCAACGGGCCTGGTAGGAGTTCAAACGTTTGGCGGTCTGAATGTACCCCAGGTTTTTATGATCAGTCCATACCACAAACGGTTGTTCTGCCCCCTCCAGCCAGTGCCTCCATTCTTCCAATGCTAGTTTGACCGTCAGGAGTTCCCGATTCCCCACATCGTAATTCCAATCGGCGGGGGACAGTCGGCAAGAATAGAAGGCACAGGGGTGAAGCTTTTCGTTCGAACTTGATCGTTGGGACAGGACTACTCTTATCCCGGAGTCAGAGGCGTCCACCTCGACAATGAACTGACGGGCTGGGTCCAGATGGAGCGGGGGGGAGCGGTGGTGAAATGCCCCTTCAGATCAGTGAACACCGAGTCAGCTTTAGAGTCCCAACAGAAAGGGGTAGTAGGCTAAGGGGGGCCACCACTCGACTGTAGTCTCTGATAAATCAGCTGTAGAAGTTTGAAAATCCCAGGAATCGGTGAAGTTGTTTGCGGGCCGTGGGCCTAGGCCATTCTTCCAGTGCCCGGATCTTCTCGGGGTCTGCTCTCACCTGCCCGCTCTCGATGATATGACCCAGGAAGCTGACCGAAGGAACGTGGAACTCACATTTCTCCACCTTCACAAATAATTGGTTTTCCCACAGTCTCTGGAGGACTTGATGGACATGGTGAACGTGTTCTTGGGTGCTAGAAAATATCAGGATATCATTGAGGTAAACGAATATGGACCGATTAATAAAGTCCCTCAGTACGTCATTAATGAGGGCTTGAAAAACGGCGGGAGCATTGGTGAGGCCAAACGGCATGACCAAATATTCAAAGTAGCCCAGAGGTGTATTAAAGGCTGTCTTTCACTCATCCCCCTCCCTCATCCTGACTAGAAGATAGGTGTTACAAAGGTCCAGCTTTGAGAAAATGGTGGCTCCATGCAGTGGTTCAAAAGCCAAACTAATGAGGGGTAAAGGGTACTTATTCTTAATTGTTATACTGTTTAGGCCTCTGTAATCAAAACAAGGACGAAGCAGCCCATCCTTCTTTTCTACAAGGAAGAACCCAGCACCTGCCAGGGAAGATGAAGGCCTGATAATGCCCACCACGAGGGACTCGCTGATGTACCTCTCCATGGCCTCTCTCTCCGGTCGGGATAGGTTAAAAAGGCGACTGGTGGGTAGCGAGGCTACGGAGAGAAGGCCAATGACATGATCATATGGGCAGTGCGGAGGCAGGGAAAGGGCCCGTTCTTTACTGAATACCAGTTCCAGGTCACGGTATTCTGTGGGGATTCAGGACAAATCGAGGGATTCCGGGACAGGCGGAGTCACGGTAGCTTCCCTGGGAGATGGGGCTCACCGCAGACAGTTGGCGTGGCAAGACTGGCTCCATTTGGCTATCCTCCCGGTAGACCAGTCGATGTGGGGATTGTGTTGGGTCAGCCACGGATACCCTGGAACTACCGGGGCTTGAGGTGAATGAATGAGACTGAATCGTATCTCCTCCCGATGGTTGCCGGATAGGATCAAGATCAGGGGTGGCGTACAGTGGGTCACCCGAGTCAGCAGTTTTCCATCCAGGACCCGGCCTCCAGGGGGTAGTTAGCAGCTCACGAGGTGTTCCAGCCTGGGAGGCTATGTCTTCATCCAGCAGGTTGTACTCGGCACTGGAATCCACCAGAGCTGATAGGGACAGAGGCTGTCATTGGTAATTTACAGTAGCCGGGATCTGCATCCAAGTCTGGGGGGCTGAAGGGAGTGTCGTCCGACTCACCAGGACCCCCACTTTTTCACTACCTCCCTTTTGGCCACTTAGGGCAGGTATCCGGGAAATGTCCTGGCTGCCCATAATGGAAACAATCCCCAGCTCCCCACCTCCGAAGTCGTTTGGCCAGGGAGGGCCGGTTCCATCCCAGCTGCACCGGTTTCTCCCCCAGAGTGGTGGGGACGGTTGGAGTGGGAGCTACACTTGGAGCGGCCGGGGAAGGAAGGCTGGCTGGGACTGATAAGGTGGACCGTGGGCTTCCCTGAGGAACGGGGCGACTGGTTCTTTTCTCAGCTGCTCTTGAAGTTGATTATCTAATCTAGTGGCTAGCGAGATCAGAGAGTCAAGACAGTCTGTGTCGTCCCTCGCTGCCAGTTCATCCTTTATCTTGTCCGAGAGGCCCTGTTGAAACACCCTCCTGCAGGGCCTCGTCCACTCTGCGTCTGCGGCTAAGGTTCGGAGCTTGATGGAAAACCTTGCTACACGTCACAAACCCTGACAAAAGGTCAGCAAGCGTTTGGCAGTGTCCTTACCGCGAATGGGTTGTTCGAGGACCTTTCTCATTTCAGCAACAAAGGAGGAACAAACCTCTGGTCTGCTATCCCATATCGCAGTTGCCCAAGCCAAGCCATCCCCTTGTGACAGCCCCATGATGTACGCAATCTTGGATTTATCTGAAGTGTACATACATGGCTGTAGCTCAAAGACTAGAGAGCATCGTAACAGGAAGGCCCAGCACCTCCCTAGGTCCCCAGCACTGGGTTCAGGCTTGGGGACGTTAGGCTCTCAAGGGGACTATGTTACTGATTCCAGGGGCAACACCATCCCGTGAGGGGCAGTTTGGGTAGGCAGGATTCTTGGAGAGGACAGAGAAAGGGAAGCAGAAAATCAGTCCACCTGCTCACTGACCTTCCGTACATTCGTGGACAGCATCCAAAGGTTGTCCATGACCTCCCTAAGTAGGAGGTCGCGGACACCCAGTAGGTAGGCCTGACTGGCGAGGGCCTGTTGTACGGAATCCATGTCTGCTGGGTTCATTATGGCCAGTTCGTTCTGATGCAAGGATGAGGCTGAGGATGAACCCAAGTGCAGAACACGGGCACGGAGGCAGAGTCAGGAGGCGTTCTTGACATAGCGAGCATGGAATCGGTATCCAGGAGCGATACTAGACTGACAACTGGCAGTCCAAAGAACCATGAAACAAGGTTACTCACACCAGAGTCAACCAACAAACTGGCAGCTCCTTGTTGTGATCACAGGGTTTTATCCTGCATTTGCTGATGGAAAGCAGGTGTGTGTAGTTAGTGGAACCTGGGAATGATTGGAAACTAAATGAGGGGATTGAGGCCCAATTCCTGAGGTAAATAGCCAAGTGGGGGATTGCTAGAAGGGACCATGGAACTGTTCCCAATTTATGCTTCCAAGTTCCTGCCTGGTAGCCTCATATTTCCCCTTACTCCAATTAAACACTTTTCTAACTTGTCTGTTCCTATCCCTCTCTCCAATGCTATGGTAAAGGAGATAGAATTGTGGTCACTATCTCCAAAATACTTTCTAACTGAGAGATCTGTCACCTGACCAGGTTCAAGTCCCAATACCAAATCAAGTACAGCTTGTCCTCTTGTAGGCTTATCTACATATAGTGACAAGAAACCTTCTTGAACACACCTGACAAACTCCACCCCATCTAAACCCCTCGCTCTCCCACTGCAACAACCCTGTTATTATTACATCTTTCCAGAAACTGTCTCCCTATCTGCTCCTCGATGTCCCTGTTACTATTGGGTGGTCTATAAAATACCATTTCCTATTCTTAACTTCCACCCACAGAGACTCAGTAGATAATCCCTTCATGTCTTCCTCCTTTTCTGCAGCTGTGACACTATCTCTGATCAACAGTGCCACACCCCAACTCTTTTGCCTCCCTCCGTCCTTTCTGAAACACCTAAAGCCTGGCACTCGAAGTAACCACTCCTGCCCCTGAGCCATCCAAGTCTCTGTTCACCACACTCCTTGCATTAAAATAGACACATCTCAAGCCATCGGTCTGAGCACGTCCCTGCTCTATCACCTGCCTATCCTCCCTCTCACACTGTCTCCAAGCTTTCTCTATTTGTGAGCCAACCGCCTCTTCCTCCAGTTCAGTTCCCACTCCCCAGCAATCCTAGCTTAAACTCTTCCCAATAGTCTTAGCAAACCTCCCCGCCAGGATACTGGACCCCTGAGATTCAAGTGCAACCATCCTTTTTTGTGCAGGATACTCCTGTCCCAATGATCCAGAATTCTGTATCCCTGCCCCCTGCTCCAGTCCCTCAGCCACACGTTTATCCTCCACCTCACTCTATTCCAATACTCACTGTCATGTGGCACAGGCAGTAATCCCGAGATGACTACCATTGTGGTCCTGCTTCCCAACTTCCTTCCTAACTTTCTGTAGTTTGCTTTCAGGACCTCCTCCCTTTTCCTGCCTATGTCATTGGTTCCAATATGTCCCATGATCTGTGGAGGTTCTCCTTCCCATTTCAGGATAACATAGGCGCGATCAAAAACATCCCGGACCCTGGCACCTGGGAGGCAAACTACCAACAGTGCTTCTTTCCTGCATCCACAGAATCGCCTGTGGATATTCAACAAAGTTTAGTTGCCAATCATGTAAAATTAAAAGGAATTCAGTGTAATATAATTTAATTTGATTTATAATGTAATTAATAACGATGATGGGAAAGTTTCTAACAAATTCAATAAAAGACAGACTACTTTGTATAAAAATATAGGAGCAGGCAATAGCTTTGAAGAATCATTTAAAAAGCATCTGTCCAATCAGAGATCCATTGATTCTCTAAATGCTGTATTTGGGAATGCCAAGTATTTTACAATATCCCATGAATCTTCATAATGGCAACAATGTAATTGCTTTTAGCAATTATATTGTCCAAAGATACTTCGGTTCTGATCCAATATATTGTTCATTCAATATTTAACATTAACACTTACCGAAAGCTTCAAAAGACTTATACATTGTTAGAAAAATAACACAGCATTAATATTCCAAAAGCAGACTTGTAATTCTCTTCCACCCTTCAGAGAATAGAAATTGTTCAAAGCTTTTAAGCAAATTGAATCATCGCTCAATCCTGATGTAGTTCTAAGTGACCTTCTGTACATTACTCTCCTCGTTTGGCTAGCAATGTTAAACTAATCTTCCTCTCCATTCTGACTCTTGATGAATGAATTGGATATACTGTATGTCTCTGTGTTCTTTTCTAAATTAGTTCCTTTTTTTTCCCTTCCCATATTCATTACCTCAGTACATTTTGTTTACCATTGTCTCATCTCAAACAGGCAAAGGTCATTCAGCCCCTTATGTCTGTTCCGCCGTTTGATGAGATCATAGCTGATCATTTACCTCAGTGCCATTTCCCTCTACTAACCCATATTCCTTGCTTACCCCAATATTCAGAAATCTATCACTTTTTTGAACATAATCAGTGGCTGAGCCTTCATAACACATGGGTAGAGAATTCATTAATTGGCCATTCCTCTTCTTTTGTGTCTGTATCCCTGGTTCTGCACACCACATCAAGGGGAATATCTTCCTTTTACACAGCCAAGTCCCACAAGAATTGTTCATGTTTCAATGAGATCATCTTTACTTCTTTAAAACTCTGGAAGAAATTACAAAGAGTATAGACTCCATCTACTTAATATCACTTCATAAAACTAGTCTCAATTCCAAGGAGTTAAGCTAGCCACTGTTGCACTCGGAACCCCTCCACAATATTCCTGGTGTGGTCTTATTTAACAAAGAATAGTTCAAATAATTTTTGATTATCTACTAAATTTTACCGTTCATCGTTATGTTACTTACATTTCCAGGTTAAAAATAAACATACATTGTTATGTATCTGTTATCACTGAACTAACCTCTTACTTTCTCAAGCCTGCCCCTTACCACCTCATGATCTAATCTACTTTATCACTTTTTTCTCAATCTACCTGTATATTTACTCTTCCTGGACAGATCCTTGGGGTTGAGGATGACCAGTTTCATTTCCAGTTCTTCATTTCCAGAGCTGACCGACAAGGCCAATATAGATGCCATAGATTCTTCTGCAGATTGGGGAAGAAGTTGCTGATGGGTTTGGTGGATAAGTAGTTGTGAGGTGGTGAACTGCGTCTACCACTTGTGCTAGGGTTCTGAATTCTTCTTCTCCACTTTAGGTATTCATGCCAGGGGTTCAAGGAGTCAGCAAGGATGTTGTACTTTTCAAAGAGGCTTTATGAACATCCCTAAATAATTTCTTCTGTCCACCCAGGATTTTTCCATGACAGATTTCAGTTGAATATAGATATGAGCATATAAATTAAAAACAATATGCAAATTGACCCACTTAGCCCAGTCTGCCTCTCGATAAGATCATTGCTGATCTGATTGTAACCTCAGCTTCACACTTCAATCTGCTCATGGTTATTTTTCAATGGCTTGTTTAACAAGCATCTGTCTCTGCATTAATAACTATTCTAAAACTTTTCTTCTGAAGTACAGAGTTCCAGAGTAGCATGATCCTCTGAGAGCTCGGAATAGAATGTCCTTGTGCGGGTGTAAACAAATTGAACTGCCCAATTGCACGACTGAGCCAAATCAGAATTTTGATGCTGAGAACCTTGGCCGAGGAGAGGACGATAATAGTGATTTACTTATTCTCCAGAGAACTTGGAGGAATTTGTATTGGCGCTACTTTGTCAGTGCTTTGAGGCGCCTGCTACAGGTAGTCCATTATTCAAAAGCATACTGGATACCAATACCCATTAAATACATGTGTTTTGTGTGACTCTGATGCTTCAAACGTCAAATTCCTTTTCCTTAGCTTGTTAAAAATTGTGTTAGTGAAACGGAGATTATGACCTTTATCATCAACATCAGCCTTGGCTGGACAGTGTCTGAAAAATAGGAAGCGGTCCATATTTTTCAGAATCTTGCTGAAAGCTATTGAGTTAGAAGAGCAGGTTTCTTCTGCTGAGTGCAATGCCTTCATTTTTGGTTTGCTTCATTTAGTAAGTTCTCTCTGAAAAGGAAGCTGTCCACAGAATCTGCACAAACATGTCATTTGCATAATACAGCTTGATTGCTGACTTTGATATTCTGGAGTGCTGGGGTCATAAGATGAACGATTTCCCATTGGTTTCAAAAATGAGTGTTCATTTGGAGTTTAGCCTATTGGAAGGGAATTGCAAATCTTCGCCTCTCTTCTACGAGGGGCAATTGATACATTCATCCCGCAGAAAGTCTGAATAACTCATCTCCTTTTACCATAGGCCAAGAAATTATTAATAACTCCTGATGAGTTATTGACTGATGAATTATTAACTTCAAACTTTCTGCATAATCACTTAAGGAGTTGAACTGCATGTGCATGTAAGGAGAGCTGTATAACTCATCTCCTTCTACCGTAGGCCACAAACTTATCAATCACCCCTGCTGTGGACACCTTCTGGAGGTCCAAGATCTGTATACTCCACGACCGCTGGACTAAGTGTGTAAATGTAGGAGGGGACTATGTTGAAAAATGAATGTGCTAGGTTTTCTAAAATTGACTCCTTCTACCTTAGGCCACGAACTTATCAATTACCCCTTGTAAATATACTCCGCTTTCTGCCAATCAGCAAATTCAGCACCAAGGAAGCACTACATTGATGGAAATTACTTTTTTCTAGTAAGATATTAAGCAGAAGCTTCCTTTATTTCTTTCAAATGTCATACCTGATGCTGGAGAAGAAAGAGATGGTTGGCCATATTTCCAAACCAATTGGCAGAACCTGCCAACCTCCTTCACCTCTAATCTGTTTACAACTAATGGATGAAAATAATCAAGAACAATAAAGGACATAACAATCCATGACTTGGCATTTATGCAGATGGGATAGCATAGTTGTATGGCTGCCTCTCAGCTCCAATGAACCAGGTTCAATCCTCACCGCAGGTGCCCCTTTTGAGTGGAGTTTGCACATTTTTGTTCCGGTATCTGCACGTGCTTCCTCCCAGTGCTCCACTTTCCTCTCAGATGTTAAAGAGTACGTTAATTGCCCGAAGTGTGTTGTGGAGTGATAAAATCTGAGGGAGGTTGATGAAAACATGGAGAGGATAAGTTACGAAAACTGACCATCTTATTTTATACACAATAGGGAAAGCCATATAATAACACATAATTGCAGTCCTTGTGACATATAAAAGTCACACAATATTTACTGTATGTCACATAATCCCACATAATCCCAGTGGGCAGACTACATTTAATGTGCTGGTAAGTGAACCTTTGAAACTGGTCAGGACTGATAACTGATCTCCAACCATATGGGAAGCTGAAAGCTTAGCATCTGAACTTTCCCATCTCTGGAAACCCCCAGTGCCATCCATTGATTGGGAATTAGATTGGATTGCTTACCACTAAAGCTCTTACCCTACCCGATAGTTCACTCTCCACTGAAACTGAAATTAGAAAGCACATAAATCC
Source organism: Hypanus sabinus (assembly GCF_030144855.1). Classification (NCBI taxonomy): domain Eukaryota; kingdom Metazoa; phylum Chordata; class Chondrichthyes; order Myliobatiformes; family Dasyatidae; genus Hypanus; species Hypanus sabinus. The sequence goes on from NC_082720.1 coordinate 16,492,138, forward strand.
AGTTTTCCCAGTTTCCTCCAGCTTTCCAACAGCCAGTTTAGATTGAAGAGACTTCATCAGTGTCTAGAGATAGAGGGGTAAAGCAGGAAATGGCTTTGAGCTGTGGACAAAGTTTACTCACACATGACACTCAATTTCCTATCAGGAGTCATAGAATCATAGAGAAGTACAGCACAGGAACAGGCCATTCAGCCCACCTAGTCCTCGCCAAACCATTTAAACTCCTGATGTTCGCATTTTCTCTCTCGGTTCTGCTATGTGACAAACACCATTATGCACAGATGCTTAGACTGGGTCTGTTTCACAAGCACTCCAGTGGAATTAATCCCTGGATAACCTAACAGCAAACTATTCATACAAATACCCAGCATTCCTTTTATAGAAACTGCCACAGATTTTCCTATCAACATTTTATCTCATCACATGTTATTATTTCCAATCAGATTTTGAATAATAATTCATTTTTGAAGCTCTTTGTGTTTTATTTCCTTGAAGTTTTGTACTCACTACAACCAAACCACTTGCCAAGATAGTTAAGGGTCAAGCACTTTGACCAAGGGCCAGGGTCAAAGGAGAACATTAGACATCCTTCTCCACACAATGTTAAATCGACTGGGATTTTGCAAAACAACAGCTTTATCATTAGTAATATATTAAACTTATTTTATCAAATTGCCATAGGGAAAGTTGAGTGCATGCTTTCAGTATCATGGATCGATCCTGAGGAAGGGTGTCAGCCTAAAAACTTGACTGTCGATTCATTTCCATAGAAGCTGCCTGACCTGTGAGTCCCTCCTGCATTTTGTGTGTTACGATGAATCCAAGTGTCTGGATTTCTAAGTCCAGAAAAATAACCACCATCATATCATTTTGCAGTTGATTAGATCATATAGATGCAGCAGTGATTTGTCAACCGTACAAAATAATCCTTTAACAGTGTAAGTCTTGATCCTACCCTATGGGCACTAGGCAGCACAAAAGTCCACAAAGTTTCAAAATGACCAAAAGATCATGAAAGCCATTGTCATTGTCAAAGTAGCCAGTCGCCTTGGATGTGGTTAGGATCTAGATGGGAGGATGAGGGGTTAATGGGAAGCAGAATTTCTGGTTACTGGCAGTGTAGGAGGTCAGATCTGGGTAGCAAAATAAGAAACGTCTAAAGAAATTTCTCCAGGTCAGTGTCATTAAAACACAGCGACTTGTGACCATTGCTTAATGGAACAACTGAATCGATTTCCCACACATTACTCCATGAGGATCATTCTGCACAAAATTCTGATATCAAAGGAAATGAAGATATCTTGCCAATCAAGAAAGCGGCACATCATTGGCTTCTCCAGTGAAGTACGGGAGAAGCAATAGGTGTTATCCTATCCTGCAATGTCCAGACTCCGAAAAGAAAGAAATAAAATGACTGGTGCCAGGATAAAATTGAACCAGAAATACTTGGCTGAATTTTTTTGGTGCAAGGTTAAATGTGACAAAACAGATTACAATGGTATTTTGGGACTTGGCCATCCATTACAGATTCCATTACCGGTATGTTGATAAGAGTTGGGGAGAGCCAACATTTATTCTGATGCTTATATTTGGTAAGAATGTGTTTCTTAATATAAAAGGTTATGCTCTATTTCCTTTTGTGCCTCAGGAGGTACAAATATTAATTAATGAGGTCATTAAAATTCAGAAACAGTAAACCATAAAACTCACAATGAGGTGCTATTCCCTATTCTACTCCTTTGTGTTTGGCTCAGTTTAGAAATCCTTAGTGTTCTGCAAGATGCATGCTGGGATAGCCCAGCTGCTCAAAACTTCAGTTCCCAAATGATGATTCTGATAAAATATAAAGGCAAAGGTCAATCAAATTGTTTTTTTTTAGGTCCTGATTTAACTGTGCCCTTTTCTTAGGTAGCATTGTAAATTCTCAAAGGCCATACAATGTTACGCAATACTCTTCACTGGAAGTCTGAGTTAAACGAGTCGGAGCTGCTATACACAAAAATATTGCCCAAAGGGAACGGCACAAACTTGAAATTAAGAAATTAATGCAGAAACCTGCTTACTTACATCATTTGACTCAAGCACTGTTGGTTTTACAAGCTTCAACACTGTAAGGCAAATTTTAAGGTTGGTCTGTATTAACAAAACTGAAAGGAAATTTGCAAACGAAGTACAGCATTCCTAAGTTTTGTCCAGTTAAATTGAACAGGAGCAAGATTCTTCAGACTGCTTTTCTGTGAAATCAGCGCTCCATTTTAGCCAAGTAACATAGTACGTATTTGGTGTCAAAGGAACGACTGTTGTTAAACGGGGTTAATGTTTTCTGAATGTGAGAAATGACTTGCATTTCTATAGGACTTTCGTGACCTCAGAGTGTCCCAAGGAGCTTTACAATCGATGAAGTACTTTTGATGGTTCCAACTATTGTGATGTGGGAAACACAGAACTCAGCTGCACTGTGACAAGGTTAGACCTCCGCTTAGCGGCACTGCCTTCCCCTCACCCCCTCAATGAAATAAACAGAGTAAAGCTGGGTTTTTAAGTGAGTGCTTTAATAAAACAGAGGAAATGAAATCTCATTTAATGTAAAACCTATGGAGCAGTAATTTGACAAAATCCCATTGCACTAACAGCCAGGGATCGAAAATAGTTCATAAAGAGCAGTGCAGCCATCAGCACCCACCAGAAGGAGCACTTGTAAATCTCCTTAAGACACTATTCCACAGTATGGTGCTCTCTACAAACTTGTTGTACACCAGATGTTGAGAAACAAACAAGGCTCTGGAGCTAACAAAATCCCTCCTCACATACTAAAGACTGATATCAAAATATTTTTGTTTTGGACTCATGTCTCATCTCGCTCATCTGTGAAGAGGAGGACGCACTGAGAAACACTGATTGTGAACACCTGTAGGTAGGGAGGCAAGTCTGACTAAAGTTAATACAGAGAATATTCCCTGCTGTCTGCCACTGTTAACTATCCTCACCCTGTGACAAATCCAAGAAACCAACAATGACCGTTGCTCCATGATGAAATACAGCCCATTAGAGACCCAATCCTACGGCGATCAAGCAGGCTCACATTGTGCCAAGCATCTTTTCGATCCACCTCTCTGCACTACTTTACCAAATCTTTAACAGGATTCACAGTGGACTGGATTAATTCTATTGCACAAACCAGTTTGGATGGTGGAATTATTCACTTCTGTAGCTGAATTTCATTATCTTGTTCATTAACTTTGACTGTCATAGAAAAAAGTACTAATTGTTTTTATCAGTTTATTCTTCTTTTCCTAAATGACAACCAACAATGTGTCCTTGAAGCCACAGACTTGTTGATGTTACTGAGTTTATGGGTCAGGAATGGGAAGATATCTTTAGTCTGCTCATCCCATAAACACTTCTCATCTAATGCAATTAGACTTTCCAGATGGAAAACAAAATAAAAGCAATGAATGCTAACCCATTGTTTCATTAAGCTTTCTTTATGGGGGAGATAGTATGATTGAACTAGAAAAAGGTCTCCTTTCACCTATGATAACAAATTCAATGTCTGGGACCAGGAAAGTCTATTCCACCTCTCAAAACCATTCCATCCATGTGTCCATTCCATTTTATGGACCTTACCGTTTTAACTCATTCACAATATTCTTCTGAGCTCCCCAGCTCGGTGCAAAACCTTGCCTTGGTTAGTCCTGCACTGTTCAATCTTTATCTATTGCCCTGCACAGATAGCTCGATGAGGTGAATGAAGGACCCTTCAGTCTATCACCAGTCATAAGAATCTTAGATCAACAGATCAGTGTGCAGTTTTAATTATGCTTCAGTTACCAAGGCTGACTACCAGAAGTTTTGTTTTAATAAGCCACAGATGTCATCATTATTTTCTTCTCTAATCTCAGCTTACATCTGCTGTTTACTTTTTGTCAATGATGAACACAAGAGAGATTTTCAGTTAGTTAGTAAAGTTTTTTTTCAGTAGGGGTGAGATGCATGTGATGGCCTTGGTCCAAGACTAGAACCTTTGAAGATTTTTTTGGAATTGGCACATTGAAGATCTAGACCATAACATGCATGCACATATGGCTTTTGTTTCTGTTGGTGTCAAATTTTGCAGGAAATAATCATCCAGTTATACTGTGTAAATAAAAAAAAATACAACACAGTCCCATAACCATGACTTACTTACTGCCCATTACGCCATTACACTGCCCATTTAAGGCAGCAATGAAGGTCCTCCATTTTTGGCGGTGTTCAGGGTTTCCTTGATCGTGTCAGTAGCTTCTTCTCAGTTCTCACTACTGTCGGTCATGTAGATCCCAGGTGGAGACTCTGGAATACTCAGCTGTAGAAAGATTCTTCAATGCTGTTTCCATAACACTTTTGTTTTACCAGTCAGGGCTGTTAGCCCTGAGCTGAACCCCCGACTCTGGAGGTTCACTGGTTCACTCTTAATCTAGCCTCTACCCTTTGACCTGTTTGGCATTGGTGACCCTACCAAAAGCCAAAGCATAAGGTCCTGACTCCAGCCAGCATAACTCTCCAGGTCACTGAGGCAGGGAAGCCTCAGAACCACAACAAGGTTGTGAAACTCTTGGAGAACCATAACCATGAGCAGCATTGAAAATGACACGATTCAAAAACTCCACGTTAGCTTAATACCTTACTTCCAATGTTCTCCATTCTCAGCAGCCTGAAGGTACCTAATGTCCAATACTGAGAGCCCCAATATCACAATCACATTCAATGATGCCAGATACTATTTTAGTTCTTGTTTCTGAGTGACTTCACAAAATGGCAGAACATTCATGATGATTCGAAGAACTTCAGGTTTTTTTATTGGAAGCATGTAGAAGCCCAGAGAAAACTGCACAAGGAACATAAGGCCTCCTTATCTACCCATTTTCTTTCCCTATAAAGCACCTCCTAGCACATCTCTGGCAGAGCCCACAGCCCCCACAGTCACCTCACCAGCCACCTCAGAGTTCACATGAGCAAGTTATCTTCAATCCCTATAGAAGCAGCTAGAGAGGCCTAGTGCATCCACATCCAAGAACTCATCAAATTAGGAAATCAGTCTGCTGGAGCTGTACAAGGTATTCAGACAAAAAGCTGAAATAGTGATCTTTCTACAAGTACAGTAGGGGAAAATAGCTACACTGATTACTCAGTGGTGAAAAGGAAAAAGGAATTGCTTGTTTTTTTTTGCATAGCTTCAAGGTAAAGAGTTGATCATTTAAAACCAATGCATGCAGCAATTTCTTGGCACAGAGGGTAATACATCTATAGAATTCTCTCTATCCAAGAGAGTTGTGTGGCTAGATCGTAGAAAAGACTTAATGTGGATACAAATAAACCTTTGAAAGATCAAAAGACTGAGAGAATTGGGGACCTGGCTCAAAGGAGAAGTTGAGATCTGGGGTAGATTAACCATGATCAAATTAAATAGCAGGATAGGTTTGAGGGGCTGAGTGGTCTACCTCTGTTCTGAGGTATTGTGTTCTTACAAAGATATTTCAGTACTTACATGATCTCTGTAATAAATAAATAACTGTATTGCTGTCTCAGAGCGGCTGTAGAATTTTCTCAAGGGAGAGGATGAGTAGCAAGGGGTCTTGGTGCATGCTGGCATAAATGACATAGGTGGAAAGGGGCTAGAGGCCCAGTGCAGTGGTTATAGGGAGTTAGCAAAGAGGCTGAAAAGCAGGACTTCCAAGGTAGTAATCTTTGGATTACTCCTGATACCATATCCCAGTCAGGACCAGTAAAAACAGACGGCAGCATAGTAACCGATAAGATGGGATAGATGGTTTGAGGTGTGTGTATTTTAATGCTAGGAGTATTAGGGGTGAATATGATGAGTTTAGAGCCTGGATCAGTAAATGGAATTATGATGTTGTGGCCATTACAGAGACCTGGCTGAGAGATGATTAGAATAGGTGCTTATTATCCCAGTGTTTTGATATTTTTGAAAAGGTAGAGAAGGTGGTAAAGATGAGTAGGGAGGAGGATGTTGAACTACTAATCAAGGATAATTCACAGGTGCACTTAGATGGGACATAAATGGAGGTCTCTCAAAAATAGGAAGGGAGCAATCACTCTGATGGGATTGTACTGCAGACCTCCAAAAAGCCACCAGGGCATCAAGGAACAGAAATGTAGGCAGATTCAGGAAAGATATAAAAACAATAAGGCCATTGTCATGGGGTACTTCAAACAAACAGGGACCTTCTTGGTGCAACGGGTTTATGTGAAGCAGAATTTATTAGGCACATTCAGGAGGGATTTTTATGTCAATATGTAGTTAGTCCAATAAGAGGAGGGGCTGTACTGGACCTGGTGCTGAGTAATAAGCTTGACCAACCTTCCTGTGGGTAAGCAGTTAGGGAACTCCTTATGTTTTAAGTTAGCTATACATAAAGGCAAGCATGTACCTTATGGGAGTACATTAAATTGGAGCAGGGCAAATTACAAGAGCTTTAGACAGGAACTAGGGAGAGATAGTTGGGAACAGCTGTGTTTGGGTAAATCCACATCTGACACGTGAAGGGCATTTAAAGACCAACCCCACAGAGTACAGGACAGGTATGTTCCAGTCAGATGGAAGAACAAGGTAAGAGAATCATGGATGCTGAGAGAGATGATGACATTTTTCAAGAAGAAAAAGGAAAAGTATGTAAAGCTTAGGAAGCTAGAATCAAACAGAAACTTTGAGCATTATCAAGAAGTCAGGATAGAACTCAAAAGGAAAGCCAGGATGGGCCGTGAAAAGTCCTTGGCAAGCAGAATTGGAGAGAATCCCAAGGTATGCATACAACAAGGTCAAGAGGACAACTAGGGGAGAAACACTTGCTTGGATGCCGAGGATGTGCTAAGGTCCTTAATGAGTACTTACCAAGGAGAAATATGTGGAGCATAGGGAGATCAGAGCCAAGAGTAATAATATGCTAGGGTATTTCAAGGTAAAGGATGAGGTAGTGTTGGCTGTCTGAAAGAACATTAAGGTGTATAAGTCCACAGGGCCTGGTGGAATATAGCCCAGGTTATTGGAAGAGGCAAGCAATGAGATTGCTGAGGCCTTCACCAATATCTTCATATCCTCTCTAGAGATAGGCGAGGCCTTGGAGGACTGGCAAGGAGCTGATCTTGTTCCATTAATCATGAAGGGAACCAGAAATAATCCTGGAAGCTATAGATTGGTGAGCCTCACATCAGTGGAGGGAAGTTACTGGAGAGAATTTCTAGGGTAGGATTTATTAGCATTTGGAAAACCATGGACTAATTAGGGAGAATCAGCATGACTTTGTGTGGGGCAAGTCCTGGCTTACTAACTTAATAAAGATTTTTGACAAGTTGACGAGGGCAATTGACTGAAATAAAGTTGTGGAAGTTGTCAACATGGATTTTAATAAGGTGTTTGACAAGATCTCTCATGGGAGGCTTATCCAGAAGAATAAGATGCATGGGATCCATGGTAAATTGGTTGTTCAGTTTCTGAACTGGCTTGCTCACAGAAGACAAAGTGTAGTGGCCGAAGGGAATTATTCTAGCTGTGATTTAGTGGTGTTCCACAGGGATCTGTGCAGGAACTTCCACTGTTTGTGATGACTTGGATGAAAATGTATTATAGATGGGTGGTTTAGTAAGTTAGCAGATGTTACAAAGATTGAAAGTGTTGAAGTGAAGAAGAATACATTACAATATAGATCAGTGACAGATATGGACAGAGGAATAGAAGATGAAGTTTAACCTAGCCAAATATAAAAAGTTGCACCTTGGTAGTCTAGTGTAAAGAGACAGTACACTGTTAAGGGCAAGGTCGTTAGCAGACTTGGGTTGTTTTCTCCGGAATGGCAGAGGTTGAGGGGAGATCTGACAGAAGTGTATCAGATTATGAGAGACATAGATGGAGTAGACAGACAGTATCTTTTTCAACGGGTTGAAGTGTTCAATACCAGATGGCATGCGTTTAAGGGGAGAGGGGGAGAGGGAGTTCAAAGGAGATGTGAGGGGTAAGTTTTTTACCCAGAGAATGATGGGTACATGGAATGTGTTGCCTCAAGCAGTGGTAGAGACATTCAGACAGGCACATGGAAGTGAGGGAAGTGGAGGGATATGGGCATTGTGTCGGCAGAAGGGATTAGTTTAGTTGGCCATTTGATTAACTTAATTGGTTTGGCACAAGACTGGGGACCGAGGGCCCTGTTCCAGTGCTGTACCATTCTGTGTTCTATGTCAGTGAAAAGCAGAGTGGACTTCACTCATGTGCGGTCCACTAGGCCCAGCTCATTACCCAGAATCTGAAGCAGCAAAGCTTCCTTCCTTATTAAGTCAAAACGTACCCCAGCAGACCAACAGACTGGTGTACAGCTACAGGTGCATTCCTGCTACCAGAAATTTTAATAACTCACAGACAGCACCTGTGGTGCTTTTAATATTTGATCAATATGGTAAACATATTGTTTGATTAAGCATTCTTTGTTTGCTGTCATAATTCATTATTAGATATATGTAAGAAACACTTGAATGCCTTACGTCATTACGCCACTAAAGAAAGAAACTTAATGAACCCATCCCTGCTCTCACGTTTTTCTTTCAGTTAGTTTCTGGAGTTACAAAACATAACTTTCATTATGTTACTTTCTTCTCTATTCTCTGCCTGCACCTGGTGATTATTTTTCTCTATGGTCGACACAATGGCGTTTGTTAGTTAGACTTTAAAGCATATTTTTTTACAGGTGAGATACTTTGGTCCAAACACTTGAATTTGAATTCTCCTGGGTACAATTCAGACACCCTTCTCTTTTTTTTTTCCTTTACTGAAATACAAAAATTCTATCCTTAACAGTAAGCTACTACTGTCACCATCACAGACTGCTGCGGGGTCTACACCCCCCCCCCCCCCCCCGTTTGTAGGAGGCACAGCCGGTCTGACAATTGTGCTTGGATATATGCACGTTCCAGCTAATTGCTTCACTATGGTGGTATTTAACTCTCTTCTTTTTGTTGCAGTCTGTTGAGACTGGAACAGAGCACAGCAACATTATGCTCCCTATTTCATCCTTGTCAGAGAAAAGACTTCGCGGTAATGCTGGAAATGAGCAGTATTCATTTAGTTTTTCCATATTGCTCTCATCTACTGTGTTGGTATTTTACTTTCAGTTTAGGAGTTCTACTTAATGGCCTTGTTGGCCTAGTGGCTAATAATTTCCTGTCTCTTAAAATTCTGTGGTTCACATTAATATCAATGAACTGTCAACCTCCTTCAGAGTCTCTCTCTCTCTCTCTCTCTCTCTCTCTCTCTCTCTCTCTCTCTCTCTCTCTCTCTCTCTCTCTCTCTCTCTCTTTTCTCACTTGGGCCATATCCGAACATCTTGACAGTTACATTTAGAGGGTAGTTCACAGATGAAGGTCTCTGAGTCCTTTGATGATGTGATCTTAGTCTGTATTAATCTTCCTTCTGTCTGTTGGCTTTTTCCTTTCACTCCTCAAGCTAGAGCCACTCAATCAATGTTCATGGTCGTTGTCAGAATACAGGATTTCATTTGGGCTAGTACCCCTGAAAACAACATGCAGTCTTTTACTTTCCCCAGAGCAGAGTCTTATATTAGTCTGACAATTGTTTACAACACCATCCCTCCCACCATTATTTACACCCATTCTTACCCCATTCTTCAACCTTGTGACTAATTCTCATACTTACTTGTCTCCTTCAACTTAATCACTGTGTAGGGTTAGTCTGGTTCTCCATGGTTTGCAATCTTTCCAAATAATAAACAGATCATTATGAAGGTAGAGATCCTTATCAGTTAACAGAAACAGCAGCAAATATGTAGACACCACCTACAAGATTATTTAAATCTTTAAGCTTTCCATCATGTCTTACACTTACAATTTTATAATTATTCACAAATCTAAAAAATAACAAGGTCCTGCTTGGTTCACCACACAACAGACTAATCACAATGGGCCAAATGTGCGATCATCATCAAACTGTTGACAAGATTGGTGATGCTGATGTTTGGTGAACTGACCTCTACCATGCAGTGGATGAATGCCAATCCTGTGAAATTTTCTCGTACTTCCCACTTGACCTCACAATAACCACTGATCAGTGTGGTCCACATCCCCTTCTAAATATTCCCCATCTACCTGTCAAAGTGTCCTTTAAATGTTGTTATTGTTCTTCCCTCAACCATCTGGAAGCTCATTCCATATGGGCTCCTCACTTTGCATGTAAGTTGCTCAGAGTGTGCAATCATGCTGTCAGTGACCTTCATGATTCTATATACCTCAATAAGCTCACCCCTTAGTCTCCTAATCTCCAATGAATAAAGTCTTTGCCAGTCCAATCTTGCTATATAGCTCAGATTCTCAAAAACTAGCAACATTCTCTTATATATTCTTTACAATTTTTCCATTTTAAAAGAGATCTCCCATCCACTGCTTCCATCCTGTCCAGTGACACAATGGGTAACACTGACCAGTAGCATAATGTAAAATCTCACCCAAGTTCACTTAAGAAAGTTCACTTAAGCTAGACGGGCTATCTTTGTTTCGTTTAGACAGAGATGCAGCTGTCTCCGGTAAGGGCCGCGGTGGCGGTGTCTGTGTTTACATCGACACGGAATGGCGTTAGAAATCTGTGCTGGTTTCCAGACACTGCTCATCACTAGTGGAGTTTGTGGCAGTTCAATGCAGACTATTTTATTTGCTGCAGGAATTCACCTCTGTCTTTATACTCGGTGTCTACATTCCCCCCAGCGCTAATGTTAAGGAGGTGCTCTGTGAACTGTACGGGGCTATTAGCGAGCTACAGAACACACACCCTGATGGTCTGTTTATTGTCGCCGGTGATTTTAACCGCATGAACCTTAAGTCAATGTTCCCCGAATTCCATCAGTATGTGGACTTTGCAACAAGAGGGGAGAGAACGCATTGGACCTGGTTTACACAAACATCCCCGACACGTACTGGGCACAGCCCAGCCCCCACCTCGGATACTCAGACCACGTCTCTGTTGTGCTAATCCCAGCATACAGACCGCTCGTCAGGCGCTCCAGACCAGTTCAGAAGCGGGTGAAAACCTGGCCAGGAGAAGCCATCTCTGCTCTTTGAGACTGCTTTGAGCACACTGACTGGCACATGTTCAAGGAGGCTGCAACTGATGTTGACTCTACCAACTTAGAGGAGTACACAGCATCAGTGACCAGCTACATCAGCAAGTGCATTGATGATGTTACTCTGTCCAAGACCATCACTATATGTGCCAACCAGAAACCAAGGATGACCGCGGAGGTGGGAGCACTGCTGAGGTCCCCCGACTCTGCCTTCAGAGCAGGTGACAAGGCAGCTCTAACAACAGCAAGGGCCAAACTGTCCCGAGCCATCAGAGGGTCAAAGCGTGCACACGCCCAGCTAATCCACAGTCACTTCCAGGATAGCGGCGACACGCAGCGCATGTGGAAGGGCATCCAGGACGTCACCAATTACAAGACAACATCACCTGACTGTGCGGGTGATGCCTCCCTCCCAGATGCGCTGAATAACTCCTACGCCCGGTTTGAGGCAGAAAATGACATGGCGGCGAGGAAGTCCGCCCCTCCTACAAATGACCAGGTGCTGTGTCTCTCCATGGCTGACGTGAGAAGAACCCTGTGCAGGGTCAACCCACGGAAGGCTGCTGGACCAGACAACATCCCTGGTAGAGTGCTCAGAGGGTGTGCAGACCAGCTAGCAGATGTTCTCACTGACATCTTCAACATCTCCCTGAGCAGCACCACCGATCCAACGTGCTTCAAGGCCGCCACCATTGTCCCCGTGCTGAAGAAGTCTTCAGTGTCCTGCCTCAATGACTACCATCCCTTTGCACTTACATCCATCACCATGAAGTGATTCGAGAGGCTCGTCATGAGGCATATCAAGACCCTGCTGCCCCCCTCACTAGACCCCCTGCAGTTTGCGTACCGTCCCAACCGCTCAACAGATGACACCATTGCCACCACCCTCCACCTGGCCCTAACCCACCTGGACAAAAAAAACACATACGTTCGGATGCTGTTCATAGACTTTAGTTCAGCATTCAACACAATCATCCTTCAGAAACTGATTGGAAAGCTGAGCCTACTGGGCCTGAACACCTCCCTCTGCAACTAGATCCTAGACTTCCTGACTGGGAGATCTCAGTCAGTCCGGATCGGGAGCAGCATCTCCAACACCATCACACTGAGCACGGGGGCTCCCCAGGGTTGTGTGCTCAGTCCACTGCTGTTCACTCTGCTGACCCATGACTGTGCTGCAACACACAGCTCGAACCATATCATCAAGTTCACCGATGATACCACCGTGGTGGGTCTCATCAGCAGGAACGACGAGTCAGCTTACAGAGAGGATGTGCAGCGGCTAACGGACTGGTGCAGAGCCAACAACCTGTCTCTTAATGTGAACAAAACAAAAGAGATGGTTGTTGACTTCAGGAGGGCATGGAGCGACCACTCCCCGCTGAACATCAGCGGCTCCTCGGTAGAGATCGTAAGGAGCACCAAATTTCTTGGTGTTCACCTGATGGAGAATCTCACCTGGTCCCTCAACACCAGCTCCATAGTAAAGAAAGCCCAGCAGTGTCTCTACTTTTTGCGAAGGCTGAGGAAAGTCCATCTCCCACCCGCCATCCTCATCACATTCTACAGGGGTTATACTGAGAGCATCCTGAGCAACTACATCACTACCTCGTTCGAAAATTGCACCATCTCAGATCGCAAGACTCCGCAGCGGATAGTGAGGTCAGCTGAGAAGATCATCGGGGTCTCTCTTCCTGCCATCACGGATTTTTACACTACACACTACATCCGCAAAGGAAACAGCATTATGAAGGACCCCATGCACCCCTCATACAATCTCTTCTCCCTCCTGCCGTCTGGGAAAAGGCTCCGAAGCATTCAGGCTCTCACGACTAGACTATGTAACAGTTTATTCCCCCAAGTTACAAGACTCCTCAATACCCAAAGCCTGGACTGACACCTTGCCCTGCTGTCCTGTTTATTATTTATTGTAATGCCTGCACTGTTTTTTTGTGCACTTTACGCAGTCCAGTGTAGGTCTGTAGTCTAGTGTAGCTTTCTCTGTTTTTTTTATTACGTAGTTCAGTCTAGTTTTTTTGTACTGTTTCATGTAAAACAATGGTCCTGAAAAATGATGTCTCATTTTTACTATGTACTGTACCAGCAGTTATGGTCGAAATGAGAAAAAAAGTGACTTGACTTGACTTGAAATAGGGACAAAAAGAACAAGAATGTTAACCTAGGTTAGAGGAGAAGTGCAATAAACTTAAGCATTAAAAGTTCAAATAAGTTCTATTCAAAATTTTTATTCAGTACAATCTGTTCCCGATAACTTTAAAGTTCTCAGCTAAATCAAATATTATTATTCAATAATACAAATTTAGTGCTAATAATATGAAATATCAGATAATTGGAAAGAAGCAATTTTAAAGTTCTAGTCTCCATATAAAGTAACTGTTGATTTAGTCGGGACAAGCCTTTTGCTATTATTAATAATAATTGCATTAATAATGGATAGTATTAGAGAATGTAAATAAAGAAATAAATAAATTAGTATGTAAATAGCTTTATATCAGGAAAATTCTTCAGTCACAGAGAGAGGATTATTTATATTAACTACCAATCAAAATTTAGAGGCAGGAACACTCTAGCTATTCACAATTATGAACCATGAAATGTGTTAATCTAACAGAGGAATGAGCTTCAATGGACTAAGAGATTTCCTCACCATTAACTTTTCCATGTTCTTATAAAAAGAATAATACAGGGAGACATGTGAAGCAGTTTATGTCCCTGAAATGAGATGACCTTTAATTCATTGCCACCATAGCTTAACATAAAACAATTTGTTTTCTAATTTAGAGCTGCTTACAATGTGACAGTACGTCACTTGTCATTAAACTATCAACGCTCTATTTAGAATTGCCTAGACTGTGGTACTATTGAGAAGGGACCAGGTTTACTTAACATAAGCTCTCAAGAGTGGAATTTGTTTCTTCTCTGTATATGTAATGGTCCATTTTGACCTGTTTACATGTTTAATGATCTGTGATCTTCTGTTTGTTCACTAAATGCACTAAATACTTTTGTTTGTACATTAATAGTTTGTGTTCCCCTGTTTAGCCAAACATTAATGGTCCCAAAGGGATTTGCAGCACGGCAAACTGCTTCTGTACTGGTTAAGCCCAGACATACATTTTGATCTTTTGAACTTGGGTGTTTGGACATTTTGAGCCAATAAAGCTGGTGCAAATATTGAGCTCAAGATTGTTGCCTAGCCATGATGGCTGGCTACCTAGATCTTCTATGAGAGAGAATATATCTTCAACCTTTGAATGTTTTGCTGAAAGCATATCTAACAGTTATCAGTTTATCAACATCACAGTGTTTCCTCCTTAAATGTCTAAGTGCACCTTTTTTCCGGCTCCCTTGTGGGGGCAGAGACATGTAGAGTGGTCTGAGCTGCTGGAGGGCTTGTCACATGAGGAGTTGGCTTATTTGCCAGTCAAAAGCTGCTTCCACCATGTTGGTCATTGATTGGCCCATTTAAAGGATGCATCCACTCTTTCCCATTGGGTGGTTTGCATGCCACGGCACTGATTCTGGTTCAGGGCGTCTCAGGGGGTATAAGAATGGCAGATACAGGAGGCTCGGCCTCTTTTTTTGTCTCCAGGGCTCACTTCGGGCTGAGGTCATGAACAACACTGAAGGACCTTTCAGAAAGCACATTGTAGACATAGACGGACCCCTACATTTGTTTAGTTAAGTATTTGTTGCAACATGATCAGTTCTTTAGTCTTATAATTTGGGGGGATTTAATGGTGCTCCTATTAAGTTAGTGGGCGACTGAATGTTCAGCATTGTAGTTTTGTGTAGTTCAGGGTAGGTTAGGTGAACAGTTGGTTAGCTAGATGCCCAGTTTAGTGTTTCACCGTTCATTTTTACATAAATACTTCATGCGCACTTTGCAAACTATATCTTCTACTTTATTCATTGGATTCTAGAATCTGCCTTCAAAAGCACCCTGAAAGGGAAAAATAAATGCTCCCTCTCCCTCTCTCAGCAGTTGCGCCATATCCAAACATGTTGACAAGTTCAATCAAATGCTGGAGTAGAACAAGGGGTTACAGTAAATTGCTGTTGATGGTGGGCCAAAGCGCCTACTTCCATACTCTTGCACAGGGACATGCTTTATAACTAGGCCATTCATCTACAATCAAGAACTTTGTTAACAATAGCTCACAGGAAATGTGGCAAATGTTCAGGGGATATTTGCATGCAGTTCTGCACAGGTATGTTCCAATGAGACAGGGAAAGAATGGTAGGGTACAGGAACCATGGTGTACAAAGACTGTTGTAAATCTAGTCAAGAAGAAAAGAAGAGCTTACAAAAAGTTCAAAAAGCTAGGTAATGATAGAGAGCTAAAAGATTATAAGGCTAGCAGGAAGGAGCTTAAGAATTAATTTAGGAGAGCCAGACGGGGACATGACGGACATGTCCTTGGCGGACAGGATGAAGGAAAACCCCAAGGAATTCTACAAGTATGTTAAAAGCAAGAGGATAAGATGTGAGAGAATAGGACCAATCAATTGTGACAGTGGCAAAGAGTGTATGGAACTAGAAGAGATAGCAGAGGTATTTAATGAGTACTTTGCTTCAGTATTCACTATGGAAAAGGATCTCGGCGATTGTAGTGATGATTTACAGTGGACTGAAAAGCTTGAGCATGTAGATATTAAGAAAGAGGATGTGCAGGAGCTTTTGGAAAGTATCAAGTTGGATAAGTCACCAGGACCAGATGAGATGTACCCCAGCCTACTGTGGGAGGCGAGAGAGGAGATAGCTGAGCCTTTGGCAATGACCTTTGCATCATCAATGGGGACAGGAGAGATTCCAGAGGATTGGAGGGTTGTGGATGTTGTTCCATTATTCAAGAAAGGGAGTAAAGATAGGCCAGGAAATTATAGGCCACAGTCTTCTTTCAGTGGTTGGTAAGTTGTTGGAGAAGATACTGAGAGGCAAGATTTATGAACATTTGGAGAGGTATAATATGATTAGGAATAGTTAGCATAGCTTTGTGAAAGGCAGGTTGTGCCTTACGAGAGTGATTGAATTTTCTGAGGATGTGATTCAGCACATTAATGAAGGTAGAGCAGTAGATGCAGTGTATATGGATTTCAGCAAGGCATTTGATAAGGTACCCCATGCAAGGCTTATTGAGAAAGTAAGGAGGCATGGGATCCAAAGGGACATTGCTTTGAGGATCCAGAACTGGTTTGGCCACAGAAGGCAATGAGTGGTTGTAGACAGGTCATATTCTGTATGGAGGTCAGTCACCAGTGGTGTGCCTCAGGGATCTGTTCTGGAAACCCTACTCTTCATGATTTTTATGAATGACCTGGATGAAGGAGTGGAGAATGGGTTAGTATGTTTGCTGATGACACAAAGGTTGGGGAGGTAGTGGATAGTGTGGAGGGCTGTCAGAGGTTACAGTGGGACAATGATTGGATGCAAAACTAAGCTGAGAAGTGGCAGATGGAGTTCAACCCAGATAAGTGTGAGGTGGTTCATTTTGATAGGTCAAATATGATGGCAGAATATAGCATTAATGGTAAGACTCTTGGCAGTATGGAGGATCAGAGAGATCTTGTGGTCCGAGTCCATAGGACACTCAGGTTGACACTATGGTTAAGAAGGTATATGGTGCATTGGCCTTCATCAATCATGGGATTGAGTTTAAGAGCTGAGAGGTAACGTTACAGCTATATAGGACCCTGGTCAGACCTCACTTGGAATATTGTGCTCAGTTCTGGTCGCCTCACTACAGGAAGGATGTGGAAATCATAGAAAGGGTGCAGAAGAGATTTACAAGGATGTTGCCTGGATTGGGTAGCATGCCTTATCAGAATAGGTTGGGTGAACTCAGCCTTTTTTCCTTGGAGTGATGGAGGACGAAAGGTGACCTCACAGAGGTGTATAAGATGATGAGAGGCACTGATCATGTGGATAGTCAGAGGCTATTTCTTAGGGCTGAAATAGCTAGCGCAAGAGGGCACAGTTTTAAGGTGCTTGGATGTAGGTACAGAGGAGATATCAGCAGTAAGTTTTTTGTGCAGAGAGTGGTGAGTGCATGGAATGGGCTGCTGGTGACAGTGGTGGAGGCGGAAACGATAGGGTCTTTTAAGAGACTCTTGGACAGGTATATGGAGCTCAGAAAATTAGAGGGCTATGGGTAACCCTAAGTAATTTCTAAGGTAAGGACATGTTCAGCACATTTTTGTGGGCCAAAGGGCCTGTATTGTGCTGTAGGTTTTCTATGTTTCTATGTTTTCTAATCGTAGAGGGGAAGCTGTGGTTCAGTAAAAATGAAGACACTTCAGAAACTCTTTGACTCTAACTCATCTCCACAGAAACATGACCTCAATCCATCAATATATGCCAACTGTCCTAGCCATCACTCACTGCCCCCGCACTCTCACCACCCCATTTTTTCTGTGATGCAAAGCAAACATGTTTCTTTAATACAAGAGATACCGCAAATGCTGGAAATCTTGAGCAACACACAGAAAATGCTCGAGAAACTCCACAAATCAGGTAGCACCCATGAAGGGGAGTAAACAATCTACATGCTTGTGTACCAACTGCACCATCCTCAGCCCCAACACACCCTTTCTCAGCCCCCGCCAAATTAATTTCAACCTCCCCAGCAGCTCCAGAAAGCCTGCCCACAAGGATGCTACCATGGATGGGAAATTGAAAAACAGACAGAAAGCAAAGATTGGGAGTGAAGTGGGACTTTTCTGTGGAGACTAATAGTGTTTCGCATGAGTTAGTGTTGGATCCAAAATTTTTACGTTGTACGTTAATGATCTGGATGACGGAAGTGATGCTTTGTGACCAAGTTTTTGGATGATACAAAGATAGGTGGAGCATAGCTAGTGTAAAGGAAGCAGGCAGTCTACAGGAGGACTTGGCCAGGCTGAGAGAATTGGCAAAGTGGTAGATGGAATACAGCTTAGTCATATCTCCACCTGGAAGGCTGGCCCTAGACCCTGTCTTGGGTTTCTCAGAGGTTTTGAATTGCACCAGAAAGTTCTAAAGACCTCCAAAAGGGCAGGATTGGTACAGATGTATCTTTCAGCAAACACCTCCTGCTCTGTATAATTCTGAGCATGTACATTAATGTGTCTCATCCAGTCCAAATGACGTCTGTCTCTGAAAACATCTCAGGTTTCTTTGCAGTCAAGTTTTAGCCTTTTAAAGTGTTAATTGACCGATAAAAGTACAATTTGTAAATCAATGTGTCCTGTTTCTTTTTAGCCAACTAGAATTTCTATTTATTGCATGATGGAAATCAGTCACTGCATTGTTACTCAAGCTCTTTATGAACATATACTGCACTCTGATAATCTAATGTTCAGCTAAATCTACAAATTTGAAAACTACTTGAATAACTGCGGCCATTTCTAATACAGCATAATAAAATCAGTTAGATTTCCCTAAATGTCAAAGGCTCAGCTGGTATTCTCAAATATGAATAACCCCGCCACACAGACTATATGCTGCACTACACAGATGCTTCTGAAGTTCTTTTAAAGAATCATTGGTTTGAAATGTTAACTCTGTTACTCTCCTTGACAGAATCGGAGTATTTCCAGTTCACTTTTCCTCTATAAGATCATAAGGTATGGGAGCTTAACAAGACCCTTTGGCCAATTGACTCTGCTCCACAATTCAGTCATTGCTGATAATTTTCATGCCCATTCTCCCGCCTTGTCACTTTAACCCTTAACCTACTTTCCTATCAATAATATATTCATTTCTGCCTTCAATCCACTCAAAGGCATGTCTTCCACATCCCTCTGCACAAGAAATTCCACAGATTCACCAACGTCTGGCTGAAGAAATTCCTCGTCATCTTAGTTTTAAAGAGCCATCCCTCTGCTCTGAGGCTGTGTCCTAACCTCTTCTAGTAAAGAAGACATCCTTTCCACTTCCACTCTATTCTAGCCTTTTAGTATTCAGTAGGTTTCAATGAAATATCCCCTTGTCCTTCTGGTCTCGTCTAGTACAGACCCAGAAACATTAAACACTCCTCATATGTTAAAACTTTCATTTCTGTGATCATTGTTCTGAACCTCCTGTGGACCCACTCCTGGGTCAGCGTTTCCTCCCTTAGTTTTAGGCTTTGACTTTTAATACTAGATTATACTTGTTTTAAATCATTTTTCTTCAGTTCCATAAAGTGATTTATTATATTCAGTCTGTTTATTCAAACGATTTCATTGGATCTTCACGTAGTCACATGAAAATGATATAAAACATAATCAGCCTTGTTTGACATAAATAGCTTAATTTTTGCATTCTGCTTTAGTAATCTGTTTTTTCTGAAGTCTTTCTACCCTAACATCTATCTTTGGAAAGAGGCTAATGCAGTTTTTACTTTCTTACAGTAAACAGTAGGAAGTGTGGTTGAATATCTTCTAAAATAAGAAACATGTTTTATCGATTATAGGGACATGCCATAGATTTTATCTTTTTTTTATTATGAATGCATGGTATTAAGATGAGTTTATCTTACCTGTGATCTATGATCTTAGATTCTTGTTTTGTTTAAACTTATGTAAATATATTATCTTTTACTAATACACTCAATGTGCTATTTTTCCAAAATTATCTCTCTGGAAAAATTACATTGAACAAAAATGAAGTTTTGAATGGAAGCTCTATTTTGAACTGTTGTCTCTATTTTGATGGTATACATGTATACAATTAAATGACAATAAACTTGACTTGACTTGCGGCAGTGAATCTGCTTACAGCAAGTTCCCACAAAATCGAGGGATGTATTGACCAAATAATTTGTATGAGCAGTTCTGAAGAGTAAATGCTGATGAATAGAAAAGCACTTTTCTTTGAAATATTCCCATGGTCTATTATGTCCATTTGAGAGACTAAATAGGACTTCAGTTTAATGTCACTTTTCAAGACTGCACCTTTAACAGCACAGCTATTTTTCATTGTAAAATAAACTTAGGTTTTTGTAATCATGCTTCTAGAATGGGGCTTAAATCATACCCCTGACATTTATTTTGACTCTCATAAGCTATCACACAGAAATATGCCTGTGCACCAGGCAATGTGATAACTGTACCTGAAGCGTGAAGGATGGAATGCATTTAGAAAGATTGATTGTAAGCAATTGTATAACCTCAAGGAAGGCAATGTGAGTTTTTTTTGAGTTGTGCTTTAACACTTTTTTTTTACAATACCTCCAGGACTTCGGGAGACTTTTACCTTTTAAAACTAACAGGACGCAAGAGGACATGGAACCCGATTAATATTCCTCTTCTGGCAGTTATAGTTGAATTAGCATATTTGCTAGATTGTCTCATTTTTTGCTGAATCAGTCTATCCATTGTGTGGCTGCTTGATATTTGGCATGTCTAAGTGTCAGCTAATTTCAAAAAGAATTCTTCAGAGTATAATCATTTTTGTTTAATCCATCTTTGACATCCTTCCCAGAACCAGACACTACCAGACACGCAATAAATCCTTTGTAAACCTTACCCAGGAGTAATTGAATTGAAACTGAGCTGTGCCCTTGTCTTGATTCCAGCTCAATGGAACTATACCTGCAATTTAACATAAAATCAAATGAACATCATATGAAGTTCCTTCACCTTGAGACTATTATTTCAAAGATTTTGAACTGTTCATGGTAACAGCCTGTTCTTTTTGTCCTTTCGATTATCCTTGAATTCTCATTTTTGACTTGGCCAATCATACTCTGGGCTCTGGATCATATCGTTAGTTCAAGCTGCACCCATCTGGGTAAATAGTGTGGAATAATGCTTCCTAATTAATGAAGTGCCTCACTATCAGATCTGCCATCTACTGAGTAGGCACAGTATAAATACTGGAACAATGGACACCATGATTGGGCTGATGTTGACCATAACATGTAGACTTGGCTATATTCAGTAATGTTATTTGTGAAGACCATTATATCTCAACCAGCAGCAAGTGACTTCTAAATACAGTGAACAATTATGGACATGCTGAGGATGTGAGTCCTTCCCTGCGCAATAAATGTCAAGCTACCAGAATCTGATGTAATGGATAGCCTGAATAAATATTAAATAGACTCCCCCGATGGATCAGCTAATAAAGGTAGTAAAAGCCACAGAGATCTGAACAGCAGCAGGTTTAGCTTGGTTCATGACGGGTTTGTTGATTTCAGTTAGCTGCTGAAATGCAACGGATGTCAGGACTCCTCTGTTAGGCTAAATAAAATCAGATGGAGCTTGTGCTCTTGATCAAAGCCTAGTAGTTATCAACAAAAAGTGAACATATAGAGATCCTGGATATATATAAAATTTGGTTCAGTTGTAATTTTTCCCTATATCAGTACTACTCCACAAACATTGGGACTTTGGTGATGTCAGACTGGCAGATGTTTTGAAATACATTATTAATATTAAAACCTCAATATACATTTTAATTTGCCTCTTTTGATATTATAATGAATTTTCCAGAGAATCCAGTCAGTTTATAAAAGAACATGGGAACTGGGGCAGTGTGTCAGCAGGGAGTGCAGGAGCCAGGGTCCTGGCAGGTATCACCCAGTGAACCAGATGCTGAACCATTGGCATTTGCATCTAGTCAGACAGCAGGTCATTGAAGTTTTACTGTGCTACTTGAGAGCATCTCCTAAACTAGTAATATCCAAAACCAGAAGGACAAAGATAGACGTGGCAGGGGTCACCAGCGTCAATGCATTTCCAAATTAAAGGACAACATTATACGCATTTTGCTGTTATTGTTATAATTGCCATCTTTAAAATCTAGCTAGTGCGCTGGTTGACAAAATTTGTTAAAAACAGGCTTATTTTGCCTCATTGTAAAGTTTCTGTTCAATTGGGAAGATCACTGCACATCAAACTTAATTTAATTACAGATCTCAGCAATGAGCAATTAGTACCATTGTTCTGGGTCACTGTGTCAATTTGATGACTCCAAATAATTCTACTTTAGGGTTATTCAGCTCAGGGTTGGCACAGTACTTAACTTTCGTAGGTTAAGCTGTTGGATGAGAAAAGGTACTTGAGCGGACATAGATACAATCTGCAAGTTTCCCTTCAAGACCTTTTATTCTATCTTGGAAATGAGTTGCCATTCCTCATCATCATTGGGTCTAAATCCTGGAGCTATCAATCTGAACATTTCTGCAGCAACACCAAAAGGAAGTGAACTGCCACCTTTCCAACAATAATTAGCTGACGAATAATACTGATCTCGCCAGTGACACACTGTGTCCCATAACTGAATGAAGGTACTTACTAGCAACACACACAAAATGCTGGTGGAACGCAGCAGGCCAGGCAGCATCTATAGGAAGAAGCACTGTCAACGTTTTGGGCCGAGACCCTCCGTCAGGACTGTTTACTTACTAGCTGGGCTCGCTCATCAACTGATGGTCCCTTGAATGGGTAACTGGAGACAAGCCGCAAGATAAGATCCACACCTTCTGTAAAGGAGAAAAGATTATTTCAAGAGAAACATTAGGAGAAAATCTCTTTAAGGTTCATGATGTTTTTGACATGTCCAGCAATTAAATTAGCAGAGATCTGGCAGTACTGCATCATGCTATTAAAACAAACAAATCATTCTATTGTTAATAGTTGGATGACAGATCATGAAAAGGATGGTACCCTCATTACAAATGATTGATGGTCCACAAAGATCTCTAAGGGCTGGTTGTCTGGTACCCAACAATAATGATTTCAAACTGGTATCTTCCATTCTTGTGCACTTTCTCATTAACAGAAGATCTTTGTCATCATCAATTTACTGTGAAGAATTTGGACTCATTGGAGTTTATTTTTGCTCCACAAGCGTACTGGTTATTTCCTTCCTGGCCTATATTAGTTCATTCGTTAACGCATGTAAAGTAAACTGTTTGATTAGCACACAAACAAATGTTATATAGACACTCCCTGAGGAAATTAATCCCTTCTTTATGTAATATTTACAGAGGTAAACTGGTAGAGTAATTCTGATTACCAAGGCTTTAGATCTCGGCTTTTCATTATGATGAAATAGAGCAATGCCATGTGAAGTCTTAGTTAAATGATTCCTTATTGTCCCAGTCAGAGAGCCTTTGCTACAGTGTGCACTTAGAGTGCTTGCCAGTTCTTGGGCTAGCAGTTGAGTAAGTGAACAGTAACAGCACTGAGCTGGAATCAGCCGCAGTGACAATAACTTCTCATCAGAACACAGGACAATGCTCCAAACCACATTCACAGTTTCACTATTGCTCAATGCATTACTGGAAATACACTTGGCTGTATTTTATGTAAATGGATTTCTGTTGTCCCCACAGGGAATGGTGTCAAAAATTTCAACTGATTTCTTTTAACTAGAAAATCTAATTTAAACCAGATAAATGTGAAAAGGGAAATGGCTGCCTTATCACCTACTGTTGCCGTTACATCTTCCCAGAAAACAGGTCCCAGGTGAAGTAAAGTGACATTTGACATTGGGAGATAATTTGCACACAGAAATTGGTAGTGAATAACAGTAAATTAGTCTCTAGTTACAAATCAATGGTAATGATATTTGTCAGTCTTCAGTGTGACTCTCTCATGACAGTTGGGACTGAAGGTCCGAACATAAAAAAAGGCTTTTTACTACACTTTTTTAGTTTACTGATCATGAAGCACAGTTCAGTCACTCTAGATCAGTGATTCACAACAAGGGCAATATTGACCCCTTGGAGGCAGTGGGAATTTCTAAGGGGGCGATAAAGATGAAGAGGGCAGTGGGGGGACACTCAGTAGCAAGAGGGTCAGGTGAGGGATTACAGGCTTAATTTATGAAATGAATTACTTAGTATAAGCATTTAATCCTCAGTGACTCTACTGATTGCAATGTTCATGTAATTACTTCTTCATTTGCTAATCCACCATTCTTTTCGACTTCGCTCAAAGCGTGTTATAGTTGTTGAAGAGCAATGTGACTCTTCTGTATTTGGCATATCATGAGAAATCTGAAGAAATATTGTTATTTCTGTACCTGGCCCATGCATTTTTGCTGCTTGCTATTGTAGTATAGTGTTAGCTACTATGATTCACTTACTCTAATCATGTAGTGACACAACTCCTTGGAATTAGAGCAAGGCGCCCAATGGGATAACATTTAGAATTTCCTCTTCTGAATGGTCTTGACCACATTCCTGTAGCCCACAACACAACTGAGATATTTCTGCCCCATTCTATGTACCTTCAGGCAGAGGGTCAGATTTTACCTGATTTATGAATAGATTATAACTTTCTCCTTTATTGATCACAACGCCTGAGGGTGGACTTAAACAATTGGTGGTTGATCATGGTCATTAATCGATAACAAAAATGGCAGAAGCGGACCAAGTGGAAAAGATGTGTAGACAGTATAGTGTGGAGTATGTGAAATATGGAGTTATACCAGCACAAAACAACCAATAACGGCCAATATATTTGTTGTTGTGTG
This sequence comes from Hypanus sabinus, assembly GCF_030144855.1. NCBI lineage: Eukaryota > Metazoa > Chordata > Chondrichthyes > Myliobatiformes > Dasyatidae > Hypanus > Hypanus sabinus. The sequence continues at coordinate 16,516,729 of NC_082720.1, forward strand.
AATAAGTTTCTCAAATGGGGCAATGAAACCATCCAAATTCCTTGAACTTTTCAAGAGAATGCATTCTGGAAGAGCAAACAAGAAATTAACCTATTTTCAGTAACTTCATGCAAATTTTCAGAAACGGAAAGCATTTCAAAACATATTTATCAGCACTTCACAACAAATCAGTGATGTTAACACAAAGTACACTACAGAGGCTGGGGTCAAAGCAACACATACAACAAGCTGGAAGAACTCAACAGGTCGGGCAGCGTCCATGGAAACGAGCAGTCAACATTTCAGGCCGAGACCTTTCGTCAGGACTGAAGAGGGAGGGGCAGGAGCCCTATAAAGGTGGGGAGAGGGTGGGAAGGAGAAGGCTGATCAAGTGGTGGGGGAGGGGATAGAAAGGAGAGGTGAAGAAGTAATGTAAGGGGAAAGCACTATGTGTAGTAAAAGAAGGCAGAATCATGAGAGAGGTGATAGGCAGCTGGAGGAGGAGGCAGAGTGAAACTGGGATGGGGGAAGGGAGAAGGAGGAAAATACCAGAAGTTGGAGAATTCAATGTTCATACCAAGGGGCTGGAGACTACCCAGATGATATATGAGATGTTGCTCCTCCAACCTGAGTTTGACCTTATCATGGCAGTAGAGGAGGCCATGTATGGACATATCCAAATGGGATTGTGAAGCTGAGTTGAAGTGGGTGGCAACTGGGAGATCCTGTCTGTTGTGGCGAATGCAGTGGAGGTGCTCGACGAAGCGGTCCCACAATCTGCATCGGGTCTTACCAGTGTAGAGGAGGCCACACCGGGAGCACCGGATGCAATAGATGACCCCAACAGACTCACAAGTGAAGTGTTACCTCATCTGGAAGGACTGTTTGGGGCCTTGAGTGGTGGTAAGAGAGGAGGTGTAGGGACAGGTGTAGCACTTACGCTTGCAGGGGTAAGTGCCAGGTGGGAGATCTGTGGGGAGGGACTTGTGGACCAGGATATAGTGATGTTTGCATGTTTCAAGCAACATTTCATTGCTCATTGCTAAAACTGGAATACCCTATACAATTGGAGAACTGATTTTGCCAGCAGTAAGGGAGGTTCTGAGTACGGCTTTGCACAAGTCACCAGACCAAATAATTAAAGCAACCCCACTCAGCAACAGCTCATTTCAAAGATGAAAAGATGAAACCGCTGAGAATCTGGAAGACGTTATGTAACTTGCTTTGGACAACAGAATTTTCTCTGCAGTTGGATGAGTTAACTTTGCTGGGCAATGAATCTTTGCTTCTTGGATATATCTGCTTCATAAAAATGAAACTATGGTTCAAGAGTTATTATTTTCAAGGGAACAAGAAACAGATGTGAATGGGAAGTCAATATTTTGGTTGTTGAGCAAGTTTTCAAAGGGTAGAGCATTCTGCTCAATAATATTGTTGCTTGTGCAACAGATGATGCACCATCAACAACAGGACACCACTGTGGGGTTATTACTTCCTTGAAAGTGGTAACTAATGTACAATCATATTTACTATTCACTGTGTAATTCACAGACAATGTCTTGTCGCAAGAAAATCTAAGTGATCATCAGACCTTAAGACCTTAAGATTTAGAAACAGAAGTAGGCCATTTGGCCCATTGAGTCTGCTCTGCCATTCAATCATGGGCTGATCCACTTCATCCAGTCATCCCCACTCCTCCTGCTTTCACCCTGTACCCTTTGATGCCCTGGCTAATCAAGAACCTATCTATTTCTGCACCCAATGACTTGGCCTCCACAGCCGCTCATGGCAACAAATTCCACAGATTTACCGCCCTCTGTCTAAAGTAATTTCTCCATATCTCAGTTCTAAAAGAACATCCTTCAATCCTGAAGTCATGTCCTCTTGTCCTAGAGTCCCCTACCATGGGAAATAACTTTGCCATATCTAATCTGTTCAGGCCTTTTAACATTTGGAATGTTTCTATGAGATCCCCCCTCATTCTCCTGAACTCCAGGGAATACAGCCCAAGAGCTGCCAAACGTTCCTCATACGGTAACCCTCTCATTCCTGGAATCATACTCATGAAGCTTCTCTATTCAATGTCAGTACTTCCTTTCTAAAATAAGGAGCCCAAAACTGCACACAATACTCCAAGTGTGGTCTCATGAGTGCCTTATAGAGCCTCAACATACATCCCAGCTGTTATATTCTACACCCCTGGAAATGAATGCCAACATTGCATTCGCCTTCTTCACAACCAACTCAACTTGCAGGTTAACCTTTAGGGTACCTTGCACAAGGACTCTCAAGTCCCTTTACATCTCTGCATTTTGAATTCTTTCCCCATCTAAATAAAAGTCTGCCTGTTTATTTCTTCCACCAAGGTGCATGACCATACACTTTCCAGCACTGTATTTAATTTTCCACTTCTTTGCCCATTACCCTAAACTATCTGAATCTCTCTGCAGGCTCTGTTTCCTCAACACTATCCACTCCTCCACCTATCTTTGTATCATCAGCAAATTTAGCCTCAAATCCCTTCATACCACAGTTGAAATCATTGACATACATCATAAAAAGTAATGGTCCCAGCACCGACCATTGAGGAACTCCACTGGTAACCGGCAGCAAGTGAGAATAGGATCTCTTTATTCCCACTCTCTGTTTTCTGCCAACCAGCCAATGTTCCATCAACATTAGTAACTTCCCTGTAATTCCATGGGCTCTTATCTTGCTAAGCAACATCATGTTCGGCCTCTTGTCAAAGGCCTTCTGAAATTCCAAGTACACCATGTTAACTACATCTCCTTTGTCTACCCTGCTTGTAATTTCCTCAAAGAATTGCAATAGATTTGTCAGGCAGTATCTTCCTTTAAGGAAACCATGCTGGCTTTGGCCTATCTTGTCATGTGCCTCCAGGTAGGCAGTAATCTCATTTTTATCAATCAATTCCAATAAATTGCCAACTACTGATATCAGGATAACAAGTCTATAGTTTCCTTTCTGCTGTCTCCCGCCTGTCTTAAATAGCTGAGTAACATTTGCAATTTTCCAGTCATCCAGTACAATGCCAGAATCTATTGATTCTTGAAAGATCATCATTAACATCTCCGCAATCTCTCCAGTTACCTCCTTCAGAGCCCAAGGGTGCATCCCATCAGGTCCAGGAGGTTTATCCAGCCTCAGACCATTAAGCTTTCTGAGCATCTTCTCAATCGTAATTTTCACTGCACATACTTCCCTTCCCTCACACTCTTGAATGTCCGGTATACTGCTGATGTCTTCCACTGTGAAGACTGATGCAAAATATACATTCAGTTCCTCTGTCTTCTCTGCATCTTTCATTATAATATCTCCAGCATCATTTAATATTGGTCCTATATCTACTCTCAACTCTCTTTTACTCCTTATATACTTATAAAAGCTTTTAGTATATTCTTTGATATTAGTCACCAGCTTCCTCTCATAATTCATCTCTTCCTTTTGAATGACCTTCTTAGTTTCCTTCTGCAAGTTTTTGAAACTTCCCCAATCCTCTATCTTCCCACTACCTCTGGCTTCCTTGTATGCTCTTTTTTGCTTTTACTTTGGCTCTGACTTCACTTGTCAACCACAGTAGTGTCCTTCTTCCCTTTGAACATTTCTTTGTATTTGGAATATATCTGTCTTGCGCTGTCCTCATTTTTCACAGAAACTCCAGCCATTGTTGCTGTGCTGTCCTTCCTGCAAGTGCCCCTTTTGAGTCACCTTCGGCCAGTTCTGCTCTCATGCCATTGTAATTTCTTTAATTCCACTGAAATACTGACATATTAGATTTTATTTTTTCTCTCTCAATTTTCAAAGTGAACTCAGTCATATTATGATCACTGTTCCCTAAGGGTTCCTTATCCTTAAGCTCTCTTATCACCTCCGGATCATTGCACAACACCCAACCCACCACTGCAGAACCCCTAATGGGCTCAACAACAAGCTGTTCTAAAATGCCATCCCTTAGACATTCTACAAATTCCTTTCTTGAAGTCCAGTTCTGCACAACTCATCAACTACTGTTATGATAATGGTAAATAAACTCAAGTCCTATGCTTTCAATTCTTGACTATTTCGAGAGCTTTGTATTGGGAATGATGAACAGTTTGGAAGAGTACTGTTGAACACAGAAGTCAGCTGGCTCTCAAAAGGAAACACCTGAGATGTCTTTGTGCGCTTTTGGATAACGTGATTAAATTCTTTGAAAAGTCGAATGCTTCGTTCAATAATCAACTCAAGAATATCAAGCATGATATTGTTTATTTGTCAGAATTATTCACAAAATTTAATGAAACCAACCTTCAACTGCAAGGAAATGATGTGAACCTTATCAAGGTCAAATCAGTTGCCTTCACATTTCTGTTCAAGTTAACCCTGGTTAAGTGCAACATTGGCTAAGGTTAAAAAAGTATCAAGACTATTGGTAGCAGAAATAAATCTCTGAACATATCTTGCACTATTGAAGAAGGTCAGTATGTTTTTATTGACTTTTCAACATCATATTTAGTGGAACACGGTTTTCCATGCAGTCGCCCAACTTCTTTCAAAGCAACAAAGTGGACTACAAATTACCGAACATGGAGATCTGAGACTTCTCCTGAGTTGATAGTCAGCCTGATCTGGAGAAGCTGATCTCACTGCACCAAACCTATCCATCTCATTGAAAGGTGAAAAAGCAATGAAGTAGTGAATAGTTGGACTTCTAATCTAACCTCTAAATTTATTGATGAAAATTGTTTCCACTGTAATTAAATAAAGAAATAATTCTATTTGTAGTTCTAAATAGTTCTGAAGAATTTTTGCAATTACTTGTCACTGCTTTGAATTTGCAGTTCCTATACTCTTTCACTGCACATCGCAAATCAAAATTCTTTATAGTTTTAATGTAATAATCTGAAAGGGAGTGTGTGGTGCTGATGATGTGGTCTTGGAGCCAAGGGGGTGTTAACTCAATTAAGCTTGGAAGCCACTGCTCCAGATGATATGAAATAAATTACACATGGTAAATGCAATGGAAGTGGCAATGGAATCTTGCATAGGGGTTCAGGCTCATTAGCTTTGAGCTGCCAAAAGTGCTAAACAACAGGCCCATATTTCCTGTTCTTGGATAGCACTGCTGCCAATTCTAATGCAATTCTAATATGGCAACCATTTTGGCTGCCATTTGGTAAAGGTGCCTAGCATATTATTCAAGTGGTCAAAAATTGCAGCGTGCTGCTGTGCAGAGGGACTTGAGAGTGCTTGTGCACGTATCGCAAATGGGTGGTTTGCAGGTTCAGCGGGCTATCAAGAAGGCAAATGGACTGTTGGCATTTATTGCTCAAGGGATTGAATTTAAGAGAAGGAGGTTAAGGTGCAACTGTACAGGGTACTGGTGAGGCTGTACCTGGACTACTGTGTGCAGTTCTGGTCTCCTTACTTGAGGAAGGATATACTGGCTTTGGAGGCAGTGCCGAAGAGGTTCACCAGGTTGACTCCAGAAATAAGGGGGTTAGACTATGAGGAGAGATTGAGTCACCTGGGAATGTTTTTGCTGGAATTCAGAAGAATGAGAGATCTAATAGAAACATAAAGTTATGGAAGCAATTATTAAGATAGACAGGAAAGTCGTTTTCATTGGTAGGTGAGACTAGAACTAGGGGGACATAGCCTCAAGATTCGGAGGAGTAGGTTTAGAATGGAGATGAGGAAGAACTACTTTTCCCAGAGAGTGGTGAACCTGTGGAATTCTCTGCCGAATGAAGCAATGGAGGCTACCTCAATAAATATATTTAAGACCAGGTTGGATAGATTTTTGCATAGTAGAGTAATTTAGGATTATGAGGAAAAGGCAAGTAGGTGGAGATGAGTCCATGGCCAGTTCAGCCATGATCTGGTTCAATGGGCCAGATAGCCTTCTCCTGTTCTTACTTCTTATGCTCTGTTTTTGTACCTTATGCCCACAGGCACAGTCCAGTGTAGTTGCGTCAGCATCAAGTTACATCAAGTTAATTCAATAGCACCAATGCTAACCATCTTTCCTAACCACATAAAAGCAGAAAATGCTGTAAACATTCAGCTCTATGCAAAGATGAACAAAGATATATTTTTTTCATTTCTGAGACCTTATATCAGAATTGGAAATTTTACGAATGCATAAACATACAGAGTCAGGTGCTAAACCTTTGAATCATTGTCAGTTTTCTATCCCTTTAAGTTGTGTGCATGCGTGTACATATCTTTTGCTACTAGCGCGCAAAAGAATCTAAACTGCACACGACAGGTTCTTACCCTCTTGCTCATTGGCATGTTAAATATATTTCACAATCGTACACAAACACATTTCCTTTTCCGCTATCTGTTGCGGACAGTGTTGACAACGGGGTGTTTGCAATGATTTGTCTGCAGATTTTAGAGCTGGCTTATTTATACTGCTTTTATTGAAGAAACTATTGAATCACTATATCAAATTCCAAAAAACAAAGAGAGTGGTTTGCAAAAGAATTGCTAGTTATTTTGAAGTGGATTGGCTTAATGAACCAGTAGAAACTGCTATACTGAAAGCTCTTGAGGTCAGGAACGTGCAGCTACAAGAAATATTTAAGTACAATGCAGAAACTGTATTACCTGCACGTATTGTCAGGATGCAAAAGTTGCTTGAGAACTTGTAAGTGGGAAGCAGTGGAGTGATATTTGGAAACTTGACTTTTTAAAGCACCATTTAGCAAACAAATCACATATGGATGGTGAGCAAAAGCTCTGACAAGCAAATCTTTTACCTACTATAGGCTTGCTACACGCATTGTAAGAGTGTAGATGAATGAGAGCAAATACAATCAAACCCAGAGGAGATCAAAGTTCTACTGACAGTGTTTTGATAGCTGCTAAAATGAATTCCTCTAAATATAAAATTCAGCGCACGCATATTGTTGTCACTGCGCAGAAAATTGCACAGCACTAGATTTTTGTGTGCACTGGTCATTACAAATTAGAGGGAACATTGTTCATGACATAATATAAAATATTACCTCAAATAAGTTAATAAAATATAATTCAAAGTGAATTTAGTGTGCAACACAGGTGAAGAGTAAACAATAAATAGAACAGTGATAGGACCTCGGTGGTGGCAGGAACTCCAGGAGGAGGAAACCAGAGGTCCATGAGCTAGTCTTCACCGGGGATCAAAGGTAGAGATGATCAACAACTTTAAATTCCTGGATGTTATCTTTTCAGACTTGTCCTGGGCCCAGGATGTAAGAAAGCACAGCAGCACTTTTACTTCTTTAGAAGTTTGCAAAGATTCAGCATAACATCTAAAACTTTAGCAAACTTCTATAGAAATGTGTTGGAGAGTATATTGACTGGCTGTATCACAGCCTGGTATGGAAACACCAATGCCCTTGAACACAAAATCCTACATAAAGTAGTGGATATGGCCCAGTCTATCATGGTTAAAGCTCTTGCCACTATTGAGTATATCTGCACAGAGCTGTGTCACAGAAAAGCAACATCCATCATCAGGGGCCTTCACCACCCAGCTTATGATGGAACTAGAAGAGGTGGAATATGCTAATAAAATATGCACATGTTCTTTTCTCACTGCTGACATCAGAAAGAAGGTACAGGAGCCTCAATACCCACACCACCAGTTTCAGGAACAGCTATTACCCCTCAGCCATTTGATCCTTGAGCTAATGGAGATAACTTCACTTGCCCATCACTGAACTGCTCCCACAACTTATAGATTCACTTTCTGGGACTCTCCATCTCATATTCTTGATATTTATTGATTATTTATTTATTATTAATATTGTTACTTTTTTCTTTCTCTTGCAGTTTGTCATCTTTCGCGCACTGGTTGTCCACCGTCATTGCAGTTTTTCATTGATTCTACTCTGGTAATTGGATTTATTGAGTATTCCCACAAGAAAATGAATCTCAGGGTTGTATAAAATGACATATATTTACTTTGATAGTAAATTTACTTTAAACTTTGAGCTTTGAATCATTAGCCACACAGCCTAAGGGAAGAAGCAGATAGTCCTAGTTCTGATGCTCCTGAACCTCTTTCCTGATGGCAGTGGGTCAAAGAGATTGTGGGATGGGTCATTCATCCTCAGTAGTGCTTCGGGCACTTCCAATCCAGCACTCATGGTAAATGTCACAAATAGGGGGAGCAAGACCCCAGTAATCCTCTTGGTGTTTTTTAAGAATCCTCTGCAGCTTCAGTACCACATGATGATGCAGCCAGAAAGGACACTCTCAATGGTGTTCCTGTAGAAAATAGTAAGAATGAAGGCTGGAAGACTTGGATGTGCTTGTACGCCTGAATCTCAGAAAATGTAGACGTTGTTGTGACTTTTTAACTAATGAGGAAGTATTGGGGTCCAGGTTAGATAATCTGTTATGTGCACACCAAGGAACTTTGTGCTCTTCACTCTCGCCACAGTAGAGCCATTGATTTGCAAAGGAGAGTGGTTGATCTGTGCTTTCCTGAATTCCAGTCATCGTTTTTGTCTTGTTGACATTGAGACTCATGCTCTTCTCACTCCTTTTGACAAGACTCTCTACCTCCTGTCTGTATGCTGACTCAGCATTGTTGCTGGTGGGGCCAACCATGTTGTAACATCAGGAAACTTGATGGGACAGTTTGAGCTGGAGCTGGCTGTGCAGTTGTGAGTCAGCAGTGTGAACAGCAGCCGGCTGAGTACACAACCCTGGGAGGCACTGATACTTAGTGTGATGGAGCTTGAGATGTTGCTGCCAACTCAGACTGTCTGAGGTCTTTCCGTCCAAGATCCAGTTACAGACAAGCTGTCGCTGTCATAAGTTTCTTTTCAAGTTTGACAGGCCAAGTGCTCCAATACTCAAACTTTGTTTTGAGAATCCTTATCTATCTCAAAGCTACTGAGGGGAAAATGAAAGACTGCTTTGCAGCATATATTTTATTTATATCAATAATTGGTGTCAAACACCTCAAAAATGACCAATTCCAGATTCCCATTCCTGAAAACATAGTATAATGATTAAAAACAGATTCCTCTGTCAAATGAGAAATTTTAATTTAACCACACGGTATGTATTCAACTCTATCGGGGATAGATTTTGCAACAGTAAGGAATGTCAATAACACTACTTTTCAAGCTCTCTACATGTAGCTTGAATCATAAACTAAAAGATCAATATATAACAAAGGTAAATAACTAACATCATGCAAAGTAAATCTTTGGAAGTCTTTGTTCCGTTGTTGTTTTGGGAGGGAATAACTACGCCAGTTTTGCTGTAACACCATTCCCTTCAAGCTAATTAGCCATCACTCATGTAGAGGCATCAGTTTCTCCAGTTATTGAGGGCATCAGTACTGAACCTCATCCCGCTGTTGACCCAATGTCCATAAATGCTTGTTTGCAACAAGAATCATTGGAGAGTGACTCAAGCAATTTTCTCTCATATAGAGATGCTAAAACAATCTCAACGATAAATATACAGCAATGTGTTTTGCACAATGCAAACAAAATTTCTGATGAAATATGCCACATGAAGTAGACCGGTGACTCGATGGTAGAGCAGGTACTGCTGCTGTCTCACAGCTCAATGGACGTAGGTTCGATCCTGCCCTCCAGCACAGTGTGGTGTTTGCATGTTCATTTAGTGAATGGATGGATTATTCTAGGTTTTCTCACATCCCAAAGATATGCTGGTAGATTGTACATTAGCCCTTAGTGTGGAGTAATGGCAAAGGTAAGAAAGAGGAAATAATGGTAATAATTTACAGCTTATTAGGGAAAAAATGATAGGAGGGCACATCTAAGAAGACTGATCCCTTCAGAACTGATATGGCCCCAAATGGGCGTCTTTCTGTTGGGAATCTAAATGGCTACAGACAGAAACCTTTCGCAGGACTCTGGGATGCAGTCCATCTGGCCCAGGTGACTTATCCACCTTAAGCCCTTTCAGTTTGCCTAGCACTTTTTCCTTTGTAATAGCATTGGCACTCACTCCTGCTCCCTGACACTCATGGACCTCTGGAACACTGCTAGTGTCTTCCATAGTGAAGACAGATGCAAAGTACCCATTAAGTTCATCTACCATTTCTTTGTTCCCCATTTCTACCTCACCAGCATCATTTTCCAGAGGTCCAATATCAGCTCTCACCTCCTTTTTACTCTTTATATATCTGAAAAAACTTCTGGTATCCTGATTTATATTATTGGCTACTCAGTCCTCATATTTCATCTTTACCCATCTTATAGCTTTTTTAGATGACTTTTGTTGGATTTTAAAAGGTTCCCAATCATCCAACTTCCTTCTCACTTTTGCTACCTTATATACCCTCTCCTTGGATTTAAATTCCTTTGTCAGCCACAGTTGCCTGGCCATTTGAGAACTTCTTTCTCTGTGAACCGTATCTATTCTGCACTTGTGAACTATTCCCAGAAACTTCAGCCACCTCTGCTCTGCCATTATCCCCTCCAGTACCCTCCTCTAATCCAGTTTGGCAAGCTCCTCTCTCATGCTTCTGTAATTCCCTTTATTCCATCGTGGTACAGATAAATGTGAGTTATGCTTCTCCCTCTCAAATTGCAGAATGAATTCAATCATATTACAGTGACTGCCTCCTCAGGTTCCTATACATTAAGCTCCCTAATAAGATCTGGGTTATTATACAACGCCCAATCTAAGATGGCCTTTCCCCCAAGTTGGCTCAAGCACAAGCTGCTCTAAAAAGCCATCTTGTAGACATTCAACAAATTACCTCAATTGTGATCCAACACCAACCTGATTTTCCCAAACCCCTTGCATATTGAAGTCCCCCATTACAATTGTGTCATTACCCTTTCTACATTCCTTTTCCAAATCCCTTTGCAGTCTCAACCCCACATCTTGGCTACTATTTGGAGGCCTGTATATGATTCCCATAATGGTTTTTTATCCTTGCAGTTTCTTAACTCCACCCACAAAGATTCATCATTCTCTGACCCTATGTCACCTCTTTCTAAAGATGTAATTCCATCTCTTACCAACAGAGCCACACCACTGCCTATGCCTTCCTGCCTGTCCTTTCGATATGAAGTTTATCTTTTGATGTTAAGCTCCGAACTATGGTCTTCTTTCAGCCACAACTCAGTGATGCCTACAATGTCATACCAACCAATCTTTAACTGCGCCACAAGTTCGCCCACCTTATTCTGAATGCTACACACATTTAAATACAGTGCTTCACTCCTGCATTTTTTGCTCTTATGAATTTTGCCTCTGTGGTACAATTTGACTCTTTGCTCTGTGTACATGATATAAGCAGTCTGAAATTATATGTGTGTTGAGCTTCAAGTAGTCTACCATAAACAAAAGAAAATTGTGAGGAAGCAACACTTCCGGAAAAATTTGTTGTGGGTGATGTTAACTGTATCTCACATTACAAAATCTTCAACAAGTATTTCATCACTGTGAAGTGGATTTCAGTCTAACTCCATGTAAAAAATCTTCTCCCACCCAAAAAATAAATGCCAAGGCAGCTGATATGGATTTATGCCACACATTTCTCAAATAATAAGTTTCATAAACAGTGGACAGCAAAGCGCCTAGTACTTCTGTTGGTTGATAAGGAAGGAATATTGGCCAGGATACTACTTGTTTTTAAAATCTACCTAAATCACTGAAGCAGGCAGACAGATCATCGGTTTAACTGCATGAAATTGCTGGCACTCTGCCAACGGAGTACTCCCACAACACTGCTCAAGTGTCAGCTTAGATTAAGTGCTCAAGTCTGGACTGAGGTTTGATCCCATGACCCAGTGAAAGTGCTACCGACTAAGCCATACGATGTGTGCTTTGATACGTGAGGACAAAGGGATGGGAAATCGTGCTTTCCCGAGTCTGAAGGAGGATATTCATAAAAATTCATTCTTAAGCTGTGGCATAAAATAAAGTTTGAGGCAGCATTGTAGGAGTGTTTTCCAATTATTTAGATCCCTGCTGAGAGGAATGCATCATATCATTCCAGTGGCAATTGGATAATTTTTTGTGATATTAGTAGATAAGGACATACTTTTTTTTTCAAATATCTGCTTCCATGTCCATAATTCACAGAGTGCGCAGGTTCACTATACCTGAGATTTGAAATTCTAAGCTCAGGGGTTCCGGTGACATCATTGTCAAGAATGGCAGCTTAAGTCTCTAGCTCCTTCAGAAAAATGCATATTAAGCCCTGATAACCCATCAAATATAGTATTTTTCGAAAGTATTTGAACTGATAAGAGGGGCAAGAATGGGGAAAAAGAATGGAAATTAAAAAAGCGACACCGCAGAGCCTGCGGCCGAGAGGAGTGCAGCAGGCGGCTCTCCTACCCGACCGCGTGCTAGTGAGGTGGACGCTGGGCCTTGTTCAGGCGAAGCGGCAAATATGATCGAAATTCTGAAAGAGATACGGGAGTTCCAGAAAGATATAAAACAGCAGCTAAATGATATTAAGTCAGAGCTCACCACCGTCAATCAAAAAATAGTGGTGGCAGAGACTCAAATTGAGAGGGTGGAAGATCACATTTAAAGCGTGGAACGGATACTAAGTAAGATGATAAAAATATTAAATCAACAAGAAGGTAAACTGCTTGACCTGCAGGTAAGATCGCAGCGGAAAAATATCAGAATATACAACGTTCCGGAAGGAGCGAAGAGCTTGTCTATGACAGAGTTTGTCAGAAAGTTGCTGCGGGACGTGCTGGAGCTTTCCTCGACTATGGAGCTGGAAATTGGGAGAGCGCATCATGCGCTAGTCCCAAAGCCTACCCGAGATAGAGCAGATAATTCAATAATAAGAGAGATAGTTCAATAATTATTAAATTCCTTCGGTACAGTACCAAGACGGAGATTCTACGAAGGGCCTGGGGTAAGAAGAGGGTGTTTTTAGACAATAAATTAATATATTTCGACCAAGATTACCCCCCCCCCCGCGGTCCTGCAGAAACATAAAGAATACTCTGAAGTAAAGCGAATACTAAAGCAAGAAAGGATTAGATTTCAAACTCCGTACCCTGCTAAACTTAGAGTGTTCTATCAAGATGGGATCCAACTGTATCAGACAGTGGAAGAGGTGACTACAGACATGAAGGCCAGAGAGTTGCCCTTCAGCATGATCAAACCGAGGGAAAGCCTGGCAGAGGAATTATCCCGCTCTGCTTGGGAAATAGTGCGAAAATGGAGAAAGCAGGAGATGGGAAGAAGCCAAGAGAAGTATATTAGGAAGAGACTTAGAGTTTTCCAAAGACAGCCCTCATCCCCTCCAGAAGAGCCATAAGGTTTGGCTAATTTTAAAAATGTTGAGAAGCAAAATGCAAGCAAAAGTAGACGCTGATATACCTATCTCGAGAAATACTTATTATAAGGTGGATTTTATATTACTTAGTTATTCTTCTTAATTAAGAAGAATACTTACTTACTTACTCCTTTTTCCCCACCAAAATAAGAATATATATATATATATACATACGTGTGTGTGTGTGTGTGTGTGTGTGTGTGTGTATGTGTGTACATATACGTGTATGTGTGTGTGTGTGTGTGTGTGTGTGTGTATGTGTGTACATATACGTGTATGTGTGTGTGTGTGTGTATATATATATATATAATTCACAGGGAAATATTTTCTGTGTAATACATTTATTCACTGACTTTTATGAATGCAGCAATGGGGGCCCTGAACTCACAAGTAGGAGGCGTTATCCCCCACAGCTAGACATTTCCTCTAGCCCAACGCAGGGTCATCTACCAGAGACCTTGGCCTTGGAATCACACATTCGTTGCCATCTTTTTTTATTATTTGCGTTTCTTGGTTCTTATTTGTTCAGGGAGTAGATCGATTAAGATTTATTCTGCTAATTTCAATGATACATTGACATATATATATATATATATATATATATATATACAGATGGCTAAGGACAAAGTAAAATTCATTTCTTTTAATGTCAAGGGGCTATTAAATCCAATCAAGTGTAATAGAATTTTATCCAAAATGAAAAAAGAACAAGCCCATGTAGTATATTTACAGGAAACTCCTTTAAGTGATAATGAGCATAGAAAACTTAAGAGAATGGGCTTCACTAATTTGTTTTTCTCATATAAATCAGGACATAGGAGAGGAGTTGCCATTCTTATCTCAAGTAAGCTATATTTTGAAAAAGTATTTGAAATGGGAGATAAAGAGGGCAGATATATTCTGATAAGGGCAAATATAGACAGAAATTCAGTTACTCTATTGAATATATATGCACCCCCTGGAAGTGATATTAATTTCTTTCAGAAAATTACTGATATTATGGTAGTGGAAACAGAAGGTCTCCTGATATTTGGGGGAGACTTACATTTACAATTACAACCAAACTTAGACTCTTCCAATAGAAAAACCTATGCAACAAAATGCTTACATAAGAAAGTTAATACACTTTTTGAGGATGTTTGTTTAATTGATATATGGAGGGTCCTTTCCCCGACAGAAGGGATTACGCTCATTATTCTGCTCCCCATTCTGTATATACAAGAATAGACTATTTCATAACATTTGGAAAAGACAAAGACAAAATAAACACCTGTGGAATTGGGACAATAGATGCAAGTGATCATGCACCTATATATTTATCTGTTGATTTTGACCTACAACCAAAGAATACTATTTGGAAACTAAATTCAAGTCTACTCAATGATCCATACTTTAAGGAAAAAATTAAAAAAAGAAATTGGTCTCTACTTAGAATTTAATGATAATGGAGCGGTTTCACCACCCATGTTATGAGATACTCTGAAGGCTGTCTTAAGAGGGAAAATTATAGCGATATCTTCATATAAGAAAAAAATAGGGAATAAAACATTAGGGGAATTACAAAATAGGCTGAAGGAATTAGAGAAAATACACAAATTGAATTTGGCACAGGATACATTAAGAGAAATTTTAAAAAATTAGGAATAAGTTAATGGTTTGGCTACGCAAGAAATCAGGAAAAATTCAATGTTTCAGAAACAAAGACATTATGAAAGTAGATCAAAGTCTATGAAAATACTGGCGTGGAAACTGAAAAAAAGATAGTAGAAAATACAATTCATAGAATTAGCGACTCAAGAACAAAAATGATAAAAAATAAGCTAACTGAAATCCAAGAAGCTTTTGAAGTGTTTTACAAAACTCTATATTCCAAAGTTCCAGGGAGAAGCATAACCCAAATTGACACCTTCTTGAATTCTCTGGAGTTACCCACTTTAAGCGAAGAAGAAAATAGAACAATGACTGCCGACATAACTGAAGTTGAACTAAAAGCTGCAATTAGTAGGCTTAAATTAAGCAAGTCACCAGGATCAGATGGGTATTCAGCAGAGTGGTACAAAAAATTTAATAATGAGTTAATTCCTGTTTTACTTCCCACACTGAACTGGGCTCTAAAAAAGGTACAAATGCCATCCAGTTGGAAGGAAGCGATAATCTCAGCTATACCAAAAGAAGGCAAGAATATAATGGAATGTGGGTCATTTAGACTAATATCCGTTGTTAATGTAGATTATAGATTATTTACCTCCATCATGGCCAAACGATTAGAGGAGTTTCTACCCATTCTGATACGTAATGATCAGAAAGGTTTTATACGACAATACCAAACACTATACAATATACGAAGGACACTTCACATTATGGATCATATACAAAAAAATAAAATTGAAGCAATAGTGATAAGCGTGGATGCTGACAAGACATTTGATTCGGTTAATTGGAATTTTCTTTACAGAGTCTTACATAGATTTGGTTTCCAAGACAATTATTAAAACTATACAGACACTATATGACAACCCTACTGCTAGGATTAAAATCAATGGATATTTATCAAATAGTCTTACCCTGGAAAGGGGCACGAGACAGGGTTGTACATGGTCACTGCTACTCTTCGCATTATATCTGGAACCATTAGCTCAATACAGCAGACAAAATGAAGATATCAGGGGAATTACTATTAAAGGGACAGAGCATAAATTGGCTTGTTACACAGATGACATTTTGATCTATCTAGGGTAACCAACATACCCTTTACCTAAATTGGTGCAATCCTTTGAACTATGGTCAATTATCAGGATACAAGGTCAACATAGAGAAAACCTAATTACTTTCATATAACTATAGCCCACCAAGAGAAATTGAAAGTAGATATCCCTGGGCATGTCAAACAGAGACTTTCAAATATTTGAGCATCATTATCAGCCTTTATATAAAAAATTAAGGAAGATATGGCAAGATGGAACCTGATTCCTTTTTTCAGTCTCAGTTCAAGGGTTGAGCCTATTAAAATGAATATACTGTCCAGACTGTCATATCTCTTTCAGACCCTACCAATAGAGATTAATCAAAATCAATTCAATGAATGGAACAAGATGCTATCAAGGTATATTTGGCAGGGTAAAAGGCCTAGAGTTCATCTCAAAACTTTGCAATTAGCAAAGGAAAATGGGGGATGGGGCCTATCTTCTCTTAGAGATTATTATTTTGCAGCACAGTTGAGAGCTGTGATATGTTGGTGCAACCCATCATATGACGCTCAATGGAAAAACATTGAGGAGCGGGTAGTTCCCATCCCCATGCAAGCAATTTCGGCTGATAACAACCTGCAAAGGTACATAAATACTACTGATAACCCATGGGTGAAATTGAGTCAAAATATGGAAAACTATGATAAAATAATATAATCTAGAGGGAAATATTACAATTCTTAAATGGTGTGCATATGACTCTGATTTTACACCAAGTAAATTGGATGCTAGATTTAAGGACTGGACAGCTAAAGGAATAGCAGTTCTTTGCAACATAATGAAAGAAGAAACACTGTTCAGTTTTGAAATGCTTAAAGAGAAACATTTATTAGAAAAACAAGATTTTGATCGGTATTTACGGATGCAACAATATGTTAATAAGATGCTTAAAAATGTTACCAAGGCAAGTACATGCTTGATAGAGCTATTTAGAAAAGCATATACTTCAGATAACGGTAGCAGAATCATTTCAAGCATGTATAAGGGGTTGTCAAATCTTAAAACACATTCGGCTTCATACATTAAAACAAAATGGGAGAAGGAAGGAGGGATAATTATATCTGAGGAAGAATGGACAATAATATGGAGGTATCAATGGAAGTGTACCAGTTCACAGAAATGGAGGGAGTTTGGATGGAAAAACTTGATAAGATATTTTATTACACCCTCTCAGAAATCCCATTATGATAGCAACCTCCCTGCTTGCTGGAGAAATTGTGGAAATCAAAATGAAAATCATTATCATATTTCTTGGGACTGCCCTGTTGTCAAAGACTATTGGAGGTGGATACACAATGCCCTACAAGACATCTTTAAATGTGAAATACCCTTAGAGAGTAAGACCATATATTTTGGATATATACCTCAAGAATGGCTGAAAAGAGATAAATATTTAATGAGTATACCGTTGGTGGCTGGTAAAAAGACTCTTACTAGGAAATGGTTATCACAGGAGAGCCCAGCTTTAAATAAATGGATGGAAATTACAATGGACATTTACAAAATGGAGAAGATAACAGCATCTGTTAATCATAAGCTGGAACAATTTGATTCATACTGGGAAAAATAGTTTAACAACATAATGCCTCATAGGCCTGATTTTATTCTCACAAATCAATGAATATGTTGTAAAAAAAATCACTCCCTACTTGTACATATTTCTTTCCTTTTGCTTGTTTTTTCTTTCCACTTGATGCACCATCAATAACTCACTCTGAGACGTAAGGCAAGATATCGGCTTTTATTGACTGAAGAAGGAACCAGCAGTGAGTGACCATCATATTACATCCTGGAGAATGAGGCAGAGGATCAGACCTCGATCGCCTTTATACAGGGGCCTGTGGGAGGAGCCACAGGAGCAGTCAGAAGGGGGCGTGTCCAGACAGGCACATAGTTCACCACATTCACCCCCCCTTTGTTTGAAAGAGTCCCCATGTGGCGAAGTTTCTTACAGGTCAAGTCTATCAGGTGGTCGAATCTGTCGCTGCGATCTACGTAGCACCGGCTGTGATTGCACCGATGCCGGCAACATTGGTGATTGCACAGGAGACGGAGGTTGTGCTGGTTCCAGCTCATGCATGTGCAAGGTACCTGGTATATAAGTGTCATGAGGAGTCCATGTAGGGCCTGGTGAGCGCGGTGTCACCTCGGGTACAGGGTTCATAGTTACCGGAGAGTGTTCAGGGTAGTGGTCTGCTGCACCTGCGGGCGCCAGGTCGCGGATGGAGACCGTGTCCTCCCGCCCATCAGGTAAGACCACGTAAGCATACTGGGGGTTCGCATGCAGAAGGTGAACCCTCTCGACCAGCGGGGAGTATTTATTGCTCCTCACATGTTTCCGGAGCAGCACTGGCCCTGGGGACATCAGCCAAACTGGTAGAATGACAGACTTCCTGGGAAAAGAGAATAGGAGTTCGTGAGAGGGGGTGGGGCCACCATCCGACCACCTGGGCCCTCCAAGGGCTTGAGCTTGGCTCAATGATCCCCTCCCTGAGCAGCCACTGCACCTCTGACTGAATGAAGGCCCTGTCCTCCGCACTGTACCTCCCGCTTTTAGTCGCCACCGGTTTACAGTCGGGGTCAGGTTGGCGAACAGCGGCGGGGGAGGGACCTTGGGAGTGGAGAGACTGCAAGTGGTGTCGGTAGTGCAGCTGTCGTGCTGGATGGGATGTGTGTGTCGCTGTGTGTGTGTGGTCAGTAGTGATGAAGTCCCACAGAACTGAGGATTCCGGACAGTGAGTGGTGGGAGGGGCCCGTCATATACCATAGCCACACTTTCGAGATGGCTCTGGAAGTCCAGCCCCAATAGCACAGGTGCGCACAGATTAGGCATGACCAGTAGCGCAAAGTTCTGATATTCTGTGCCTTGCACCACCAATGTCGCTACACAACCCACCCGGATGTCTGCGGAATGCGACCCAGAAACCAAATGGATCTTCTGACTTACTGGCCGTGTTGCGAGTCCGCAGCGTTGCACTGTGTCCGGGTGAATGAAACTCTTAGTGCTGCCCATGTCAAACAGGCATCTAGTCCAGTGCCCCTGCACCTGGATGTCCATCATGGACCTTGCAAGCTGGTGTGGGGCGCTTTGGTCGAGAGTTACTGTGGCCAGAGTTGAATCGCCGTCGGGGTACCCGGTAAGCATCGGAGGGTCGGGGGCGGGGCGTGTTGATGCCGACAAAGATGGCCGTCCACATCCGGGCATGCAAGATGGCGGCCCCCACGTTTCACCCGCAGTGCTGCACGCCGCTCACAGTTTAGACTTACAGACCTTGGCGAAATGGCCCCGCTTTCCGCAGCTGGAGCAGGTCGCTTCTCGCGCTGGACAGCGTTTTTGAGAGTGCTTTTTGTGGCCACAGAAATAACAAAGCACAGGCTTCTGACGGGCCACCGCCGTGCTCAGGGTCGGGGAGCTCGTGGAATCGCAACTGGCAGCGGCGATTTCGCTCCCGGGAGCCGGCGGTGGCGGGGTCTGAGGCGTCCACGGAACCAGCGGGGAATTGCGCTACTGGACAGCATCAGCGTTGTGCAGAGCAGCTTTTAGAGCGTTGGCCATCTCGATCGCCGAGCATAAGGTAAGATCGGAGTGTTCCAGCAGCCGCTGGCGCATGTACACTGACCTCAGTCCCGTCACAAAGGCGTCTCGCACTAGCAGCTCCGCATGTTGTTCTGCCGTGAGCGTCTTGCAGTCACAAGCTCGGACGAGTGTCTGTAGTGCTCGGAGAAACTCGGTGCTCGATTCTTCAGGCCGCTGTTGCCGGGTAGCTAAACTATGTCTTGCGTAAACGGTGTTCACCGGCCGCAGGTACTGTCTTTTGAGGGCGTCCAGTGCCCCATCGTAGGTTGGCAGGTCCCGGATAATGGAGTATACTTTTGGGGTGACTCTCGAGAGTAGAATTCTGTGCATAACGGCGGGTTCAGTTGCACGAACCTCCTCCAAGTACGATTGGAAGCATGCAAGCCAGTGTTCAAAAGCGAGAGCTGCGTCAGGGTCTTGAGGGTCCAAATCCAACCTTTCCGGACGTAAAATGGTTTCCATGTTTTAAAACTTCCAGTCAATAAAATTGATGCACCATCAATAACTCACACTGAGACGTAAGGCGAGATATCAGCTTTTATTGACTGAAGAAGGAACCAGCAGTAAGTGACCATCATATTACATCCTGGAGAATGAGGCAGAGGATTAGACCTGAATCGCCTTTATACAGGGGCCTGTGGGAGGAGCCACAGGAGCAGTCAGCAGGGGGCGTGTCCAGACAGGCACATAGTTCATCACACCACTCTTTTCTATAAGTGTATACCTCAGATAAATACCATGTGGAGATTTGTGATATATATGATTATATGATATATATGTAGAATGTCTGAAATACATCTTATGGAAATGTTTGTTTGATGATGAACTTCAATAAAAAAAATAAATTACAAAAAAAAAAGAAATTCTAAGCTCAGAGAGTGGGATGGCATGCCATGTCAGCAGTTAATGAGTCTGCCTTTTAATCAACTTGTCTCTCTCCAAATATCTTCCCTGAAAGACTGAAGAATCTTACTGAAGGACTTTCTCATATGATGGCAATGTGCATTTTATACTCATCATCATTATCATGTGCCATACTCTGCCAGAGCCTCGCTGACAACTTTCCTCCTCTGTGATCTGTCGACAGTCAAACCTCTCACATCTTTGGTTGTGAGGGTGGTCCACTTCTTGATGTTGTCGATCCAGGTTGTCCTCTGTCTGCCTCGGGAGTGGCTTCCTTCTTCTTTGCCTTCAAGCACAGAGCGTTCCAGTGTGGCATCAGCTCCTGAGGTGTGTCCAAAATAACGATGTTTCCTTTGGGATGTTTCCAGAAGTATTGGTTTTGTACCAGTCTTTTCTAGGATGGAATTATTGGATCTCTTTTCAATGTATGATACCCTGAGGATCTGTCTGTATGTCCACATCTCAAATGCTGTCAACTTCTTTTCATCAGCTGCTTTTAGGGTCCATGTTTCATAGCTATTTAGGGTCACTGGCCAAACGAGACTCCTGAGGAGGCGTATCTTGGTGTCAGTGCTCACAGATCTATCTTTCCAGATGTTCCAGAGTTTGATAGCACTTGTGCGTGCCTTTGCTAGCCTTCGCCTTATTTCCTTGCTGCATTTGTTTGTTTCATATAGTTCTGCACCAAGGTATATAAAGGACACTTGTACACTTGTTCGATCTTGTTGTTTCCGATGTAGATAATAGACAAAAGACAATAGACAGTAGGTGCAGGAGTAGGCCATTCGGTCCTTCTAGCCAGCACCACCATTCACTGTGATCATGGCTGATCATACACAATCAGTACCCCGTTCCTGCCCTCTCCCTATATCCCTTGACCCCGCTATCTATAAGAGCTTTATCTAACTCTCTCTTGAATGCATCCAGAGACTTGGCCTCTACTGCCTTCTGAGGCAGAGCATTCCACATATCTACCACTCTCTGGATGAAAAAGTTTTTCCACATCTCTGTTCTAAATGGCCTACCCCTTATTCTTAAACTGGAGCCTCTAGTGCTGGACTCACCCATCAGCGGGAACATGCTTCTTGCCTCCAGCGTGTCCAATCCCTTAATAATCTTATATGTTTCAATCAGATCCCCTTCATTCTTCTAAATTCCAGTGTATACAAGCCCAGTCGCTCCAATCTTTCAACATGTGACAGTCCCACCATTCCGGGAATTAACCTTGTGAACCTACGCTGCACTCCCTCAATAGCAAGAATGCCCTTCCTCAAATTTGGAGACCAAAACTGCACACAATACTCCAGGTGGGGTCTCACCAGGGCCCTGTACAGCTTCAGAAGGACCTCATTACTCCTGTACTCAATTCCTCTTGTTATAAAAGCCAGCATGCCATTAGCTTTCTTCACTGCCTGCTGTACCTGCATGCTTGCTTTCATTGATTGATGTACAAGAACACCTAGATCTCGTTTTTCTTGCCCTTTCTGTCAGCCAGCCAATTTTCAATCCATGTCAGTGCTCTGCCCCCAATACCATGTGCCCTAATTTTGCCTACTAATCTCCTATGTGGGACTTCATCAAAAGCTTTCTGGAAGTCCAGGTACACTACATCCACTGGCTCTCCCTTGTCCATTTTCATAGTTACATACTCAAAAAACTCCAGAAGATTAGTCAAGCATAATTTTCCCTTCATAGATCCATGCTGACTCGGACTGATCCTTCTGCTATCCAAATGTGTCGTAATTTCCTCTTTTATAATTGACTCCAGCATCTTTTCCACCACTGATGTCAGGCTAACCGGTCTATAATTCCCTGTTTTCTCTCTCACTCCTTTCTTCAGCTTCAATTGCAGTTTTGCTTATCACCATAACTTTGGTCTTTTTGCCATTTATCAGCAATCCAAATTCAGCAGAGACCTTTGCAACATTATTGAGTGGTGCTTGTAGGTCTTCGTGTGTTGTGGTTAGCAGGGCTGTGACATCTGCGTATCTTAATTTACTGATGGTTCATATTTTAATACTCCTCCTATTTTAATGCCAGTGTTGTCTGGAATTGCCAGTCTCATGATCATCTCAGTGTTGATGTTAAAAAGGTGTGGAGAAAGGATGCAGCCTTGGTGGACTCCTTTCCCATTGCAGAACGATTCGGTCTTGCCAGATGTGGTCCGAAGGCTGGAGGATTGTGTAGCATAGTGTTTCTAGAAGAACCACTAGCTGTGGTGCCATGCCCAGTTGAATCATTGTCATCCACAGTTTGGTATATTGGACACAGTCAAACGTCTTTGAGTAGTCTGTGAAGCAGATGTACGGGGGCTATTGACCTCTTTCATTTTCTCCACTATTAGGTGCATGTTGAAGAGCAAGTCCCTGGTACCTCGGCCATCCTGAAGCCAGTCTGTTTGAGGTAGTTCTTTAGTCTCTCAGAGATGATTATGAGTAGAACTTTGCTGGTGTGTGATAACAATACGATTGTTCTGTAATTACTGCACCGCAGGAGGTCCCCTTTCTTAGGAATTGGAATGGAGACAGATTTGCACCAGTCTGCCAGACTTCCAGATGGCGCAGACAATGCGGTGAAAGACATGGGCCATTGAGGTGCCTGCTGCTTTCAGCAGTTCTGCTGGTATGTTGTCTGGACCAGGTGCTTTATTCTTTTTAATCTTCTCGGTTGCTCTTTCTACGTCTGACAGGAGTGACTCTGGTTCATGTTCCAGTGTTGTTCAGTCAATAGCTTTGTCAGGGTTTCATTCTCGTGATCTATATTCTTAAATCTACATGCAGAGGACATCCATTTTGTTTTAGGCTTAATTTTAAAACTTTGGTATTCTTTTGTGTTGCCACACCACTTCTGCAAAAATTTCATTCAGGCAGAAACAGCACGTGAGCAAGAACTACACCTCACAAACTCAGGGCAAGATGCTCCCTACCTTAATGAGCCGATGCCTCATTGAAGGAAAATTCATTGAAAGAAAATTAATCAAGCCTCACTGCATTGTCTCACAGGTCTACCTGGCAAAAGGCTACTACAACTGAACGCCGGCACCTGGCGGTGGAGGAGGTGTGCCAGATGTGCCAAAGCAACATCCCAAGCCAGGCAAGGCTGCTGGATGAGGCGGGAGGGTGTTGAGAGGAGGAAAACCACATGGAGTGAGCTGTGGAGCATGGAGTCAAATAGATTGAGCTTCATCATCAAAGCAACTGCCCTCTCCTACAAACCTAAACCTTTGGCTGGGAGAGGACCCAGCCTGACCTCTGTGCGGAGTCCCGGCATCAGTCAAGCACATCTTGGTTAGATGCAAGACCAGCCTAATACAAGGCAGATACACCTGGCAACAGAACCAAGTGCTGAGGTGTCTGGCAGCTGAACTTGAGTGTAAGAGAGTAACCACCAATGCCAGGCCTCTCAATGCCCAGACAACAGTCCCACAATTACCATCCTTTATCCAGGAAGGAAAGAAACCAGGGGCTAACCCCTTGCCTCATGACTCATGCCCATTGAGTGCAGCCAGGGACTGGGAAATGCATGTCAATTTAGGCCAGAAACTTACCTTCCCATCTGAAATTGCAATGACCAACCTGCGGGCCTGACCTGGTCCTTTGGTCCAACTCCTGTCTTTATCATTGAGCTGGCGGTGCCCTGGGAGGATGCTGTTGATGAGGCTTACGAATGGAAAAAGCTGCGATATGCCAACCTTGCAGTTGAAGCAGAGGAGCGAGGCTGGCACGTAAAAGTGCGCCCAGTTGAGGTGGGGTGCAGGGACTTTGTAGCCAGTTCCACCGTAAAGCTGCTGAGGGAAGTAGGGGTCAGAGGGCAGGCCCATAGGAAGGCAATCAAAGCACTTGCTAATGCCGCCAAGATGAGCAGTCATTGGCTGTGGCTGAAAAGAAGGGAAGTGACTCACCATGTGACACACACGCAGGTCTGATCAGCCCGTGGTGGGCTTACCTCAGCTGAGGGTGTCCTGTGATAAAAGGCCGAAGCACCCAGTAACATCGAGGTACACAACTGAAGATGTGTCGTAGTGGTGGTAACATCATCTAGCGGTCATCTTTAAGAACTACTTCCACTCAAGTCAAGCACAGTGCAGCAACTTTAGGGATTATAACATCCTGTCCTACTAATCAAACATAGAGCTGTGGAATTTCTCATGTGCCAGTCATCCATTCAAAGTTCAAAGTGCCTTTATTATCAAAGTATGTTTACATTATACAACCTTGAGATTCATCTCCTTAAAGGCAGCCACAAAGCAAAGAGACCCCAACGAGCCCATAAAACAAAAGACCGAGAAACACCCAGTGTGCAGAGAGAAAACAAAACAAATTGTGCAAGCAATAAAAGTAAGCAAAGAACATTTGGAACAAGAGTGAGTCCTCGGGCATGAAGCCGGAACACCTGGACCAGACTACAGCCTCAGCCTAGTGCAGTGCACAGTGGAGTAAATGATGTGGAACTGGAAGCAGAACTGGCCTGACCCTTACCTCTTGTTCTGGCACCCTGACTTTTCAATTCATCCAGCCCAATGTTTAATTCATCCAAACATTGAGTTGTTCTTCACTCTAGGACATCAGTCCTGTCGCATCGATGTGCTCTGGGCCTGGACCATGCCGCCACATTCTAGCCTGTATCTGACCTTTCCAAATCGTCCTGGCACATCGTCCACCGAAACCTTGCTCTCAGTTTAGGTGGACAGGCCTTAAAGCTGCCTCCCCTCCACTCTGCTCGCCCTGATCTCGTCTCGAGCATGCCTCAACTTTGCTTCACCTTCACCTCACACCCACACACTTCGACTCTCGACTCAGTCACCTCTCCATCGTTTGCGGTAATCGTTTACAGAAAAAGAGTTACTAATGAAGTATTTAATTGTATTCCTTGTATTGGTAACTGCCAGTAAGTAGTCACTCAACAATCATGTTTACTCGTTTTATCTAGCTGGTGTTTAATCCAGACTTTCCAAATCTTTTCAACAAGAGATCAAAAAGAGATGCAAGAGGAAGTCCAAGAAAAGTCACCAAGAAGGTTCTAACTGCTTCCCCTAACCTTATCTTTATTTTCTTTCCAAGTGAAGGATCACGTTCAGGATAAACCTTCCAGTGGCTTTTAAACTCAGAAAATAATGAATAATTTAACAAGATAAAAGCTCATTATTTAAACAAGATTACTAAGGTCACAGGCATCAAAGTGTCAGGGAGACAGAGAAATCTGTCATGTAGTTGAATGAGAAGAACAATTTTCAACTATAAGATAAGGATGGTCTGCAGGGCCATGGAAGGTAGAATAAGGCTGGGGAGCTGCTTTTCTACTGACATGAACAATGCTGGGCCAAAAGGCCTATATCTGCATCATTGACTTTCTATTACTCTATCATATTTGTCTTTATTGATGGTTCAGAAGCAACTCCTGATATTTTTCCCAGTTCTCTGGATACTAGTTCTTTGAAAGCTTTTAATAGCTCTGAGATTAAACAGTTTTGCCCCTGATGTATAATAAGTAACATGGGACATTTTAGAAGAAGGAATTGCATTTTCATTGCTGCCTGTAAAGATTAGGAGAAGAGCAGAGTGTAAGGTACAGACCTTTCTCCAGAGCGGTAACTGGCCTTCGCCAAGAATGGTAACCATGGCAATAGGTCCTTTGCATTTGACTTTGATACTTGGCTGCATCTAGACAGAGATGAATGGATGATTTTCGGTGTCAATCAGGATTGATGGTCACATCGACTTTATGCAAATATATATAGCTGTCTCATCATTCGAATTTGATATTGTTGTTACATGCCCTTTGAATAGACCATTTTTAAACAAACTGATTCTGTCTGTTGTACAATAGATCACTCTTCATGAGTTTAATACCCTGTGCCACCTACAGTACATTGCCTGATGTAGTGTGGGCAATTTATTCTCCATTCAATGTTCGATGGAGTAAGAGAAAAACTATAATTCTTCTGATTCCATCTTACGTGCTTGGGTGGGCTATGTAAGAGCAGCTTGAGAGCCTGCATCCCACCGCACCCCCTACAACTTTTCAATCTTTAAATCAAAGTCAGCCAAAACACACGGAATAAACTTACTTGCTTAAGAGCATGTAATTAGATTAAATACGGGAGTGAAGCTACAGCTGCTGAAATTGTACTTGAACAAACAGCATCATTAAATGATTTGGAAATGAACTGAGGTCATAAAGGTGGATGCACAAAAATATTATTGCAGACTGTTAAATATGATTACTTTATGAAGCCGTGGAACCATAGAAAGAAATCACAGGGACCGAAAGAAAAGTTTGGGTTACGACAGTTTGGGTTAATACTTTTCTTGCCTCAGGGAAGCAGAGTATGGAATCAAAGATCCCTCCACCTCCAGTTGTTATTACTTCTCCCTCCTTCTGTCAGGCAACTTCTTTTTTAAACTTACAGCACAATACAGGCCCTTTGGCCCACAAAGTTGTGCCGAACTTGTTCCTACCTTAGAACTACCTAGGCTTTATCCACAGCCCTTTATTTTACTAAGGTCCATGTACCTATCTAAAAGACTCTTAAAAGACCCTATCGTATCCGCCTCCACCACCGTTTCCAGCAGCCCATTCCACACACTCACCACTCTCTGAGTAAAAAACTTACCCCTGACATCCCCTCTGTATCTACTCCTCAGCAACTTAAACCAGTGTCCTCTTGTGACAACCATTTCAGCCCTGGGAAAGAGCCTCTGACTATCCACAAAATCAATCCCTCCCATCATTTCATACACCTCTATCAGATCACCTCTCATCCTCCGTCGCTCCAAGGAGAAAAGGCCAAGTTCACTCAACCTATTCTCATAAGGCATGCTCCCCAATCCAGGCAACATCCTTGTAAATCTCCTCTGCACCCTTTCTATGGTTTCCACATCCTTCCTGTAGTGAGGCAACCAGAATTGAGCACAGTACTCCAAGTGGGGTCTGACCAGGGTCCTATATAGCTGCAACATTACCTCTCAGCTCCTAAATTCATTTCCATGATTGATGAAGGCCAATACACCATATGCCTTCTTAACCACTGAGTCAACCTGCGCAGCTGCTTTGAGTGTCCTATGGACTCTGACCCCAAGATCCCTCTGATCCTCTACACTGCCGAGAATCTTTCCATTAATGCTATATTCTTCCATCATATTTGACCGACCAAAATGAACTACTTGACACTTATCTGGGTTGAACTCCATCTCCCACTTCACAGCCTAGTTTTGCATCCTATCAATGTTCCGCTGTAACCCTTGACAACCCTCCACACTATCTACAACGCCTCCAACTTTGCATCATCGGCCAACTTACTAATCCATTACTCCACTTCCTCCTCCAGGTCATTTATAAAAATCAAAGAGTCCCAGAACAAATCCCTGAAGCACTCTACTGGTGACTGACCTCCATGCAGAATATGACCCATCTATAACCACTCTTTGCCTTCTGTGGGCAAGCCAGTTCTGGATCCACAAAGCAATGTCCCCTTGGATCCCATGCCTGCTTACTTTCTCAATAAGCCTTGCATGGGGTACCTTATCAAATGTCTTGCTGAAATCCACATACACTACATTTACTGCTCTTCCTTCATCAATGTATTTAGTCATATCCTCAAAACATTCAATCAGGCTCGAAAGGCATGACCTGCTCTTGACAAAGCCATGCTGACTACTCCTAATCATATTATACCTCTCCAAATGTTCATAAATCCTGCTTCTCAGGATCTTCTCCATCAACTTACCAACCACTGAGGTAAGACTTATTGGTCTATAATTTCCTGGGCTATCTCTACTCCCTTTCTTGAATAAAGGAACAACATCCGCAACCCTCCAATCCTCCAGAACCTCTCCCGTCCCCATTAGTCCTGCAAAGGTCATCGCCAGAGGCTCAGTAATCTCCTTTCTCACCTCCTATAGTAGCCAGGGGTACATTTTGTCTGGTTCTAGTGACTTATCCAACTTGATGCTTTCCAAAAGCTCCAGCACATCCCCTTTCTTAATATCTACATGCTCAAGCTTATCAGTCTTCTGCAAGTCATCAATACAATTACTAAGATCCTTTTCCATAGTGAATACTGAAGTAAAGTATTCATTAAGTACCTCTGTTATTTCCTCCGGTTCCATACACACTTTCTCACTGTCACACTTGATACATCCTATTCTTTCACGTCTTATTCTCTTGCTCTTCACATACTTGTAGAATGCCTTGAGGTTTTCCTTAATCCTGCTTGCCAAGACCTTCTCATGGCGCCTTCTGGCTCTCCTAACTTCCTTCTAAGTTCCTTCCTGTTAGCCTTATAATCTTCTAGATCTCTAACATTACCTAGCTCTCTGAATCTTTTGTAAGCTTTTCTTTTCTTCTTGACTAGATTCATTACAGCCTTTGTACACCACGGTTCCTTACCCTATCATAACTTCCCTATCTCATTGGAATGTAGTTATACAGAACTCTACACAACTATCCCCTGAATATTTGCCACATTTCTTCCGTACTTTTCCCAGAGAACATCTGTTTCCAATTTAAGCCTCCAATTTCCTGCCTGATAGCCTCATAATTCCCCTTACTCCAATTAAATGCTTTTCTAACTTGTCTGTTCCTATCTTTCTCCAATGCTATTGTAAAGGAGATAGAATTATGATCACTATCTCCAAAATACTCTCCCACTGAGAATTCTGACACCTGACTAGGTTCATTTCTCAATACCAAATCAAGTACAGCTTTTCCTCTTGTGGGCTTATCTACATACTATGTCATGAAATCTTCCTGAACGCACCTAATTAAAATCTCCTATCACAACAACTCTGTTATTATTACACCTTTACAGGATCTGTTTCCCTATCTGCTCCTCAATTTCCCTGTTACTATTGGGCGGCCTATAAAAAACACCCAGTAAAGTTATTGACCCCTTCCTGTTCCTAACCATCACCCACAGAGACTCCATAGACAATCCTTCCATGGCGTCCACCTTTTCTGTAGCTGTGACATTATCTCTGATCAATAGTGCCACGCCCCCATCTCTTTTGCCTCCTTCCCTGTCCTTTCTGAAACATCTAAAACCTGGCACTTGAAGTCACCATTCCTGCCCCTGAACCAACCCTGTAATGGCCACCACATCATATCTCCAAGTACTGATCCACGCTCTAAGCTCATCCACTTTGTTTATTAAAATATTAAAATTAAAATAGACACATCTCAAGCCTTCAGTCTGTGCGCCCCTTCTCTATCACCTGCCTGTCCTCCCTCTCACACTGTCTGCATGCATTCTCTGTTTGTGAGCCAACCTCCTCTTCCCCGGCCTCCTCAGTTCAGTTCCCAACCCCCAACAATTCTAGTTTAAACTCTCCCCAGTAGCCTTAGCAAATCGCCCCAGCAGTATATTGATACCCCTGGGATTCAAGTGCAACCTGTCCTTTTTGTACAGGTCACACCTGCCCCAAAAGAGGTCCCAATGATCCAGAAATCTGAATCCCTGCCCCCTGCTGCAATCCCTCAGCCACACATTTATCCTCCGCCTCATCCTATTCCTATTCTCACTGTCACATGGACAGGCAGTAATCCTGAGATTACTACTTTTGCAGTCCTGTTTCTCAACTTCCTTCCTAACTCCCTGTAGTCTTTTTTCTAGTCCTCTTCCCTTTTCCTACCTATGTCATTGGTACCAATATGTACCACGACCTCTGGTTGTTCTCCCTCCCACCGCAGGATATCTTGGATGCGATCTGAAACATCCTGGACCCTGGCACCTGGGAGGTAAGCTACCATCCGAATTTCTTTTCTGCGTCCACAGAATCGCCTGTCTGACCCCCTAACTATAGAGTCCCCTATTACTACTGCCTTCCTCTTCCCTTCCCTACCCTTCTGAGCCACAGGGCCAGACTCTGTGCCAGAGGCAAGGCCACTGTCGCTTCCCCCAGGTAGGCTGCTCCCCCCCCCCATCGGTACTCAAACAGGAGTACTTATTGTCAAGGGGGACAGGCACATGGGTACTCTCTAGTACCTGACTCTTCCCCTTCCCCCTCCTGACTGTGACCCTGATGCACCATCAATAACTCACTCTGAGACGTGAAGGCGAGATATCGGCTTTTATTGACTGGAAGAAGGAACAAGCAGTGAGTGACCACCATAATACATCCTGGAGACTGAGAGTCCGGGCTCAGGCCTTGATCGCCTTTATACCGGGGTCTGTGGGAGGAGCCACAGGAGCAGTCAGCAGGGGACATGTCCAGACAGGTATACGTAGCTCACCACAGACCCACTTGTCTGTCTCCCATGGCCTCGGTGTGACCACCTGCCTGTAACTCCTCTCTATCACCTCTTTGTTCTCCCTGACCGGGCGAAGGTCATTGATCTTCATCTCTAGTTCTCTAACTCGGTCCCTCAGGAGCTACAGCTCGACACACCTAGTGCAGGTATGGTCGTCGAAGAATCTGGGAGACTCCAGGACCCTCCACATCTGACACTGAGCACAGAAAACTGGCCTCACCCACATATTTCCTACCTCGCTTTGTCCCATTACAGCCTAAGCCCGTTGTGCCAAAGTCCTCTCACTCTGCTGCCCGCTCAGAACACTGCCCGCTGGATATGGCGGTCTTCTTTTCAAACCTTTATCACACTCTACTGGCTGACGTCACGTGCCTGTGCAGTCTTGCCTCTCTTTAACCTGAGTAGTAAAAAATCTCGCTTTGCTCCGAAAAATCAGCAGTTCACTCTCTTCTTGCTCCGAATTAAGATGATACAAAAGCTTTAGAATGTGCACCATCAGGATCAGGAGCAGCTTCGATCCCATTCTCAAATGGATGTCTTTTATGATAAGAATTCCTGATCATTCGATCCACTTCATAACTTTGCACAGTATTTTCTATCTACACGGTACTTTCTCTGTAACTGCACCACTACATCGTGTATTTTTTTCCTATGGACTGCCTTGATGTACTAATATGTGGAATGATCTGTTTGCACGGCAAGCAATCATTGTATCTTGGTACATATAAACTGATTTATCATATCAATATCTTCATGATAAATTTAGAAATTGTTATGCACTTTTAGACATTCAGCAATTCCTATTCATTAAGAAAACTGTATGGTGACACTGGACAAGTCATTTCTTTCTTAGGCCTGCCACTAGATTCCTGATATAGACACCCTATTCCAAATTCTGAGAGAAGATTACTAGAAAGACAAAAAAGAAAGATTTGAAGATGGTTTCAAAGTCTCCTTGACGATGTGCAACATCTAACACAGATGCAAGAAAAATTCACGCTCACTACACCTCCACAGATGCTGCTTGAATATGATATTTCCGCCATTTTATCTTATAGAGTCATAGAGCAATACGGCACAGAAACCGCCTTCGGCCCAGCTTGTCCAAATTGAACAATCATTCTACCTAATCTCATCTACCTACACACAGACCGTAGCCCTTCACACCCCTCCCATCCGAGTATTCGCCAAATTTCCCATAAATGTTAAAATTGAACCCACATCCACGACTTCTTTTGGCAGCTTGTTCTGCACTCACCCACTGAGTGAAGAAGTTCTCCCTCAGGTTCCCCTTAAGTATTTCAGCACTCACCCTTAATCCATGACCACTGATTCTGGTGTCGCCTAACTTCAAGGGAAAATGCCCGCTTGCATTTACCCTATCTATACCTGTCACGTTTTGTAACTTCAAAACATTAAATATGCTTCCAACCAGAGGCAGAGTAGTTGGCACTAATGCTTGTTTGTAATCTCTAGGGCAATAGTTCATGGTGTTTGGTATGGAGGCAATTTGGGCATCATCCAGTAACTTTCTAAATTTGTTTTCAGTTGGCTTCATTGATTGCAAATGGTGGATGGGTCACCAATCAAGGTGTAGTTGTCTCAGCCAGCTATGTACCCCAAATGCTGGTCCTTCTGTTTTTACCACATGCAAGCTCAATTTGGCTTGTTTATTGTTGTATTTCACTGGCACTAATGTCATTCCCACAGGAATTAAGTTTTCTGCAGTATAAGTTCTTAACTGGGTATCTGCAGGCTTCAGTTCTCTACCTTTGAAATGCCATTCAAACTCATTTTGTGGAATGACTGAAATATCTGACTTAGTGTCCATTTCCATTTTAATTAATTTGCTGTTCACTTCTGGTGTAAGCAATATTGCTTGTCTATTGTTAACTTCGGCACTGTAAATTATCAGGCTACACAGTCCTGTGTCACTCTCATCATTATCAGAGTTTTTATCAACAGCATGCAGATCAGTTCTCTTCTTTGAAACTTCAACATGATTTTATCTTTCTCTCTTCCATGTGCAGACCATTTATTTTTGTCTGCCCAACATGCTCTTTGTATGGGTTCTAATTTGTTGCATTTTCTGCAAGTTTTGCTTTTAAATCTGCAGTTGTTTGGTGAATGTGAGCCCTGCCACAATGGGACCACATTTCTTCGGCCAGGCCATTTTCTATTTAGACATTGAAATTTTATTCACACTCACTTTTATTCCTGACTGTAACACAATTGCATCTCTGTCCGAGGTTTCCATTGAAACAGCAATTTCAATTGCTCTTAATGATGTAAGTTGTGCCTCAGTTAGAAGCCATTTTTGAAAACTTTCCACAAACTAAACAATTTCTTAGAGTATCATTAAGCCCATCACCAAACTAACAATGCTCAGACAACTTTGTCAATTCAGTCACGCAGGTTGAAATGGACACCCCTTCCTTTTGGTTTCTCTGATGAAACCTAAAGTGCTCTGCAATCAACAATGATTTTGATTCTTAGTGTTCCTGTTTAATTTCAAAATAGCAGCAAAGTTCATTTTGGCTGGTTTGGTTGGAGTAAACTTTGAAGCAAACTGTATGCCTTTAAACCAAATGAAGTCAGACAATTGGCAGTAGCTTGTCATTGGTTATTTTGTTTGCCTCAAAATGCTGTTCCAATAGCTCAGTATACATGGGACAGTTACCCATTGTGTAATCAAACACAATCTTTCTCATGTAGCCAGCCATTTTTGATTTTTTTGAATGATTATTATCATCTGGTACTCACTCTTTATGAACCCTGAATTCTTCCATTTCCAACCTTTTCTTAAAACAAAACTTGATCATGTCTTCCCTTCCAAAGACCAGCTCTCTATGTGTTGGACTGGGCTATACTGGTTTATTTTAGTTTGAACATCTCACTACACTTTAACAGGTCAGTACCTTTTAAATATTTAGGGTAAAATCCCAAGGTGGATCTGGCTTTGAGAGAAGAATAATATCCAGGATTTTAGGAGTTAGATTTAAAAAAAGTATAGATTGTCAAGTGTCAGAGCCAATCAAAGACAAAGCAAAGTGAAGCAAAGAGACAGACAGGTTTCTCTGTCAGACATAGGCTATCAAACCATGAGCTGATGGTAATATTTTGAAAATTTTAATTTGAAGGCAATACAATTTTTTGCTTATGTCCAACTCATACATCAACCAGATTCATTCATATTCTGAGCATCATTTGAACTGAGATCAGCGTCGTAATGCTATTGATATGATAATGTTATCAATGAAACTTTTACCACTGAAATGTTGAAGCCTCTAAACATCTGAGGCAGTAGAAAATCTTTGAACAATCTGATTTCACTCTAAGTATAAAATTCACAAGAAAAGGAAAAATGTAGTTACAATCTAATTTTTCTTATTCTTTAATGGAGACTCTTCATTTAAATATCAAAACCAAGTTATTTTAACTCACATAGTCAACATTCAAACACAACCAGAGAAAGTTCTGAATTCATAATTTTATTTTACAATCAATTGTCTTTCCTATCTTGAAAGTATTGTCTGCCTGGGAGCTTTTGACATTTGGTACTCAGCCTTTGTGCCATCCGCAAACACAGCACAAAGCTGATATCTTTCTTGGTCTGGTACGGCTCATTCTGTGCTAGATAAACTGACCAAGCTGTCGAAAATCTTGTGATTTATTGGAAATCTTTTGCAAAAGCTGTTGCTTCCCTAACATCAAATGTAAATGAGAAAAGGAGCTGGCTCAATCTGAAGTATCAATGACCTGAGCAAATCTGTGCCTAATGGTCTGATTTAAAATAAAATCTCTTTAGGAGGAAAAGCTCACTGATCTTTCAAGAGCA
The DNA here is from genome assembly GCF_030144855.1 of Hypanus sabinus. Lineage (NCBI taxonomy): Eukaryota > Metazoa > Chordata > Chondrichthyes > Myliobatiformes > Dasyatidae > Hypanus > Hypanus sabinus. The sequence goes on from NC_082720.1 coordinate 16,551,321, forward strand.
TTAGTATATTTGTTCGATGCTTATTTGTCATGGTTGCAGTGCAGTCTTCCTTCCAACAATCCCAGTGATGTTTCAATTTAAATGAAAATCTGTTTGTTATTAAAGTAGATTATGGTTCCTGATAAGTTTAATATATGATTTGAACACAACCACAAGGGTAAAACAGTGTCGGTTAAGGATACAAAACAGAGCCAAGAACTCCAACCTTGATATTTCCATCTTTCCTTTAATCTGGAAATCATTTGTCTGCATAAACTGATTGCTGGTAAGATATTTACACTGGCCACAAGAGCTAGATTCCAATATAACAGGAATTGGCAGATGTCAGATCTGAAAGGTATTCATGGAAAATTGCAGAATAGGAAGCAGTCACAAAGAGCAGCTTTAGATAATAGTAATTTATTTCATACTTGTTTGTCATCTCATAGATTTTGTTTTGTTGATGTTTCTCAAACTGAAATTACTAGATCTCCTTCACTTATACTAGTTCTCCACTTTTTAGTTCCTGGAAGATGTTGTTAGAGTGAGTAACAAACTATGATCAAATCAAAGGCAACACGAGTGAATCTGCAGATGCTGGAAATAAATTTTTAAAAACCACCTGGTTTTCATCAGGAAACCCTCCCGATGAAGGGCTTCGGCCCGAAACGTCGTCACTGCCTCCTCCCATGGATGCTGTCTGACCTGCTGAGTTCTGCCAGCATTTCGCGGTTTTTTTAAAATGATCAAATCAAGTTCAGAGGATTCAAATGCAAAATGAATGATGTACTGATGTGAGTAATGGTTAATAATTTAATCAGGAGATTCTGAATTTGAAGTGTCTATTTTGCAATTGGATTATTGATTGAAATCTCAGCTGATGACAGATCAGAAAACAGCAGCTCCGGAGAACTCTATCAGGGTGACATTTTAATCCCTCACAACTAATGGACCTGCAGATGCTTAAGTGACATTGTCAGCTTATGTTAAATAAAGGCCAGTTTCAAACTGGGAGCCTAAACTCACTTGGACATTCTGAAACTATCAAAACTCCTGCCGTACAGATTATTAAAAGTGTAAGGGAGCGCAACTTTCTGATGTGGAAAGGATTATAATGTGAACCAACAGTTTGCCACCTGATTCCATCACCCAGTCTCACTGCCTAATATCTAATTCCTAAAGGCAAAATAACTTGTCTTTGCAGATTCTTGACTACATTGCTAATTTTGCTGCATTTGGAGAGAAGACAGGAGGAGGAGAATGTGCACTCAAGTATCTTAAAGTTTAGGATATATTGCAGCACAACATACTGTGCATATCTGTTATATATTAAATATCGAGTCTAAATACAATTTATTCTTCCTATGTAGAATTAAATTTGGAAATATCTTTTCAGGGAACATTGGTCTTACATATATGATTTTTAGACTGAGGTCACAAACAGAATGACCAGAGTGTTAAAATATGTTTTAGAAATATAGACCAGGCTTTATAAAATATTGCAGGCATGAGTAGACAGGTATTAATATTTATTTGATGTCATTATTGAAACTGTGGGAAGAGGGGTTTGTGTCGGTTCATCATCCAATAAAACCAAATGATTATCAAGAAGGAAGTCAAGGATTGGAAAAATCCAGCCAGCTATTTACAGCTCGTTGTTAAACTTACTAGACTATAATATTTTTGTTTATTTTCCCCATTAAGTTGCATCTATTAGATCACCCAGTATGGGCATCCATATATAAAATATTATTAACCAATACCTTAACCTGTACCCTTGAATGGAAAAGCCTACAACAAATAGTGGATACTGCCCGGTTCATCACAGGTAAAGCTCTCCCCATTCTTGAGCACATTTACAAGGAGCGCTGTTGAAGGAAAGCAGCTTTCATTATCAAGGACTCCCATCACTGAGGCCATGCTCCCTTCTCATGGGTGCCACTAGGAAGGAGGTACTGGAACCTTGGGTCCCACAATGCACAGTTCAGGAACAGTTTTTACTCCTCAGCTACGAGGCTCCTGAAGCAGAGTGGATAGCTTCACTCGCCTCGACAGTGAAGTGATTCCACAATCTATGGACTCACCTTAAAAGACTGTACAACTCACGCTCTCAATAGTATTTATTTACTTTTTATTGTTATTTCATGTTTCTTTTAGGATAATTTGTAGTATTTTGCACATTAATTATTTGTCCTTATTTGTGTGTAGGTTTTTCATTGATTCTATTGTGTTTCTTTGTTATTACTGTGAATGCCTGCAAGAAAAAGAATCTCTGGGTAGTCCATGATGACATACTGTATATGTACTTTGATTTTATATTTTTATATCAAACTCTTAGTTTGTAACCCAAGTATCTTAGCTTACGTATCTGATGGCTTTGCCCACAATTATTGATGAAAGAGTGACTAATTAGAGTACTTCAATCATGGCAACAAATCTACCAATGGAAAGAGAGCCAAAGAAAGGTCGACTGAAATTATGTGAAATGTTTAAAATACTTTCTGCATAACATGCCAGAACTAAACTATTATCAAAAGTGACAAAATTCTATGGCATCCTTTATCCCTCAAGAAACAAGTTTACCTCTTTTAGATTGGCATTCAAAACAAGGCTGGAAATACTCAGCAGGTCAGGCAGCATATGTGGACAAAATACGGTTAATGCTTCAGGTCAAAGACTGAATTATTCAGCAGATTAGCATATCAGATCGAAGCAAAAAATTCTCATCAAGTCAGATAGCATCTGTGGCGAGAGAAACATTTAATACTTCATGTCAAAGACCCTTTATCAGAATCTCTCCAGACTTCCAGTATGTTGCCTGATCTGCTGAAATCTTCTGATTGAAAATGATTGTTAATTTAGCAACTGTAGGATTATGCTTCCACAGAAATATGTTGTCCGGTGTAATTTGAGATAAAAGCAGTTATAAAAGCTTGATTTTTTTTGGACTTGAGAGAAGTGCGCAGGGGTCATCCAGAGGTCTCTATTGAGATCACTGTTTTTTTAAACAATACTCAGTATGATTTGAACTTGCTGTTTCAAAACAATATCCTCAAATCTGCAAATGACACAATAATTGTAGGTAAGATGAACTTACATGTCAATAGTACAGTTGGCCCTCCTTATCTGCAGGGGATTGGTTCCAGGACCCCCCACGGATACCAAATTTCGCGGATAATCAAGTCCCTTATTTAACATGTATCAGTAAGTGGTCTTTAGGACCCAGTGGAACCCCGGACTTTATTTAAAATGTCTCCGTGCGGTGGACATCAGGACCTGGCATCGCAGCTCTGAATCTGCAGTGTTTCTGTTCACAAAAATAATCACGATCGCGATTGAGAATAAGGTTGAAGTAATAAAGCGATCGGAAAGAGGTGAAATGCCATCAGTCATTGGAAAAGCGTTAGGCTACAGTCGGTCAACGATCAGAACAATTCTAATGGAGAATGTGAAAGGCCCTGCCCTGATGAAAGCTACAATTATTACTAAGCCATGCAATGGTTTAATTTTGGAAATATGTGTGTTTCTTAAGTGTTTTATATGCATAGAAAGGTAAAATATGTACTATATACTAAGAAAAGCATTTGACTAACTGACGCTAAATAATATCGGATGTACCCGTTCCAACTTCAAATCTGACTTAAAGGCAGACTCAGGAATGGAACTCATTCATAACCCGGAGACTGCCTGAACTTTTAAGTCATTTCTAAATTACTTCTAATAACTAATACAATGTAAATGCTATGTAAATAGTTGTTATACTGTATTGTTTAGGGAATAATGACAAGAAAAATTAGTCTGTAAATGCTCAAGCAACGAGTGCTGGAGAGAGAACTTCTGGGTTTTCCCGATCCGCGGTTGGTTGAATCTGCACATAAGGAGGGCTGACTGTATTATTGGGATTGGTTTATTAGTGTTACATGTACCAAGATACAGTGAAAATCTTGTCTTGCATACTGCTTACACCGTGCTCTAAGCTAAAATAAGATAAAATAATAACAATGCGGAATAGGCTGTAAAGATTACTGAAAAGAGTAGTGCCAGTAAACAGGAAGCACAAAGTCATAATGAGGTAGATAGTGAAGTCAAGGATCCATCCTATTTTACAAAAAGTCTATCTGAATCTGATTAACAGTGAGATAGAAAGGTAATAGATGTGACAAAAGAGTGGGATGAGTAGAGAGATGGCAGATAAAATGTAATGTTGCCAAATGCAAAATGTTGCACTTGATTTGAAGAATGGAAAGAGACATTATAAATTAAAGAGGGTCATTCTAAAGGGGCAAAACCACAGAGTATGCTATATGTGCATAATTCTTTGAAGTTCCATTTCAGCTGAAAAAAAGATGTGAAGAAAGCATGCAGAATCCTGGGCTTTATGAAAAATAAGTCAAAGAGTACAATAGAAGTTAGGATTGATTAAACTTTATATAAAAAAAAAACTGGTTTAGGCACAAATGTGCCCAGTTCTGGATGATGCATAATAGAAAAATATAAGGGCTTGAGAGAGGAACTAGAAGAAGTTCACTGAAATCATTATGGAGATGAGAGACTTTAGTTACCTGGCTAGAAAGGAGAAGCCATGAAGTTTCAGAATGGAAGAGAGGGAAGTGTGTGGAGATCTGATAAAGACAATTACAATCATGAAAAGTCTTGACAAAGAGAAACATTTCCCATTGTCAAAGCACTAAGAACAAGTAAGAAAAAATGACAAAAATCCTAAGGAGGCATAAAGATAACTAGGATCTTCCAGGGTTAATATTAGAGACTGATTTGAGTGAAAAGGTCAAAAGGGAGCTGGTAGAAACACATCTGCTGGAGGAGGGGGATAAAATGGGGAATGGGATTAGCTGGATTGCCTTTCGACTGAGCTGGTATGAACTCAATGGATCCGTTAGCCTTAACTTACGCCAGAACTATTCTGTGATTCTACAAAATAAACAGCTGAAGTAATTTATGATGTTTTCTCACATTGAGTCCAAATTTATGGTATCACCAAGTTTTAAATGTTTATTTGAAGACTGAGAGGAAATCAAATCACTGTTTGTTTGTTCTGATAATATTAAAACTGGAATTCTTCACCAGCAGCATGTTCATTTTCCTCAGTACAAATGTCACCTAATACTTCTTGAGTTTGATTTTCATCAGCATTTAAAAATTAAAATGGGAAATCAATTTTAGGTGCGGTGATTAAAAATTTCACTTGAACATGATTATGCACTCATTTTATCTAACTCAGAAAGGATCACCTCAGAGATATTATGAGAAAGGGATAACGACATATGTTTTTTACTGAAAATTAAAATTGATATATTATGGAAGACCGTGTTTTCAAGCTTAATAACTGTAAAGGCAGATATATAGAATCTGGAGATTCAAATTATTAATTACTTTCTCACAGCTTTTGGCAGAAAGTCCTTTTTAAATTTTCTCAATTACAAGATACATCCTTCTAAAATCTGTCTCTCCTCCTGCTCTTCTCCTATTACAATTAGCTGTGCTCAGTACCTACTGTGGATCACTGCTTCAGGAAAAAAAAACACAATTTCAGGACAGTACACAAAGGTACAAAATTGGTGAAACCACATTCACAACTGATGACAAGGATCACTTCTTCACATAATAAGCAATAAGTATCCAGTACAGACGTCAGCAGTATTAATAGAAGTAAAAACACAAGAGAGGGAAATCTATTTTGTGGTGAGTGATTTAGTAAACAATATGCTCAGTTTCTACATGCTTACAGAAAATAAAAGGATTGCTCAGCAGGTCAGGCAGCATCTGAATATGTAACTGAAATACAACTGAATATTCTGTTGCAGTAGTGAAGGGAAGTACATACCATCAATGGAATGTTATTACATGCATTTAATGGTAATTGTGAGGTGTCCTTCAAGAACAACTACATAGAGGATGAGCAAATTATTAGGTTCAATAGGAAATTGAGCAGATAGACAATTTATACTTAATTTTCTTCAAGTATTATTACATTTCTCTGAGAATTGCACTAGAAGTGCAGATTACAGTCTATGCTCACTGTATCTATAGCTGGTCATGTGTTCAATTAAATTTTCCTTTCTTTTGCAATATTCATTGATTTCTTACAAAAAAGAATACAAAGTACAGAAGGATGTGTATCCTATATATCAATTACAATATGTGAATCACACCTATGGTTTCGTTACCTCATATTCATGTAAATTAAATTGAATCATAATATTGAAAAGTAATAATTTTATTATTATACAAAAAAAGTCTAAACCCACTACTGAGAAAAGCTGTTTGGTAAAGAAAGGAAAAGGAAAAAAATTCCTTATCATATAGTATAAACATATTATTAGCCAACATCTGTACTTGATAACAAATCAAAGATTTTGAAAGTAATTCAAAAAAGGTCCCCACAATGTTAGAGAGTCTTAGCTTGATTCAGAAATTGAACAATGAATCTCTCTAAGTTGAAGCATGACATAACATCGCTTAGCCATTGAGCATGAGTAGGCGGAGCATCATCCTTCTACCTAAGCAACAATGCCCTCCTAGCTAAAAGAGAAATAAAAGTCAAAATGTGCAAATCTGTTGTCTCCAGGGTATTACCTTTTCCTCCAGCAATACTGAATAAGGCAGTCAAAGGGTTTGTTTTAAAACTTACTTTAAAAAGCGCAGAAAAAGTTTGAAATACTTCCTTCCAGTATTTTTCAAGACTTGGACATGTCCAGAACATATGAATTAATGAAACCTCTCATTTGTCACAATAGGGAGATATATTTGCATAAAAACGAGACAGCTTATCTTTAGTCATATGGGCCCTATGGGCCACTTTAAATTGAGAAGGGAGTGACAGGCACACAGTGATGAGGTATTAACCAATTTGAAAATTTCATTCCAAGTTTCCTCAGAAACTGAAGTCTGTAAGTCTTGTTCCCAGAGATTTTTAATATTGTCTAAAGGAACATTTCTCATTCCCAACAACATACCATAAATATTAGATATTGATCCATTATGGAAAGGTTTCAAATTTAAAATTACATCTAATAAATTCTTATCAGGGATTTTAGGAAATGTATGTACTTGAGACCGCAAAAAGTCTCTAATTTGTAAATATTGAAAAATTTCTACTTCCTTTTGTTCTTCAGATTTCCAAAAACAAGCTGGAGTTGAACTTTCAAGGTCATCAGTTTATTTCAAAAGAGAAATATGTGCAATATAATGGTGCTTATCTATTGCTATTTCATGGACTGCTGGAATGTGGATCTATGCCAGCATGTGTCACAAATATATTTTGTTAATAATAAATTTATTAGATTAAGATGAAAAAGCTTTGGCTCATGTCTGCCTGACCAAAGATTGTAACATCACAGGATATTCAAACAGGCAGACCATCCACCAAAAGATTAAATGTTAAGCTTCAGAGTGTACACTGCAAAGTCTAATGATTTAAAGAAACAACTTCAGAGATCCCTTAAAGGAAAAAAATATTTCCACAAACATTGAAGTTGTAATGGAAACTATAATCATATATGGCAGTTACCATGAATGACCTTCAAGTTGTTTTCATTCCAACAGTTCCCCCTGTCTATAACACACTAATATATATGTCATCCTGTATATTAGAAATTTCTATATCGACTGCTCCAGCTCCACGCGCTCAACATTTGAAGACAGAATCAGAGAACAGTGCTAACAAAATAATTCTTCAGATATTATATGTTAAAAGTGCTTTCTTTATTCAAAAGCTTGGTCTGCAATTGAATCCTGAAAACGTGCTGCAGCCTGTATAACTCTAATCCATTTAATTCCATCTACAAATACTTACAAAACAACAGGCCTTGTATCAGGAGAAACTTTATCTACCAATTTCTTGTTATAGCTTACTTGAATGTTTCTTTTTAAAAAAGATAACTTGCAACCAGATTATCATTAAAGTTACTAATAAGCTCCAATTATTAATTATCTCAATTTATGGAACAATTTCAAAGTCCAATGTATAAACAATCCTCCACATTAGAAATAAGCTGACATGATACTTTGCCATTACAAATCCTATTTTCTGCATGGGTGATTGTGTGCTGATTCTAAAGCATATCCTTGCTCCCACAACCCTAACTGGAACTCCAGCAGAAACATATTACTATGAAGGAAGTGGCTTCACCAGAGGAGAGTTGATGCCTGCCTCTGATGAGACAATGTGTTCCGAATTGTTTGTTCTGCACAAGTAAAGCATGCTGTTCCCGGATCAACTTTAAATTCCAAGGAAGATTGTTAGTTCTAGGGAAATAGCAGAGAGATAATCTTAAATTCGTTTGGAAGCATGTTAAACAATACATGAAATGTGTGTATAATTCTGGCCAAAATTCTATTAAAAATTATTGAATCACTGGAGCAAATGCAAACAAGAATTATAAAAATGAATTTGCTTATGTATGGTGTTCAAAGTCTCCTTCAGAAGGTTCCAAGTAGCTTTGTGAAACACAGTCCCTGTTGGAAAGGAAACCCTGTCATCCAACTTCAGCAACGAAACTACAAGAACACTAATAAGGTACTATAGGCAATTTATCAGTTTTGGAATATTGATTGAACGATAAATATTGGACAGGACCCTGGGTGCAACATTCCTTCTTTTTTTCAGATTATTGTAATGCATCTCACTCAAAAGATTAGGCTTGATCTCTGTTCAACTTGTTTTCATCTAAACAATGGTATTTCCCTCAGTGTTGCTTTCTTGTGACTTTGCACTAAAGTGTTGGCCTAAATGTTTTACTGTTCAAGTGGACCAAGAATTTCCATCAGTTTTGACTCAACGAGGATTAAAAGGGAGCAACTATCTCCACAAACTGAGAAATTGGAACTTCTTTGGTCTGAAAAGCAGACAGAGATGAGAGTTCACGGTTCTACTTGATTTGGGAAGGGTAGAGAAAAAAACACCAGGATCACTTTTAAGTGCCTCCTGCTAAACTGCTAAACACCAAACTCATGATCACCGGTCAGGTATGGGTCAGAGTCAGCCATGATGCTCCTCAGAGCTGAAAATATTGTCGATAATTACCATCGGGCTGACACCTAAAGAGATGTCAGAGCAAGGACTGTATTATTTTTGTTGTGGACTTCCTTAAATTTGGTTACACAGTACATGAATCAGCCTCTTCAGGAGGACGTTAGTCGGCCAAGTGCAAACACATGAGATAATATGCATTTAAGTGCCGGAAGAACAAGAAAACAAACTATTCAAAACTCTCTACTTATCTTAAAACCATGGGTAAACCTCAGCAGAAATGTGGGAATTTGTGATACAGCTTTTGATAGCTGGTTTGTACAGATTTGACCCAAACTGGCAACTTTGGATCTCCATCTCAAAACAGCTGGCATGAGATTATGAATTGCCTGGAAGTTGACTACTTGAGAAACCTATAGATGCTTTTAGGCTTTTCCAGTTGGCTGCACAAAAGCAACATCTTCCAATAAAGCAATCAGACAACTTTGCTATTAAGAAATCAGGAAGGCTGAAGGGAAACCAAGCCAAGAAGTTCTCATTTTTTATGTGCTTAAAATTGGCAGAAATCCGACCAACTGGGACTGAATATATATCAAAGTAGTTCTTTTGTTTATTTAAAGAGAACCGGTTGATATCAAATGTCTCCAGGGCCTGAGAGGCAGCTGAGAACAAATCTAGATACTGTCTTGTAAAGTACTGAATTGCAGATATAAAGATGTATGGAGCTCTCTTGTGCCATTGCTTATAGCAAGTAAGAGGACCCTCTGTTTTATAAAAGCACAATATGTCAGGCAGAAGATAACATTCAGGTTGTAGACTTACAGTAACTTAGTCAAATTTTCTTCCTACTATTTACTGGAACCTTCTGTGTTAAATTCACTTCTATCCATCAGTCTGTAAGAATTGCAAATAGATAGCAATCACTATTTTGCTTCTCAATTTTTCTTTTCACATTTAGGTATTATCAGATAATTAGAGCAGATGATATACATAAAGATGGAAAATAAAATCAGTTTAGAAATCTTCCGTAAGCACTCAAACTGGAAGGAGCTGAGAGGGAGTTCTTATGATTGAGTCTAGTTCAACTTTGCATTTCTTCCAAGGGAAGACATTAATTGTAATGAAAGGGAGATTCTCAGTTTTTCAGTCTAAGAGAGAAACCCCAGCTCTTGAGTTCTTATTTAATGAAGAAAATTTCCCCAGATTCTCAGATTCCCCATTCCAGTTACATTTAGCCATTGAATTATTATGACACAGTCTAAGACTAGTTGGACTACCGAGCCTATGATAGGTTTTAGTAGAGCAATCCAGTTAGTCCCATTCCCCACTCTTTCTCGGGAGACCTGCAAAATATTTTTTCTCCATTACATCTCCCTTTTGAAAGCCCTTTCCAACAGCTGTAGTGGCAATGAGTTGCACATCTAAGCAGTCTCTGCTTAAAGGACATTTGTTGTCATTTTCTCCCTCTATCTTCAGCTCATCACATTAAATTTCAGTCTCTGGTCATTGAACTGGTTGTAATTAGGAAGGGAGTTCTCATCAAATTGTGTGAATTTTGTCTCATCAGTATGAACTCAGTCAACAAAAATGCTGCGTTCAAAACCACATCATTACACTAAACCAAGCGAACTGTTGAACATGCTAACTGTGGAGAGCTATACCTAAGTATTTTTGCAGATTTAGCAGCTAAAAAGTTGCGTAGATGTTAAATTATTAACAACTGTATTCCCTGCCCTTGTTGCTCCAGTGTTGTAAATTAACAAAACCTGTATTGAGTGAGTGAATTCACTTCAATATCAGTCCACAGGCCTACAGAATACACAGGCTTCTGTTTTCTCAATGACAGGTTTTCATGAGCTGTTTAGGTGCAAAGGTCATTGCTTTGCCCTACAGGATATTAGAAACTGCTTAAACTGACTTCACTCCCTGAATAAACTTGAACATCTACTTTCTTTACCCCAACAAAATCATTTTTTAAAGAAACTTTTCCTTTTACGAGCAGTCTCTGTCAGAGAGGTGTAACTGGTTTATTTTCCTTGAGAGCTTTCCCTGCTGACTTTCTTCAATTTCCCTGAAAACTTCGGTCCTTTGGAAATAGATTACCATCATTTTTAAAACTCTTAGTTTGTGGGACGATTATGCTGTGAAGAGGCGAGATGCTGCAGGACAGTCAGCAAATTCAGCTGATAAGCTGGAGTGAAATATTTGATTTTCCAACCATAAGCTTTCAAAGCAACCACACATTAACTTTGCAATTTGATGGTATGGTAGAGAGCTGCTCTTTATATTACTGTGCCAGGTCAACATGCCCAGACATAAGGTTGTCATTATCCAATAATATCTCACTTTTTATAGGAACCAGATTTTAAATTTCTAACCCGCCTTATGTGGTATCCATATTTTACTGCCAATTTAACATAACAAAATAAATAGATCCTCATAGAGGTCCTGATGAAATATAATATTTATCCATTGACCAAACTGTCAAACAACCTCAGCTCCAAAGGAAAGCACATACTGATAATCGGGCAATTCCTTTTGATGTTGTATCCACCTCATGGCATCTGATTTGTTTTGTTTCATTTCAGGAAGTATCTGAGAGTAGGTTTTTGGCGGCAAGGGTAGAAATGACTAGTTAGCACCTCATGCCCAGAACAGGGTTTCACATAGCATGCATTTGTGCAAAGAAATCAATCCGAGCACAGGTCAGGTTACATTGGGCTTGTAAAGTCATGCAGACTGAACCTAGTTTTCCAATACTTGTTCCATTGTGTGCAGTTCTGTCCATAGCATAAGACTGTAAAATCTTCAGTTTCCAGCCTCCTGCAGCTGGGATCAGGGCTGGGAATTTGCTGATTTGCTTCGGTTACTGCGTGATGAGCCATGGTGTAGCTGAGTGGTGTCGTACCTCCTACGGCTTTCGAAAAGGCAGCAGGACGCTGGCTCTCTTGCACACAAGACGTGACATCTTGTGGCAGCAATACCGGTTTGACACCTGTGCTGCCGAACTGTATCTCAATCGTATACGTACAAAATAGCACAGAGATTCTAGAATGCTCCGAAGCATACATTAGGTGGGCAAATCATGGGAATGAAAGGGTAGTGGTTATGTTATTGGACTAGTATCCAAAGCCTTCATTAGTGATCCAGAAATGTTAGTTCAAATCACAGTAGAGCAGTGGGGAAACAATAATATTTGGACAGCACTGTACTGTAGCTGTAATAGCATAATGCTATTACAGTGCCAGTGACCTGGGTTCAATTCCCACCACTGTCTGTAAGGAGTTTATAAGTTATCCCTGTGACTATATGGGTGTCCTCTGGGCGCTCTAGTTTCCTCCAACGTTCCAAAGATGCATCGGTTAGGAGATGAATTGTCCACATGGGTGCCATTGGGCCAGAAGGGCCTTTGACTGAACTGTATTTCTAAATTAAATGAAATCCTCTGGACACAACTGACCATTTCAGTCTTTGAACCTCTGGCAAAAAGTTACTTTGTGGTGCTAATGATGTGTCACCCTGTACTCCTCGCAAAGTCCAACACTGGCCATGGGGAGGGAAGTTGTAGGGGCCAAATGCCCAGAGGTTTCTGCTATAGCTTGAAGTGAGGACATTTTGCAGGTTTGGAAGCAGAACCATAAAATATATGCAGAAGCTGAATTAGACCATTCAGCCTATCAAAGCTACTCTGCCATTCAATAAAGGAATGTCCTTTTATTGTAAGACAGCATCCTTGGATTCTAGACACTCCCATAATGGAAACATCCTCTCCACATGAGCTCTATCCAGCCTTTCAGTATTTCATCAGTTTCAATGAGATCTACCCTTATCTTTCTAAACACTAAACAGTACAGGTCCAGCAAAATCAAATACTCCTCATACACAGAGCCTTTCAGTCCTGGAAAGCTTCTTGGGAACCTAGTCTGGACTCTCTCCAGGACCAGCACATCTTTCCACTGGTCCAAAAGTGCTTAAAGTATTCCAAGTATGGTCTGGCCAACACTTCACAAAGCTTGTGCAGTACAATCGTGCTTTTATATTTTCGATCCCAAGACCTAAATGCCAATCAAGCCTTGCAGAATGGAGCAAGCCGGAAAAAATATCACAAAATTGTCAACTTAAAAGGAGGGGAGGGAAAGGAGGAGCATGTCAGTTCAGGGAAGGTGGCAGGGGGAATGGGTTGCTTTCAGCAGTTTGACTGGGGGGGGGGGGTATCACAGGGTGCCAGGCAGTAGATCACGAATTCAGGGCCTTATAGGGGTTGCTATGGGGTGGGAACACGGAAATAGAATATTATTTGGCAGGTCAGAAATCGTGAAGGCCTAATGATCATCTTTTGCCTTTTTGCCACCGAACCAATTGTTAATGGTATTTTTACTTGGATCCCATGGGTTTTTACTCTTGAGATTAATCTGTTTTGAAAGACTGCATAAGATACCTAGTGCACTGTCAACACTCCTTGTTACATGTACCTGCTGAAGAAATGCAGTTAAGTTCGACAAGCATGATCTTCCATCAACAAATCCACACCGACTATCCTTGATTAACCTATCCATCTCGCAATTCTGATTCATTCCAAACTTCAGAGTTACTGCTCAAACACTTGCACATTGCCTACATCAAGATGATGAACCTGTACCTACGCAGTCTGTATCATTCCCTTGTTCTTAATGACAGACCAGATTATGCTGGCTAAGGCTTTCATCGTATACTCCTGGATATTCCTTTTATATGCACCCTTGTACGAAAGCCCTGCTGACTTCACTGCCACGCCCCTTTCCAAAAGGTGCAGCAGGAGGCAAGAAGCAGATCCAGGAGCTTGAAAGAAAGGCCCTGCCCACGGGCTGTCTTGGAGGCCTTCCTACAGCTTCTGGTGTCAGGCCGCTTCTCACATTGCATCAAAATGTCTCAGGTTCTGGGACGATTGAAGACAGTGTAAAAACACAGAAATAATTTGGAAAATTAAATGCAGTTCCAACAAATTACAGAAATTAAATATTAACAGCTATTAATTTTTTAAAAAGTGACTCATTTACACTTCCGATGAAGATTGGTGAGCTGATCCAGGCAAATGAGGCTGCGCTGAATGCATTATCCATGACCAGTATAAAGTTGAGGCACCAGATGTGAATTATATCCAGCCTTTCATCTTCACCCAGCACATCACTGAATGCCTTTTATTTTCTTACTCCTTTCTCACTGTGTGAGCATCAGTGGTAAGCGGATATGACAGATTTGCTTAAGAAGATCGTAGATAAGAACAATGAAGGAATATAGGCCATGTGCAGGCAGAAGAGATTAGTTTAATTTGGCATAAGAGCACTGGGGGTATACCTACAGCTCAGGGACTGCAGCGGTTCAAAAAAGCAGCTCATCACCACCTTCTCGAGGGCAACAAGGGATGTGCAATAAATGCTGGCTTAGCTAGCAATGCCCACAACTGGTAAATGAATAAATTAAAAAGAAAAGACTCATTAGTTTTGGACAACAGGCCTATTCTGTGCTATACTGTTCAAAGGTCTACGTTCTATATTGTTAATTTGTTGTTCATTCCTGAATGTTCTTGATGTTGAGTGGCGAGCATCATTTTCCAGCCTTTGCTGTCCTTGTGGGTTCAGGAATAAATGAAAGATAATTTCCCCCTCAGCTTCCCTATGGTTCAACTTGTACTTTCACACTGAGGTCAAGAAAGCACCTAACAACTGTCCAGCTGTGATCGGCGCTCCATGAAAACCATTAGCTATCCATTTGTATGAGCTGGCATAATTAATCTGAATGGTATAATGTACAGGAGCAGATTGATGAAGAAGTAGGAAAAGGAGAGATCTCAGCAACTGTAACGTGTAACCAAAAGAAATGACGGGATAATTGGGAACTGAAAAATAAGAAAGATCATTATGCCTGAACATTAGGCATGAGCTCACCCCATCAACACACCCTCTGTTCCTTTGTTCTTAATTTATTTATTTTTTAGCCTTCACTTAAACACACCTTAATTACCTCAAGCATTCCATATAGGAATGAGTTTGATATTCTTACAACTCAGGGAATAAAATGCTGGCCTTCCATTATTATTGACTTTAAAATCACCATATTTTTAGGGCTCCACATTATAGAATGTCCAATTTATGTACAGCATTTGGGAGTTGGATTTGACAGCAGAGCTGCAGGCATCTTCCACCACCTGAGGACTTGATTCACTAAATGGACTACATTTCCAACTTGCAAACTGTCTGGGAACCCTACTGTAACCTAGGTAGGACCAGAACCTAAAAAGAAGAGACAAGAGACTGCAGGTGTGGGAAGACTGGAGGAACTCAGCAGATCAGGCAGCATCTATGGAGGAAAGTGGACAGACCTTTTCCTCTGATACCACTAGTTGTCATCACCCTATCTTTTCCCCCTTCCCTATCTTCTCCATCACTCCCCCATTTGACCCACTAGTTTTCCTGCCCACCTGCTTCTCTATACATCATGATCCACAATCCTCTCCAGTGATGGCTATTCATTTTCTGGGTCAAGGGGCCTCTTCTTTTTTTGCCAAGATCAGCTTTCCAAACACAGTAGCTGACACTACTAGAGATCAAAGTTTTGTTTTGAGCAGAGGTTAATCTTTTAACCAATATTATTCGTTTCGCTTCTTGTTGTAAATGGGAGCCAGTCTTCAGTTCTTAATGCAATTGGCAAGCAATAATCGTTTTGAAATTGAAAGATAGCTTTGCAAACAGGTGCACTTTCTATAGAATGCACGATATTGGTTCACTGCACCTTGAATGAATGCTCAAGAGCTGCAGTGTAAGGCAATAAGGCTAATTAATTGGGTTTGTTTCAAACCAGGCAAGCTGGCTAAGTCATTTAGTTTAAGGAAGCTTGCAGACCAGATTGATAACATCACTTAGCACATCAAATTCATTGTCATTTGACTGTACATATATAAACAATATGAAAAATCATTCCTCCAGACCATGGTGCACCCACAAAACATATATCACACACAGCACATAAACCAAAATATTAGCATAAATAAGTTAATAAATTATAATTCAAAATGCATGTGCAAGGAAACAGTAAATAGTACGGTAACAATTAAAAGCTCACCGTCCCAGTGGCTGCAGGCAATGGTCCCTCTAATTTGTAATGACCAGTGTGTGCAAAAATCTTGTGCTGTGCAATTTTTTTTGCTCACTGACAACATCTATGTACTGAATAATTTCTTCAATAAAAACAGTAAATAAGCCAGTCCTAAAATCTGCAGACAAATCATTGAAACTCCACATTGTCAGCAGCATCTGCATCAAAATCCAGAACAGGAAATGAGATTGTGAATAATTGTGAAATATAATTAACTTGCCAATGAGGTAACGGGTGACAACCTTCTATACGCAGTTTAAGTTCCTTTGTATGCTAGTAGCAAAAGATATGTTTGTGCACACGCACACACCTTACGGGGAATAGTAGTGGCAGGGTATTCAGTAGCTTCACAGCCTGAAGGAAGAAGCTGTTACCTAGTTTGGCATTTCTGGTCCTGAAGCTTACCACTATGGTTCATTGATGGTATTGAGTCAAAACCTTGGTGGGATGAGTGGTAGGGATCCCCAACGATGCTTTGGGCCCTTCATCTGCAATGTTGCCAGTAAATACCACAAATAAGTGGAGTGAGACCCGATGATACTCTTGGTAATTTCTATTATCATCTGCAAGATCTTGCATTCCAATTTCTTGCAACTTCCGTGCCAGACAATGATGCAGCCAAACTGGACACTCTTGATGGTGCTCCTGTAGAAAGTTTTTAGGATGGAGGCTGTGGCTTTGCATGCCCTGATCTCCTCAGGAAGGTTAGATGCTGCTGTGCTTTCTTGACTAGTGAGGAGGTGTTGTGAGTCCAGGTTCAATCGCCCATTATGTGCACACCAAGGAACTTTGTGCTCTTCACTCTCTCCATGGCAGTGCCATTGATGTTCACCTGAGAACAGTCGAATGGTGCCTTCCTAGTCCACAATCATCTCTTTTGTCTTGTCTACATTGAGACTCAAGTTGCTGTTCTTGCACCAATTGACAAGCCTCTCTTCCTCCTCACTGTATGCCAATTCATCATTGTGGCCGATGAGGCCAATCTACAGTGATACTACAGTGTATCATCAGCAAACACAGTTTGAGCTATATCTGGCAATGCAGTCATAAGTCAGCAGTGTGAACCACAGTGGGCTGAACACACAGCCCTACAGGACACCAGTGGTCAGCATGATGGAGCTACCAACTCAGACTAACTGAGGTCTTTCCCACAAGAATTCAAGCTCCAGTTACAGGGATGGGTGTTGTGGACATGTCAAATGGCTAATCTGTGAATAGCTGGAAAGTTTGTATGCTCAAAGAATCAGCTTCACAGATTGTAGGAATCTGGGAGCTGTGTCTAAGAAGCTTTTAGACCATTTGTGTAAAGATGGTATATGAAAATATATCATAAATGTATGAAGTCACCCAAGTGGCAGAAAAACATTATAAATGTAGAGAGCAGTTCAGGTTTATTAGGAATGGTCCAAGAACATTAAGAAGAATGACAGAAATATGGGGCAACTAGAATTAGTTCATATGTCCAGAATATGCCCTAACGTTTGCCTATTGGACATTTAATTGGTAAATGAGTTTTAACTATATACATACTCCTGAAATATTGAATAGTTTGGGAAAATTTAAAATGCCTAATGACAAGGTTTCATATGATGGAGGTTCCTGAAATCCTGGAATCAACTTACATGAGATTTCAGAATTCCAAAATAAAATTCACTAATGTAGTGTTCAAATATATCAAAATATAGAGACCAAGATATAATGAAACAAAAAAAAAATTGATGCTCCACGACAGGGAGACACATTAGGACAGGCAGACAAAAGGCTTCGTCACAAAGTTAGGTGTCAAGGTATCTCCTAAAGAAGATATTTGGAGACCACCCAGCAGAGAATTTTAATGCCAGTTTAAAACATGCTTGAAGTTTATTTGCAACACCATTTAAAGGAAGGCCAGAAGGGTTAATGCTATAGAACTTAAAACTATTGATGGAATGGATTAGCGCATGTAAACTCACTTAAAAGCCAAACACAGCACCAAAGGTTCATTCATCTAGCACAGCTTAGAATTTGCAGCAATGGAAGTCGTGGCCAGGCTGATGTTATGTAGGAGAGGGGGAGGGAACAAAAACAAAGACTTCAGTCTTAATATTCACTTGCAGGAAAATTTTGCTCTTTAATTGCTGAGTAATATACAGTTTGACAATTCTGTGATTATGGTAAGAAAGAGCTCAGTGTTATCACATACAAGGCGAATAATATAACAAATCGGCACTGGGAAATACAATGGCAAATCAAGAAAATTATCTTTAGTTATCAAGTAGGCGGGAAGCAGAATCAACTACACAGAGTGCAGTTGAAGAGAGCAGAGTAGATACAACAATGAGCTAGATAAGCGTGAGGAAGAAAGGAACAAAAAGATGTGCTAATTGGGTAATTACTGGTGGGGAACAGATACATTAGCATGGATTTATTGTACTGAATATCTCATTTCTCTATAGTAAATTATATGTAAAAGTAGCAGGAAGTTATCAGTTTATTGTGCAATAAGTTGTAAAACTCTTCTTGATTCATCAACTTACACTTTTACTGCACAAAATGGATGAAGAAAATCTTGCCTGTTTCTTTCCTCTGATGCAAAGCACTTTTTTAATGGCTCATTTTCCAGGGAGAGATTAGATTATTCAATTTGGAACAAATTTTGTTGAAGGATCCCGATCCAAATTTTAATGAAGAATGGTTTGCACTGCAATCACTTCACAACAACTTGCATTTATATTGTTCCCCTAACATTATAAAACAATACATTTCCCAGAATGTTAACAAATGAAAAGCAGAAAAACTCTTAAATTCTGTCAGATCTGCTTTGTCTGAACTTTCTCTGTAGCTGCTAAATTATATTCAACATATTGCTCTCTTCGTAATACCTCAGTGTACTAATGCAAGAAGTGATCTACTTGGATGGCATGCAAGCAAATGTTTTACGCTGATATGTCAGTACATGATATCAGGACCTGAGAGAGGTGTATAAGATGATGAGAGGCATTGATCATGTGGATAGTCAGAGGCTTTTACCCAGGGCTGAAACCGTTGCCACAAGAGGACACAGGTTTAAGGTGCTGGGGAGTAGGTACAGAGGAGATGTCAGGGGTAAGTTTTTTACTCAGAGAGTGGTGAGTGCATGGAATGGGCTGCCAGCAACGGTGGTGGAGGCGGGTATGATAGCATCTTTTAAGAGGCTTTTAGATAGGCACATGGAGCTTAGTAAAATAGAGTGCTATAGGTTCGCCTAGTAATTTCTAAGGTAGGGATATGTTTGGCACAAATTTGTGGGCTGAAGGGCCTGTATTGTGCTGTAGGTTTTCTATGTTTCTATGTGACAAATATAAAACCATTACCAATGTTAAGTAACTGAATTTATCGTTGTTTATCTCTCTCCTTCTCTCTCTCCTGCTTGGACCCTTAAGAATAAAATCTTCCCCCACTTTATAGCACAGATGCAATAACTTGACAAATAATTTGACTCATCAACCGAAACTCTAACTAACGCTTGTGATCAAAGTGGAAGTAATGTCTTTTTTTTTTGCTCTTCCCTACCTACTTGATATCCTTTAAATGTTATTTCTTGAATACCTTTCACTGAAGAAAATTGTTCCCACCACGCATATTACAACTACAAGCCATTACAATGTCATGCTGTTAGAAAAGTGCCAGAAATAGATGTTAGACCACAAGCCAACAGCTGATTCAGGAAGACACCCCAGTTAACCGGAAGGTACCCAAACTGAAGCAGTATGTGGTGCAGAACTAACACATTCTGGATTCCTAGGCAGCTGTTTTTCTACAAAGGAAAAGCAGGCACTGTATAGTCCAATTTAGATGCCAGCATTTTACAACCCTTTTATTAACAGTCTGGTAAATACAGAGGATAGAAAAGTGGGAAATTATCCCTTTAATAGCTCCTTGTCAGTTCAAATAATTGTTGTTGACAATTCATTTTTGCTCTTTGTGGTGACACAGTCCAGTCATTCTGTACTTGTGCCACGTTACACATATTGGGTAGTATACTCTCGTTTCAATGTTATTCAGCTTTATTTCAAGAAAATGGAAGACTGGTTTGGCATTAAGTATTAACGAATTAAATAGATGATGCCCAGCAATGTCCATCATATATTTTAATTCCTCATTTGAGTTCCCTCATGAGTGACTCCATGTCTATGAAAATAATGTGAAGTTGGTGCCATCAGCTTAGTGTTTCCACAGACAAATTTGACAGGGGCATGAATAGGAAAGATTTCGAGAGACCTGGGCCAAATGTGGGCAAATGGGACAAGCTTTAATGGGAATCTGGTTGGCCTACAAGAGCTGGGCCGAGGGGCCTAGTTCCATGCTGTATTAGTCTATGACACTAAATCAGGTATTTACCACAAGGCTTACATAGGAGAAAATTTCTCACAAGGAAAGATTTATATTACAACATGGACGAATCAAGCAGAATTATAGTGTATTATGGCAGCTAGAATGTGATAAACTGAGCTCTGGGAAGTACAATACAGCAATGCTGTGAAAGATCATTACCGAGAACCATGAAATGTACAGCTGCAATATTCCTGTCAGCACCTTCTGTGGTATAATGGATAAGCCTGCAAGGTCCAGGAATCTCCATTTCATTTGTTTTGCAGGGGAAGGGGCAACACCCAGCACGTACGTATATTTAAATGACAGCCATGAAAAATTGTCCAAAATCAGTTCCAATCCGACCTTAAACAGTTTTTAAAAAAGTGGAGATTTTGTTTACCTCTAAGGCTGCCTCTTAATTTAATTCTGAAAGGTAAAAGTGGTTTTCTTTCTCTAACTGGATCTGGTCTGTTTACCTTGCTGAGACCAAACAAACCTTTTCAAAGAGCAGATCACTTTTTAAAGCCTGTTAGGTTTGCCTTGAAAATCGCAAGGACATAACCCCTCAAGCCCCAAGCCTGCCTGTCACTCAGACATGCTCATTGCAATTGTAATGTATTAGTCTGCAAATGGACCAAAAAGCTGTACTTGAAGTTAGTCATCAGCAGCAGACAAAATAGATCACTGCACTGCACCTTAAGAGATCAGAACCACAGTATTAATTGGTTTTCCTTCCCACATTATGGATTTTCTCTGAACTGTTAACATCCCTGGCTTCATCCATGAAAAGATTTGAATCATATTTATCTTTTCTACCCTAAGCTTGCATTTCTGTGCTGTACGTACCTTAATAAATTAATGGTAAATTTGATTAGCTTTGCACAGATATACCATGGACCGTTTGTGATGAATGCTTTATTTTTGTACCTGTCATAGTTGCACAACCAGTGATTAATGGCCTAGTTACAGAAAGTGAATGGCCATTTTTCATAATCTTTCTCCAAGATCACTAACACATGAATACAATACTCTGGGCTTCCTTCTGTGGTGAGTACACACCCTTGATAAAGTCAATACTTCCTTCACTCATTGAATACACGTGCTTTTCATAATCTGACTTCCTGTCTCTTTTGATGTCAGGGGGATATATTGTCAGCTCAGAACCACGGGAATACTCTCTGCATGTGAGAATGGTCTTGTACCTCTTTTGTCAATATTAGTCGATAGACAGAATTTTTAAAAAAGCTGTACCAGAAATGAGCCGCAGATATTTTGATTTGAGTTGTTTTATTCCTTCAACCTGGCAACAGGAACAATCCTCGTCTGTCTGGCCACCTCTAATGAAGAGAAGCCTAAAAGTCGCACATTCTTCAGGCAAGTGTTTTGAGACCTGATTTACAATGCTGTGGCAGCCAAGAAAACATTAAGTTAATGGTAATAGATTGATTTCCCAATCTGAGAAAAATACAAGGAGTAATAACCGGCAACCCCTAGGTTGCGGGAGACAGGTAACTGGGGGACTGTCAGGAGAAGGGGAAATGTGCAAAAAGTGCAGAGTACACCTGTGGCTCATCCCCTGAATGATAAGTATGCAAATTTAGATGCTATTGAGGAGGATGATCTACCAGGGAGGAGCCACAGTGACTGGGCCTCTGGAACTGAGTCTGGTGCTGTTGCTTAGAAGAAGGGTAGAGAGAGATGAAGCGCAGTATTGATAGCAGATTCCTTGGTCAGAGGAACAGACACAAGGTTCAGTGGGTGATATAGAGACACCCATATGGTATGATGCCTCCCTGATGTCAGGATCAGGGATGTCTTGGATCAGATCCATGTCATTCTTCAGGGGGAGGGTGAGCATCCTGGTGGATATTGGCACCAGTGACATAGGGAGACAAGGTGAGGAGGCCATGAGAGAATTTAGGGGGCTAGATAGAAAACTGAGAAGTAAGACTTCAAGTGTAGTAATCGCTGGATAGCTGTCTGTGCCCCGTGCCAGTCAGGGTAAGAAGAGGATGACTTGGCAGATGAATGAGTGGCCGAGGATCTGGTGCAGGGGGCAGGGGTTCAGGTTTACGTATCGTTGGGATCTCTTCTGGGGAAAGTACGACCTGTACCGTTACACCTGAACCTGAGGGGGTCCAATATCCTTGCAGAAAGATTGGCTAGAGTTGTGCAGGTGGGTTTAAACTAATTGGGAAGGGGGATGGGAACCAGACTGATAGTGCTAAAGATGAAGTAGTTGGTTTACAAACAGACAAAATGTGTAGTGAGACTCCTAGCAAGGAAAGGCTGATGAAAGGGCAAAATTGCAGACAACAGGATGAGTTGCAACGTAAAAGGTGGAGAAAATCGAAAAGAGTGAATACAGGACTGAAAGTGGTATATTTGGGTGTGTGCAGTATACAGAATAAGGGAGAAGAACGTAGCACAGTTACAGTTTGGCATCTATGATGTTGTAGGCATCACCGAACCATGGTTGAAAGAAGATTATAGCTGGGAGCATAATACGCATTGCATTGAAAGGGCAGGCAGGAAGGCTGAGGGAGTGACATCGCTCTGTTGGTAAATAATGAAATCAAATCATTAGAAAGAGGTGACACAAAGCAGAAGGTGTTAAATCATTGTAGATAGAGCTAAGGAACTGCAAGGGGAAAAAGACCCTGATGGGAGTTATAATCAGACCCCCAAACAGTAGTAAGGATGTAGTCTACATATTACAATGGGAGATAGAAAATGCACGCCAAAAGGCCAATGTTCAATAGTCATGTGGGATTTTAATATGCAAGTAGATTGGGAAAATTAGGTTGGTGCTTGATTCCAAGAGGGAGAATTTCTAGAATACCTATGAAGTGGTCTTATAACGGCTCGTAGTTGAGCCCACTAGGGGATCAGGGGATGGGGTGTCGGCAATGAACCAATTTTGACTGGAGAGCTTAAGGTAAAATAACTCTTAGGGGAAAGTGATTATAATATGATTGAATTCATCCTGAATTTTGAGAAGAAGAAACTGAATTCAAATGTATCAGTAATACAGCGGAGTAAAGGGAATTACAGAGGCCCAAGAGAGGAGCTGTCCAGAATTGATTGAAAAAGAACACTGACAGGGATGATGGCAGAGCAGCAATGGCTGGAATTTCTGGAAGCAATTCTGAAAGCACAGGACACACACACACTATATATATATATCCTAAAGAGGAAGTAGTATTCTAAAGGCAAAGAAGGTAAAGTCATTAAGAAGGTAAAGATGGAATAAGAAAGTAGACTAGCTAACCATATTAAAGATGATACCAAATGTTTCTTCAGATACATAAAGTGTAAAGGAGAGGTGACAGTAGATATCAGACCACTAGAAAATGATGCTGGACAGGTAGTAATGGGGGATAAGGAAATGGCAGACAAACTGAATAAGTATTTTGCATCATTCTTCACTGTGGAAGACACTGTCTGATTGATGGAAGATCCAGGTGTCATGGTCATGGAGTGTGTGAAGTTACTAGGGAGAAAGTTCTTGGGAAACTGAAAGGTCTGTCGGTAAATAAGTCACCTGGACCAGCTGGTGTACACCCCTGGGTCCTGAAGGAGATGGCAGAAGGGATTGTGGAGGCATTAGCAATGATCTTTCAAGAATCACTAGATTCTTAGAATGGTTCCAGAAGACTGGAAAATCGCAAATGTCACTCAACTCTTCAAGAAAGAAGAGAGACAGACGATAGGAAATTATAGGCCAGTTAGTCTGTCCTTAGTGGCTGGGAAGATGTTAGAGTTGATTATTAAGAATGAGGCCTCAGGGCATTGAGGCACATGATATAATAGGCCATAGTCAGCATGGTTTTCTCAAGGGAAAATCTTGCCTGAAAAATCTGTTGGAATTCTTTGAAGAAATAACAAGAGGGTAGACAAAGAAGAATGGGTTGGTGGTGTGTATTTGGATTTACAGAAGGCCTTTGGCAAGGATCCATATATGAGACTGCTGAAAAGCTATGAGCCCATGGTATTACAAGGAAGATTTTGACATGGATAAAGCAGTGACTGACTGGCAGGAGACAAAGAGTGTGAATAAAAGGACCCTTTTCTGGTTGGCTGCCAATGACCAGTGGTGTTCCACAGTGGTCTCTGTTGAGACCAATTCTTTTTACTTTATTTGCCAATGTTTTGGATGATGGAATTGATGGCTTTGTTGCAATGTTTGTAGATGATATGAGATAAGTGGAAGGGCAGGTAGTTTTGAGGAAATAGAGAGGCTATGGGAGGATTTAGACAGATTAGGAGAATGGGTAAAGAAGTTGCAGATGGAATATAGTGTCAGGAAATGTATAGTCATGCTTTTTGGTAGAAGAAATTAAAGGGTTGAATAAATGAAGAGAAAATGCATAAAACTGAGGTGCAAATGCACTTGGGAGTCCTTGTGTAGGCTTCCCTAAAATTCAATTTGGAGGTTGATCTGTGATGAGGAAGGCAAATACAATTTTAGCAATCAATTCACGAAAATAAAAGTAAGGATGTAATGTTGAGACTTTATAAAGCACTGGTGAAGCCTCACTTGGAGTACTTTGAGCAGCTTTGTGCTCCTGATCTCAGAAAGGATGTGCTGAAACTGGAAAGGGTTCAAAGGAGGTTCATGAAGATGGTTCCAGATTTAAACTGCTCATCATATGAAGAGGGTTTGATGGCTGTGGGGTCGTCACTAGAATTCAGAAGAATGACAGGTGACCTCATTGAAACCTATCAAATGGTGAAAAGCTTTAATCGAGTGGATGTGGAAAGGATGTCTCCCTTGGTGGGAGACTCTAAGAGCAGAGGCACAGCCTCAGAAATGAGGTGCACCCTTCTAGAATGGAGGTGATGAGGCATTTCTTTAGTCAGAGAGTGGTGAAGCCAAGGGATTTGCTGCCACAAGCCAAGTCTGTATATATATTTAAGGCAGAAATTGATAGATTCTTGACTGGTCAGGGCATGAAGGGATATGGCGAGATGGTGGGAGATTGGGGCTGAGAAGAAAATTGGATCAGCCATGATGAAGTAACAGAGCAGACTCAATGGGCCAAATGGACTGATTCTGCTCATATGTCTTGTAATCTTATGGTATTTAATCCTGCATTTGAATCTGAATGATACATTGATTTAAATAAGATAAGAGCTGTTTCAGTCATCTTCTACATATTAAAAATGATAAACTTGGCCATTTTGCTCAAAATAACTGAACAAAAATTTCATTGCATTTTATGTAGCTGTGCGAACTGTATGGTTACTGTAACTAAAATGCATAATATGAATAAAAAATAGAATGCAAACAAAATGCTAGATAGCTGAAATAAAGACAAAATACTAATCAGATCAGGCAGCATCTCTTGAGTGAGAACCAAAAGGTTCAATACCCTATCATCTGCATTCTGATTTTATTTTCTTTTGCACAGCATTGTTTTGTGTATTTAATATTTCAGTAATTTTTGTGTAATCTTGTAATTATATTTCAATATCTCATTACAAGTTCTATGTATAAATATGTGAATTGCATACGTCATCACACTACCACATGATACATGTGCGCCTCATTAAAGTTAACACAAAGTTAGACTCACATTTTGGACTCCCATGTCTTCCTCTGAATTAGTTTAATGATTTGAGGATGCAAAACATAACACTTTGATGTACCTTTGCATGTAACAATCTGTCTAGATGGCATGCAATCAAAAGGTTTTCACTGTATCATGGTATGTGTAATAATAATGAGCCAAATATCAAATAGGAAACATTAGAAATCAAAAATGGTTTAAGTTGTGAAGAAGGGAGAGAAATGAACAGAAATAAGAGAACATATGCAATCATGTAGATTTAATGTCACTCTCTAACTTCACACCAAATTTGATGAATGGCAAAAGTAACAATTAGGCCAAAAGCCCATACTATTTTCATGACAGGTGGAGCATTACATACAGGTACTCACTCTCTACCATCCAGCTACACCTGTGCAACATTCAAGAAAAGACAATTTAAAAAAAAGACGGAAATAAGGAAGGAAAAGGAAATGAATAAGTTGTTTTTTCTTCATGAACACTTTGAAAATTGGAATCAGTACAGAAATACACTTTATGTTCCTATTAATGCATGGACCTTCTCTCTGGTGTGATACCCACCTCAGCAAAAAACTGGTTCAGCATCTCATTGCAGGCATGTAGAAAGTGAGCATCATCGAAATATACAGATGAAAAGCTCTATTTTACCTGCAGCACATGGGGAAAAACCTGCAGCATCGTTTTGAAACACTGTAGGTCTTTAAAACAAATTGTGCCGGTGTTCGTACCTTTGGTTTATGGGCCACACAAAATTTGAAGTACCGACAGCACGAACACCTGATGCCAGCTTCTACTTCTTTAGCTTGCTGCCACTCATTTCTCAAAAGCTGCATATTCTCTATTGTTTTCTCCATTCTCTATGTGCAAATAGTCTCCCCAACTGCCCTGGTTACAAGTTATTGACTTCTATCTCAGTTTCCCAAAGTTCACAATCACAATTATGTCATCATTCAATGTAGCATGTTTCTCACAATATCAGCCTGCTTTAGATAGATAGATACTTTATTGATCCCAAAGGAAATTACAACATCACAGTAGCATTACACACGCACAGACATACAGATATCAGAAGAGAAGTAAGAAAGAATAAGTTACCTTAAAAATAAGATGTACAAAATTTACAAATCAAAGATTACAGGATTTACAAGATGTTCAAGTTCACACCGATAAGATGGTAGTACAAGAATTACCATAATATTATACTGTAATGGGTGCACATCCACACCATCCAGATAAGAAGTGATGGTAGCATTACACAGGGTGCAGAGAACAGAGCTGCTCTAATTTCTGATTTAATTCTATTTACCTGATAAGAAACACCATAAAATTAATTGCTAACCCAAACACAAACCATATGTATAAGAAGGAAAAGGTGTTTTATGGACTCAGGAGCAGATCATAAGTTGGCTTTCTCTGGGTAAAACAGCAATGACACATTGGCATTATGATGGTTATTCATAAATAGAAGTTCCATAAGTTAAAGAAAACCAGTTTCCAAAAAGAGTGCTGGTTGTATTATAATGTGATCCTTTTTAGGTTACATGTTGAGATTGGAACATACTAGCACGGATGTGAGAAATTCAACCCCACAATACCTACTCTCCCTGAAACTCAGTAGGGAAAAACTTTTGGAACTGACATAAATAAATTTCCAGTTTCCTTCTCCCCAAAAGCTTATTGAAACAGCATTATGGAGATGAGGGATGGCAACGCGGTGGCATAGTGATTAGTGCACCATTTTACAGTCACCGAATGGGGTTCAATTCCCACCACTAAACGGAAGGAATTTGTCCATCCTCCCCTTGACTGCATGGGTTTCATCCCACAGTCCAAAGATATATGGTTAGGGTTAGAGTTAGTGAGTTGTAGGTACGCTATATTGACACCAGAAGTGTAGCGACACTTATAGGCTGTCCCTGGCAAAATCTCAGACTCTGTTGACACAAATAATGCAAAAAGTGCATTTCATTGTATGTTTTGATGATCTCTTATAAGATAAAATTTGCTGATTGAATGCCAAAATAGCAGTGCACAGAAATGTTCAGGTTTCTAACTATAAAGTTCTCAGAGTCTGTAGATACAGTCCTGCATGATGTGAAGAGCCATTAAAAAACCTTGCAATTCAGCAGTTATCCAAAACCTTCTAAACACAGAATGCTTCAGTGATCTTGGAACGCAAGGGTAAAGATGAGCAACCATGTTACCAAGTTTATTCTGATGTGTAGACCATTTCTTCAAGAAGAGTCAGGATTTAGTTGATTATTAATCAAAATATTTACCACCCTACCAAACTCTGTTTTGCCTGAATTTGACCACTTTGCAAGTGTCCAACGTTACACTTAAAAAATGTATTTTTCCTGTCCATTTTTTTTCTACCTATTCGACCTCGAACATCACATATTAATGCTAGACTTTGTCACCATGCCTTGGTGACAGGTTCATGACAACAACCTTTTCTGCAGCTGTGTTTTGGTCTTCAAGGAGAAAGCCAGTGTTAGACCTTCCTCCCTAAAGGAAGCCCAAGGCTTAGTATGGGCCCAGTGCAAGTCCAGGTCATGTAGAATGACGGATGCCAACACTGAGATCTTTCTGCTCCATTGTGAAATTCTGCATGGGAGATTTTATTGTGCTGGGGTCCAATATTACATTGGACTATCTAATTCTACTCTATTCAGAGCTGGCATACATTGGGTATCTTCATTCCGAATGGCGATTTCCAACTTACAGATTGAAAGGAAATGTATATTTTCTTACCATTTTCCTCACACTAACTTGATAATTTCAATTAGTTATGAATACTTTAAGAAATTATTTTCTAATGCATTTATGTTTAGAATATATCAGAGAAATTTAAAAAGAATCACAAGTTGTGACAAGAGGCAAAGCTGCTTTCCCGGTGTTGCTGCTTTACAAAGTTAGGAGGGCAAGGGCTTCAGCAGTGCTCCACCTGAGACCTGGCTCAGTCCTCTGCATGCAGCTACCACATAAATGCAGATAGAAGCAAGATTTTAGAATGGTTCTAACAAAGTAATAGATACACAGCACTAAAGATTTCACAAATATTATTGCTAATCATCAAAAAAAAAATCGGCTTTCTGGCCATCGTTGATACTTTTAGTCGCAGGCCTCAATCTCTTGCCATATCAACGTTTAAGGGAAGTTTGGATAGGAACATGGATGGGAGGGGAAAGGAGGATTATGGTCCTGGTACTGGTCAATGGGAATAGGGAGTTTAAATAGTTCAGCATCGACTAGATGGGCTGAAGGGCCTGTTTCTGTGCTGTACTTTTCTATGACTCTATGGCTGTATCACACACACACACACATGGACTCCTGTACGCCCTTTCTTCATCACCTGAGATTCTACCAACAATGGTTGTATCATCAGCAAATTTATAGATGTTATTTGAGCCACATAGTCATGTGCATATAGAAAGTAGAGCAGTGGGCTAAGCACACACCCCTGAGGTGCACCAGTGTTGATCGTCAGCGAGGAGGAGATGTTATCACCAATCTGCACAGATTGTGGTCTTCCAGTTAGGAAGTCGAGGATCCAATTGCAGAGGGAGGTACAGAGGCCCAGGTTCTGCAACTTCTCAATCAGGATTGTGGGAACGATGGTATTAAATGCTGAGCTATAGTCAATGAACAGCATCCTGACGTAGTTGCTTGTGCTGTCTTGGTGGTCTAAAGCCGTGTAGGGAGCCTTTGATATTCCATCTGCCATTGATCTATTGTGGTGATTGGCATATTGTAATGGGTCCAGGTCCTTGCTGAGGCAGGAGTTCAGTCTAGTCATAGCCAACTTCTCAACTCATTTCATCACTGTCAATGTGGGTGCTACTGGGTGATAGTCATTAAGGCAGCCCACATTAATCTTCTTAGGTACTGGTATAATTGTTGCCTTTTTGAAACAAGTGGGAACTTCCTTTTGTAGCAGTGAGAGGTTGAAAATGTCCTTGAATACTCCCGCTAGTTGGTTGATACAGGTTTTCAGAGCCTTACTCCATCAGGACCTTCTGCCTTGTGATGGTTCACTCTCTTTAAAACAGTCTAACATCTGTCTCTGAGTCAGAGATCACAGGGTCATCAGGTGCAGCAGGGATCTTCACAGCTGTAGTTGTGTTCTCCCTTTCAAAGTGTGCATAGAAAGCATTGAGTTCATCTGGTAGTGAAGCATTGCTGCCATTCATGCTATTGGGTTTCACTTTGTAGGAAGTTATGTCTTGCAGACCCTGCCAGAGTTACCATACATCTGATGTCACTTCCAAGCTCATTTTAAATTGCCTCTTCGCCCCTGAAATAGCCCTCTGCAAATTGTACCTGGTTTACTGGTACAGGCCTGGGTTGCCAGACTTGAATGCCACAGATCTAACCTTCAGCAGATGACAAACCTCCTGGTTCATCCGCAGCTTTTGGTTTGGGAATGTACAGTATGTCTTTGTAGTCACACACTCATCCACACAGGTTTTAATGATGTTGGTAATGACTGCAGCATACTCATCCAGGTTCGAAGATGAATCCCTGAATACAGTCCATTCCAGTGATTCAAAACAGTCCACAATTGATACCTGGTATACTTGCTGAGTATCTCCAATATTTTCTGTGTTTTTTTTAATTTCAGAATTCCAGAAAAAGCCATTTCCTAAGTATTGGATTTCAGATTTTGACATTCTGATCATACCAGTAAGATTTAGACTTGGCACAGCACCTAGAAGATGTTAATTTTACAATCTTTTTTTTGTATGCTATCCACGATACAATATATTAAAGCAGAGCACAAATAGTACAGATTGAACTTTCATGTTAATATGAGCTCTTGATACTTCCAAATGTTTTATTGAATATTTTTAAACATTGGTTCTTTGCAATGCTTGAGTTGATCTTGGAAAAACGTGAGTAGTGGTATAAAGTGGTTAAGCCAAGGTTGATGAACCTTTGCAAAATCTAGAATTTAGAATCTAGATTGCAAAATCTAGTGTTCTATACTGGAAAATGTGTTCCCTTCAGAGATATTATCAACCCATAGTTACTGAATGTCAACAATAACACTATCTAGGGATTGAACATCACTCTGATTATTCAATAAAAGCTCCCATATAACACTTCCTTGATAAGGGTGTGGTTGCCTTCTATTTGCCTTTGCAGCAGTCTAGGCGATCATCTTTAGGTGTGGTGGTACATTCCTTTTCTTGGATTGCTGAAAACATGTCAAAGAGAAAGGAAATGAATATTTTGGATTCTCTCCATACACTTATCATTTTTCATCCTGCTTTGGACCTTAAGGGATCTTGATGTTGATCTGTCATGCTCTCTATGGGTTGTGTGGATGGAAGTGATAATATGCAGTTATCTTAGTCTGGTCTGGCGAATGGTCTTTTGTAGAATAATGATGTGTTCTTCTCTTTTGACCGGACCAATTGTGTTTGTTAGGTCTGTGACAATGAGATTCCATGTTTTCCTATATGATCTCTACATTTCTCTTGGGGTTGTTACGTACCCCGTAACCGGGTGTCTGACCAGCACA
The DNA here is from genome assembly GCF_030144855.1 of Hypanus sabinus. Taxonomy (NCBI): domain Eukaryota; kingdom Metazoa; phylum Chordata; class Chondrichthyes; order Myliobatiformes; family Dasyatidae; genus Hypanus; species Hypanus sabinus. Next base: position 16,582,852 of record NC_082720.1, read on the forward strand.
ATACATCATGACCATACATCATTCTGTTTATATATTATTAACCATGACTATTTCCCTAATTTTGATATCACCAGTGAAATAGCTGAGAATATTTTACCACAGTGTGTTAAAGATACTATATAAATTCATGTCATTGTTGCTTTGTTGTGAGGCGAGACACATGCTCCACTGGATTGCAAAGTAGAAAATTCCCCAGAATGAAGAATGAATCAATTGACCTTCAACAAATTCAATCCTGCAGGGGTGTTTTAAACTGTACAGCAAGCCTGCCAGCCCTCAATAACTCTGGATGCTGAGACTATGCTGATGGTAGTTTTATCTAACATCACCTTCAATAACAAGTACAATATCTGCTCTAACACCTGATAAAGCAAAATTAGCACAAGATGATGTTTGACTCCCCGCTGAACTATTCAGCTTTCTATCCCTGCATATTTGTGCCAAAAATCCGGGGCAGTATTGCTGCTGAGGACGTTTTTCATTAGAAACAGAGATGTTCAGTGCAGAGGAATGTCCTTTTTTTCTCATTCTTATGCCAATTCTTTGACTGATCATTCCAAAACTAATCCCTTGGCCCACTGTCTCTTGAGCCCTGCATCAGCGATTCATCCAACTGCTGCTTGAAAAATGTAATAATTTCTACATCACCTCTGAAACCGCTTTCATGCTCTGAGAAGTGAATGTGAAGAATTTAATTTTCATCTTTCTATCCATTCTTGTCTGATTTGTCTTGGGCAAAACCATTTTCACTTACCAGCTATTAGAAAAAAAATAATCGAAGATTTATTATAAACCACCACTAATCACACCCTTCCCTTGTGGAGTCAATCACAAAGCAGCCGTGTCTGGTGAGGTCCGGAAGACACTCCAGTAATCCTGCTCCAATGCTTCTAAAAGCAAAGCGGGGGGGGGGGGGGGGGGCGGGGAGAGAAACACCTTTAAAACCACTTGAATGTTGTCTGACATTCAGTCAAATTTTGACTGAAGCAACAATTTTCTTTCTTAATTTCATGATTATTGATGCATTTTCTAGCTGAAAGAAACAACTGATCTCAGACACAAATGTGTTCAGTACATAGCATTTTTGAGCAAAAAATTCTGAAGATTTGCCATATTTTGGGTGAAGAATTCTTCTGTCTTCTCAGTCCTTAATTGCAGATACCTTATATTAAAACCGTAACACCAGTGCTTGACTGGTTTTGTGACAATTGAAACCCTATCTCTTCAGTATTAGTTTCCCAATTATTACTTGTCTATTTATTTTTCTCTTTCATTTCTATTGTCCATGGTTTTGGAGGCTTTGACTCCTCCTGTGCAACCTGCCTCTATCTTGGATGTTCTCATTTATGTCCTTGATTCAATTCCAAAGTACATAAAAATCTGCTTCTCCTCAGTTTTCTGAGAGATTTTCAAGCAATTTAATTGCAAATGGATATCTTTTATTGCGCAACCCTAACTGTTCTTGAGAAGGCATTGCAAGTTATTTTCTTGAATCACTGCATGAAGTTACCACCATGGCTGGGAAAAAAAAGTTCTTTTGAAGGAACAGCAACACATTTCCAAGTGTGGAAAGTGTGTGATTTGGACAGCTGTCTGAAAGTGATAAAGGTTATTGAGTTGTATGGCACATAAATGAGCCTTCAGCCCATCATGAAAATTTGGACAATCATTCATCTACAAAATTCCCCATGATCTGTTTTATATCCATATCCTGCTCTGCCTTGCCTATTTACTTACCTTATCTAAATGCTTCTTAAACATTGTAATTGTATTTAATCAACCATATTTTCTGATGGCAAGTTCCAGATATCAACTATTTCCAGTGTAAAGAAACATCTTTACCCTCAAATAACCATTAAAATTCCTTCACATCACCTTGAACCTATGCCTTCTGAATTTCAACACCCTTATCACGAGAAACAGATTCTGAGTAGCAGCCCGATGCGAGAAGCCTCTTCTGTTGTTGTATCCTTCTATCTGGTCATTCGGCAGCCTTCTTTGCTACTGGAGAAGCAAGCCCAGCCTATCCAATCTCTCCCCATAACTAAAGTCCTCCAGCTCAGACAACATCCTGATGACTCTCCTTTGTACTCTTACCAGGACAACCACATCCATTCTGTACTGCACAGGACTTCTGACCAGAATTGCACACCGTGCTCCAAATGAAGCCTAACTAACGTTTTGTAAAGTTACACATTTTATGTTTATATTCTTTGCCCTGAACAATGAGGGCAAGCATGTGATGTGCCTTCTTAAACACCCTACTTGCCTATGTAACCACTGTAAAGGAACAGTAGACAATGAGGCCACACTCAGGGTGGAAGAGCAACATCTTATATTCCATTTGAGTGGCCTCCAACCTGATGGCATGAGCACTGATTTTTCCAATTTCCGGCAATGCCCCTCCCCTACCTTCACCATTTCTCATTCCCTTTTCCCTCTCTCATCTTATCTCCTTACCTGTTAATCGCCTTCCTCTGGTGCCCCTCCACTTTTCTTTCTTCCATGGCCGTCTGTCCTCTCCTGTCAGATTCCCTTTTCTCCAGGCCTGTATCTCTTTCACCAATCGACTTCCCAGCTCTTTACTTCACGCTTCGCCCCCTCCTGTTTCACCTTGTGTTTCTTCCTCCCCTCCCCCCAACTTCAAATGTGACTGTTCATCTTTTTCTCTTCAGTCCTGATGAAGAATCTTGGCCCAAAGCATTGACTCTTTTCCACAGATGCCACCTGACCTGCTAAGTTCCTCCAGCATTTTGCGTGTGGTGCTTGCATTTCCAGCACCGGCTGATGTTCTCTTGTTTATGAGTGGATTTGAACCCCAGAGTTGCTCAGTTCAACATTATTCCTTAGCATTCTATCAGTTACTTTATATGTACCGTCCGTTTATGACTTCCCAGAATGCATCACCACACACTTCTGGGCTTTGAATTCCTTTGCCTCAGATCTATTTACTACTGAAGCCATAGATAATCTTCCTTGCTACTTACAACAGCAGCAACTTTTGTGTCCACTGCAAACTTGCAAATCATTCCTTCAATATTCACATCCATATTCACAAACAACAAGGGTCCCAGCACTGATCTTTGCAATACACATTGGAGACAGACTTTCAATCAGAAAAGCATTCTTCCATCACCTTCCTTTGCCTCGTATTACAAAATCAATTTTGCATTCAATTAGCCAGTTCAACTTGGATCCCCAGTGTATTAACCTTTTGGACCAAGTTGCAATGTAGGAACTTGTCAAATGCCTTACTCCAGTAATATCTCTACCTTAAACATAAGCAATATGAGCTTGTGGATACTTGTCTTAACCCCGTTGCACTTCTGAAATAAAGAAACACCATTAGTTCTCCTTCAGTCATCTGGAACCTTCTGTCTGGGCCTCATCTACCTCCTTCCTTGATCCCATAGCAAACTGGCTCTGGGGCTTTATCAACCCATATGTATCCTATCATATCAAACACCACCTCTTTCATAATACTGACTTTCTTCATGTAATCAAGTAACCATCTACCCCTCCCTAAAAAAAAACAAATCATTCCCTGGATAGCATTTTATTCTTGGTGTACATATCTTGGGATTCTTCTTCATTTTATTTGTCAAGGATATTTCATGATCCCTTCTTACACCGACAATTTTTTACAGTTCTCTCTTACACAAAATATTCCTTCAGAGACTCCCTTAGTCCATTGTCTGTACTTAGTAGGAAATAGAACATAGAACAATACAACACAGCGCAGGCCATTCAGCCCACCCTTTAATCCACTCTAAAATCAGTTTAATCCATCCCTCCACTTAGCCCTCCTCTGTTTATTCTCTGAGGCCAAGGTGAGAGCATCCTTCAGGAGGGTGAACCTAGGGGAAGGTTCCAGCCTAGGTGGGATACCTGGCTGAGTACTAAAGGCCTGTGCTGACCAGCTGCCTGGAGTATTCACCAATATCTATAACCTATCGCTTCAGCAGTCTGAGGTACCCACAGATGTCAAGCAAGCTTCACTTATACCAGAGCCTAAGAATGCGGAAACCTGACTATCATCCAGTAGCACTTACATCCATTTTGATGAAGTGCTTTGAGAGGCTGGTGATGAAGTTCCCACTGAGAAGCAACCTGGATCTGCTCCAATTTGCGTTCTGGCACAACAGGTCCATAACAGATGCCATTTCATTAGATCTTTACTCAGTCCTGGAACCTCTGTACAGCAAAGGTACAAACATCAGAATGCCCTTCATCAACTAAAGCTATTCAATAATATCCCCTCAAAACTAACCAATAAGCTTAAAGACCTAGGACTCAATACCTTGTGCAATCGGATCCTTGATTTGCTCACTTGCAGAACACTGTCAGTTTGGATTGGCAATAATATCCCCTCCACAATTTCCGTCGGCACATGTGCACCTCAAGACTGTGCCTAGCCCCTTGCTCTACTCGCTTCACACTTGTGACTGTGAGGCTAAGCCCAGCTCCAATGCCATAGTTAATTTTGATGACAACACCACTGTCATGGGCCAAATCAAAGGTGGTGATGAATCAGCATAGAGAAGAGATTGAAAATCTGACTGAGTGGAGTCTCAACAACAACCTCTCACTCAATGTCAGCAAGACCAAGGAGCTGACTGTTGACTGCAGGAGGAGGAAACCAGAGGTCCATGAGCCATTCCTCATCTGGGGATTAGAGGTGGAGAGGGTCAGCAACTTTAAATTCCTTGGTTATAATTTCAGATGAGCTGCCCTGGGTCCAGCATGTAAGTGTCATTGCAAAGAAGGTACAGCAGAATACTTTGATGAACTTCTATGGCTGTGTGATGGAGAGTATATTGACCGGTTGCATCATGGCCTGGTATGGAAACACCAATGTCCTTGAATGGAAAAAAAAACAACAGAAGGTAGTGTACATGGCCCAGTCTGTCCCAGATAAAGCCCTCGCCAATGATGAGCTCATCTACGTGGAGCACTGTGCAGGAAAGCAGCATCCATCATCAAGAATGCCCACCATCCTGGCCATGCTCTCTTTTCACAGCTGCCATTAGGAAGAAGATAAAAGAGCTTCAAGACTTACACCACCAGGTTTAGGAACAATTATTACCCCTCAGTTATCAGGCACTTGAACCAGTGGGGATAATTTCACTCAACTTCACTCACCCCATCACTGAACTGTTCCCATAAGTTATGGACTCTCATTCAAGGATTCTTCATCTCATGCTCTCGATATTTATTGCTTATTTATTTATTATTATTATTTGTTTTTTTTGTATTTGCACAGTTTGTTGCCTTTTGCATATTGGTCATTTGTTCTCTTGGGTGTGGTCTTTAGTTGATTCTATTATGTTTCTTAGATTTACTGAGTATGCTCACAAGAAAACCAATCTCAGAGTTGTGTATGGTGACATATATGTACTTCGATCATTAATCTTCTTTGAACTTTGATCTAAGAATCTCTTAAATTTGTCTTTGTATCCACCTCTACCACCACCCCTGATAGCGTATTCTACGCACCCACCACTGTCTGTGTAAAATAGCTTGCCATCTTTTCCCTGATCAAACTTACAATATCATCTAAGGTTCTCTAATTCTGCCATCTCTGCCTTTCACTGTTCCACATATTCTGGCACTGAAATCTAACTTTCTTTAAAGACTTCCCCTGTCAGCTGTCATGTGGTAAGCATCACTCCCCTTCCTTTTTTTAGGTCCTCACTTAGGTTAATGAAATTTGCTGCACTACTACTATATTACCCATTGTTACACCAAACTTGTTTAAATTTTTCCGTACAGTGTGAGCAAACTTCCCTGAAAACATATTAGTTGCCTTCCAATTTAAGTACAACCCATCCTTATTGTGCATTTTCTACCTAAACTGGAAACAAATCAGGTATCTCAAGCCCTCTTTTCTGCATCAACTCTCTAGCCACACTTTAGCTTCCTATTTCTACCTTTACCAGTACATGACATAGTGAGTAATCCAGCAATCACAACACTAGAGGTCCTACTTTTTAATCTTCTGCTCAACCCCTAAGGTCACTATTGCAGGACCTCATACCCGCTCTCTCTCTGTTTTATTTGTGTATTACAACCTCTGACTGCTCTCCCTCCCCGTGCCGAATGCTTGTACCCAACACCGTCACCAGAGAGGTAACGCACCATTCTGGATTTTTGCTCTCAGCCAGTGAAGTGCCTGACTGTTTCCCTGAACAATGAATCTCTCACCACTTCTGCTCACCCAGACTTTTCCGCCCCCTACTGTGCATCAGAGCCAACTATGGTGCTGTGGGTCACATATGCCTATTGCCTTGTGATACACTTTGTGGACTTTGTACACTTTGTAGACTGAAGAACTCTGAGTGAGTGGAGCAGAAATTTTTGTAGAGGACACATTCTGCAAGCATGGTAAGCCAGAGATGGAAGGAAGAAAAGTGTAAGGTGCCAGTAGGCTGTGACTGAAGCACATTGTTTTTCCTGGCTGGTTTTAAGCTTCTTGAGTGTTGTTGGAGCTGCATTTATCCAGGCTAGTGGAAAGTGTCTACCACCGCCTTAATTTGTGCCTCAGATGATAGAAAGACTTGAGAGTGTTGGGCGATGATATAGGATGCACTGCCTCATATAAAGTAATTCCAGCAGATTTATTTGACAACAAATGAGAAAGCCATCTGATGCCCAAACCCATATCTGTACTTCCAACTGAATCCCAATAACAGAATGGCTTCTTCCCTCTTCCTTGCCAGTACTGATGAGAGGTCTTGGTCAAAAACATCAACAGTTTATTCCTTTCTATAGATGCCACCTGGAGTGCTGAGTTCTTCCAGCCTTTTGTGTGTGTTACTCAGGATTTCCAGCATCTGCAGAACCTCTTGTGTTCCCAATAACAGGACATCATTTGTGGTTTCCTACTGCATTAAAACTGACCATTTCCATATTGAGTACTGTACAATGAGTTATGCACTCCAGTTCTCCATCATGTTTGCCAGGGAGTAGGGCTGAGGACGGAAAAAAGGATCAGCTAGAATTGAATGATTGAACAGACTCAATGGGCCAAATGGCCTATTTCTGCTCCTATGTCTTAAGTTGAGCAGACCTGAACTTGCCTCAAGCCCATATGAACCTAATGTTGAGTGTGCCTTTGCCAATGCAGGTTGTAGATGGTTAGTCTAAGGTCAGCTGGACTTGTGATCTGCATTGACCTTGAATTCTCTCTCTGAATTCCCTCAAACCTATAAATTTTTTATGAATTTATTGAGATTGTGGATCAAATCTGCAGGACTCCCAAGTACATTCCTAAGGCTGGAACAAAGCTCCTCTTAACAGCCTCACTTTAATTCAGAAAGAACTTGAGAAATAATGCTTGCCAACTAAAGAGAGAGTGACAGAGAGAGAAAATGCCTTCCCATCACCTACTATTTTCATCTTATTTATCATCTGAAAGCAATGATTGTAGTATATTTTAGTAACTGAATATTTTATTTTACGTTTCCCAACATTTTGTCGTGTGCTTTAAAATAATTTCCATGCTTTCCTTCTGAATGAAAACATGGTGAGTATTGAATACCTGAATGCTTTTATAGCTGAGCAATTCTGACTGATTATCAGCAGCTGTGCCCTTTTCATGCTTTGAGACTGAAACCATTCTAATATAAGCAGCATATGAATAAGGGAAAGCAGGGTTCGGAATTTCATAGAGTGTGGAGCGAAAATGATTTAGATGAAAATAAACCACCTTTAACTGCAGCTCTATCAACTCCAGATCATCATTTCTGTATATCTACATTTTCCTGATCTAACATTCAGAATTTTTATGTTTCTCCCCACATTGGCTATTTGACTCCAGCATGCTTCTGCCCCAGTCCCTCAATGTTGCACTTTGACTTCTGGGGGTTCTGATCAGTTAACCTTATAATAATTTACTTCAAGCTTTGAACTACCGTTTCTACAGACGTACCATGGAGACCATCCTAACTAGCTGCATCACCATGGGGAATGGGGGACGGTGGGGGTGTGGGCACTATTGCACAGGACTGAAGTAAAGAGTTGTAAACTTAGTCAGCTCTATCATGGGCATGAGTCTTACCAGCATCTAGGACATCTTCAAGGAGCGATGCCTCAAAACGGAGGCATCCATTATTAAGGACACCCATCACTCAGGACATGCCTTCTTCTCATTGCGACCATTAGAAGCCTGAAGGCACACACTCAACAATTCTGGAACAGCTTCTTCCCCTCTGCCATCCAATTACTGAATGGACATTGAACCATAAACACTACCTCGCTGCTTTTTTATTTCTAGTTTTGCACTAGTTATTTAATTTAACTAATTCTGTAAATCACAACTTTTTTCTTTATTATTATGTATTGCATTGTACAGTTGCTGCAAAGTCAATGAATTTCACAACATATGCCCATGATATTAAACCTGATTCTGATTCATTTCTGCCCCAGATCCAGTTACAGTATAAAGTTCAATTCTTGTAGGAGCTTCTTGCTCGTCTTTACTAGTTACATGGCAGCATAAGCAATGCTCTTTATATAAATGTATATTCATATAATTTATAAATATATATAAATTATATATATTTTATATAGATAAAATATATATATATATTTCCAACACTGAAATGGGTTATTTTGAAGTATTTATTCTACAGGTTTTGGGATCTTGCTCTGCCAAGATCTATCCCACCTTCCAACCCTTGACGAGGTTGAATGACGTATTCATGCCAATTTCTTACTCTCCCACAACTGTGTCGTGTGAAGAAGAGAGTGGGGATGAGAGTAGTGGTGCTTATCTTTCTGCCAGTTGCAGCTCACTCATAACAGTCAAAGAGGCTCTTAACTACAAACATGATGTCATTTTCTTTTTGACGCAGTCTTGCTGGTCATTCAATTACTGTAGCCATTGTGGTTGAATGTTGAATTTCTGAACTTAACAGCATGTAGACCAGCTTAATTTTGTTCCTGGTATGAAAATGGATTAGCCCCTCACTGCTCTTTGAGTGAAACATTAAAAAAAAGACTTCCTGCATTTGGCCAATGTTAAGGAACCCATTGCAGAGTAGGGGTCTAATGATTAATAATGCAGTATAAAATAAAATCAGCAAGATCAGACACACAACTAAATGCTTTGGAGTCTACTGTGTGACCATTTGCTGGTGCATTAGTGCTTAAAGTGGCTACAATTTAATAAGTTTCTCATTGCAATTAAAGAGTTCTGTCAACTCTTGAGAATGACCAGAGAAGCCATATAATTGCAAGTTGTTTCCATTTTCTCTAAACAAGTTACCCAGATTTGACTGCTTTTACTCGGAGGATGTTCCTTATGCTTTTGCTTCTGGGAAGACAATTGTACAATTCTCATATACATAGGAGAATATGGCAAAAACTGAGCACTCTTTCAGTTCCACACCAGGAGCACTGTTAGCTTAGAACTAGAATATGTCCTCTCATGTTCTTAACCTTATTCTGTGCTTTGACCCTGACTGGCTCTTTAAGTCTGCTGTATTTCCCCTAACATAGGAAGATGTTACCTTGTTATTTCCTGATCTAATTAATTTAATAACCTGACTTGTTTTCTTCAGCGAGAGCTAATTAACTGTTGCCAAGGAAAGAAATGAAAATTATGTGCAGGAAACACATAATGAAGAGAAAACTTTTAGTGAGAATACAAAAAATTTAATGCAGAATTGGTGGATCTGAGATTTGTCAGAAAAGGCTTTTTGGATTGTTCTCTGATGACAATGAAAAATCTATGTAATTGTAAGTAAAATGTGAAAAGCTGGCATTAATATATGAGAAACTTCCAGAGAGTTTAGTGGGATTATTCATCCTCGATAGCAAATACTCCAAAACATATTGCTCCATTCTTAATCCAAAAACACAAGTCAGATCAGATCCAATAAACCTTTTCCTAAATACTGCTTTACAGTATGTTTAAATCGATTGTTGTGGTGATAGTTCAGACCTATCATGATAAAGTAATCCTACAATGTCACAGAGAACCAATACCTACAGTATGTACATGTAAAAGGAAGTCAACATATTTGTTTTTTTTAAGTCATCCTTCACTCTTTTCCCACTGGTCTCTTTTGCTAAATCCTTTCTATGAACATCATTGGCAGGACCTCTTCATATTTCTCTGCATTTTCTCTGTCTGCAAGAGGAGCAATATGTACGAGGTCACCAGAGAGACACAGAAGCTAGTAGTTTATTCAACAAAATGAGACACTCTCTGGAGGAAGAGGCCTGTTTGGCCCAACAGTACCTGACATTTTATATGCTGAAGACCAAAGGACAATTCTACCGTTACAATGTATCTACAATGCTTCCTTTGAATTACCCACAACTTTCACACCTACTTCATCGCACCCACACGCCAGACACCCAAAATGAATATTAATCGGTATTGCCTGGTTTTCAATCAACTGCTGTCCACAGCTCCAAGGAACTATTGTCCAAGGCTGCATTTTAAATTTAATCTACAATCCATATCCAGGTCCAAAGATTGGTTGCTGAAGTTAATATTTGCTATATAGCCGGATTCCAGAACAAGCCCTAACACAAGGAGCTTCCATGTTCTCCCTATCGACGTTCCTAGGGTGCTCTAGATTCCTCTCATATCTTATCGGGGTTGGCAGGTTATTTGGCAGTATATAGGCAGGTGGTAGAATCTGGTTGGAGTTAATAGGAATATGAGGTGGATAGGTTACAGGAAAATTAGTAGGGACATGCAATTGCTCTGAAATCGAGTACAGACTCAATAGGCCAAAATAGCCTCCTATCATGTCTATGGAAATATGAATGTACAAGTCTTTTGTAGTGAAAACTACCAGAACTCTCACAGGTCCTCCAATAAGTTACAAATAAAGTTGAGTGATCAAGAGAATACTTTGCTCATATATGGTTAAAACTTCAGTGTTTTAGTTTTGCCTCAGCTTGGGGATTGTTTTTCTGGCTAACACCATTACTGCAGAATGTTTTTTTCTTAAGTAATCAAAATACTTCATCCAAATCCATTAAGTTTTGGATTTTGTAAAATAAAATATAAATTAGTAACAGCAATAATCAATGCCTGTGCATTTAAAACCTCCCATCTGTTTTTTTTTCAATTATTCAGTATTTTCTATGCTGGCTCCCCAATTGCAATACAACATATTATTCCACTGTATGTCTATAAAGAAACATAATTGCTTTGGCATCTGTGCACAAAATTCACAATTTGAAAGATGCTTTCTTAACCTGCCCCCAACACATAAGTATTAACTCTGCAAGGAAAACTAAAATTGTATTATTTCCATGGATCGATGGTCTATTTACGTGGACTTATCAATGATCAATGAGAAACAAAAAATCAAGGCATACAAATGCACATTTTGTATGTATGAGGGTGGGTACTAAGCAATGAGAGTTCTAGCAATTAATGCTACTAATAATTTTCAGGGGTTATAATGGATTTGTGTCAAGGTCTCTAGCTAAATTAAAACTGGATCATTCTCAATTATCTATTTTTTACAATGCAAACCATGCAATCTATTAACTGAACTTAAAATAGGTTGCTGGGAAAGAATTTAATTGTTAAAGTGTCGCTGATGTTGGTAGATACCTTAAATTTTGTTGAGATTGATGAGCAGAGGTGTAGTAACATCTCTATGGCAAATGCAAGTTTTATTGGTTACTGGTGCAATATTTTTATCAGTGTCATGTAATGCTAGGATTTGGTTTGTCCCTCTAGTTTCCCCAAACCATTACTGCCAATCCCAGATGCACCAGAATGTATCAGCCTACTGTGGTCTTTTAATAATACTTGTCACAGCAGGCAGAGATTAGCAAGGAACACAATATACTTCCTATCAAATCAGGACATTGTTGGTTGATTATCTCTTCCAATTGTAAAAGACACGTGGCAATGGAAAGCCAGAACATCAGTGTTGTTCTTTTCTATCCAGAAAGATCAGGTTAGCATAGTGCAACAATACCATTGTACATACCTTTACGTTCATTGTTCTTGGTTTGCAGGAAGGTCAGAGGATCCTGGTGTTGGTGAACATCCAATCACTCACATGCTACAAAATGCATACACGTGGGGTATCAGTGCAGAAAACATTCCTGCAATGTTATCCCCTCCCCGAGCTTCAATATCCCATATGCTTTATTGGCCAAACTCAGGCAGGAGGGAACACTGAAGACCCCCTGGTGCCCGTGACAGAATGCTTCAGCATGGCACAGTGCCTCAAATCAAGAACAGGACAAAACAGTAAATTAACAAAAGAAAGCTGGTAGGAAAATTAATGGCAAAGATTCAGCAATTTTGCTGCCTATACTGAAAATAGTCAGTTACTCTGTGCTGAATGGTTGTCAAGTCTTTTAAAGCAGATGCAGATTACCAAGTGTTTAATACAAAATCGCTGTTCAGATTGCACACGTCCAGCTGTTTTAGTTAGCTTCTGCCCCAGGAAGACAGCACTTAGTACAGAGCATTGGAGGGAAGATGAGCTGACAGGGTCACCTCAACAGGCCAGGTCAAGGCTAAAGTTTCTTTTCTTTTCACTTTCCGTTTTTTAAGCTTCAAAGTATTTAAGAGTTCTTCGGCTCTTACCCCTTAAGTTTAAAGTAAAACAGAATAGTTGAAGTTAGTAGTTTCTGGGAAGTTGAACACAGATGAGTGCATTGACCATGCTGTGAGGTTGACACCATGGAGTTGTGAAACACAGGGAAGAACCAGATCCTGCTAACAATTTTCTCCATCCTGAATAATAAAGGCCAGCTTTTTATCCCATAGTACTTTCACTTATATACACAAATACCATATTTTGGAATGCCTTCTAGCAATTAAACAGCCCCCTCTCACATCTCAACAAAACTTCTGCTTTATCTTGTAAGAGTGTATTGAATTTCCTTATTAAATTAAAAATGTTTTTCCAAGCATTACCTGCTTCAAAGGGTACTCAGACACATTCACGTTCAGGGCTCATTTCTCTAGTCCTGCAAGTTACATAGTATTTTCCTGAATCCCAAGGCCTCGAGCATTATAACTTGAGGTGTGTATCCTCGACCAGGAATTCTACTACACGACACAGCATTTGCAGCCAGCCAAATGCCGTGTTCAAATTCTCCGTGAATTCCCCGCTCATTTCACGCAATTACCTTCAGAATAGTTACTAATCATCAATATCTATTTTATTTGAGATGCTCCAAGAGACATCGTAACTAGTAAAGCCAAAATGATGTTTTTTCCTCCAGGAACCTAATCAGGGTACATCATTGAGACTTTTGTTCCCTCCACCCTCCCTTCTCCCATTGCAGAAAGATTAGGAATAAGTGAGTGATTTACAGTTTGCAAAGATGTATTTGTGCAGGGGTGCTGCAGGGTTTCAGCCGTAGGCTTTGACGAGGCTTTGACGAGGAGGCACAGGTGAATAACAGGTAAGAACAGGGAGGTGTCACAACCAGACTCCACCACGGGGTCTGTCTGCCCTCACGGGCAGGCTGCGGAACAGCTTTGGCATTCTTGGACGTTCCAGTCAATTATTGTTTCATTGTGCTGGTATTTAACCCCCTTCCTCTCATTCCAGACTTGAGATTTGACCAAAAGTACAGCAATGCCTGAGCTTCCTGCTTACCTTCATCCTTATTCTGGGAAAGAAGGCTACAGTTTTGACTGACGCTGTAAAGGTCATTTAGTAATAAGTTATTGCTTCCAGCCACAGCGTTGGTGTTTGGTTATCGGTTTGAGAGTTAATTTAACAGCCTTGTTTTCCTTTTTCCTGCAGAGTTCTTATTAAAAGTCAGTAAACTGTCAGTAAACTGTCTATCTGCTTCTTTGTCTCTCCGTCTGCACTTGGGCTATCAGCACACCCTTTTGTCAGTAGAGTTACGTACAGTTGTGTGTATTGTGTTCCTGGTGATCACATCTACAGCCAGTGTTGGCTGCTTGAGGAATGCAGGCTCAAAGTTAATGTCCCATCATATGAGTTTCAAATACTGCAATGCATCAAGGAGGGGTCAGTGACACCCATTAGATTAACTGTTTCAAATTCAGTCTGTTGTCAGGGACAAGAGGGTAGGGTGTGACTGTGAATAAGGCAGGTGGGAGATCCAAAGGGTAGTGCTGGAGGAGTCCCAGCCCAACAGGTCTGAGATTGCTGCCCCCCAGTAAGCTGAGAGCACGTGCTGTGGAAAGGAGGAACAAATGAAGTGTGGCACTGTGGTTCAGGGCGACATTCAAGAGAGGGAAAGAAGAGAAATGGAGAGAGTACAGTCAGGGGAATAGACACAAATCTCTGAAGCACAGATTGAGAGTCCCAAAGACTGTGCTGTCCACTGATGCCTTAGTTCAGGATATCTCATCTGAGCTTCAAAGGAATTTGGAGTGGGAAGGAAATGATCCTGTTGTCCTCGTCCATGTACATACCAATGATGAAGGAAGAATGAAGAAAGAGGTTCATCTAAGGGAATTTGAGTATATAAGGACTAAATTAAAATGCAGAACCAGTGGTAATAATCTCTGGATTGTTACCTAAACCATGTGAAAATTGGCATGGAGTCAGTAAGATCAAAAAGTTAAATGCATGGCTGAGAGACTGGTGTGAGAGAAGTGGGCTTGAATTCCTGGGACAGTACCGGGGAAGGAGAGAGCTGCTCCAATGGTACAGGCTCCAACCAAACCATGATGGGAACAGGAATCTGGCAAATCACATAGGGCTGTAGATAGGCCTTTAAACTAACTAGTAGGAGTGTTGAGTTAGAACTACTTGGAAATGCTTGGGAATAATGCACAAGGTGCAAAATCAGTTCATCCCTCAGAGAAGGAAGGATTCAAAGGGGGGAAAGGGGCCACAGTGGTTGACAAAGGAAGTCAGAGACTGCATAGCATTAAAAAAAAGGAAATACAACAGAGCTAAGGTGAGTGAGAGGACAGACGATTGGGAAGTTTTTAAGGAACAACAGAACTTAACTAAAAAGACAATACGGGGAGAAAAAATGAGGTACGAACGTAAGCTAGCCAGGAATATAAAGGAAGATAGCGAGAAAGAAGATAGTTAAGAACAATGTTGGGCCCTTGAAGAATGAATTGGGTGAAATTGTTATGGGAAACAGAGAAATAGCAGAAGAATTTAATGAGTACTGTAGATCTGTTTTCACTAAGGAAGACACAAGCAATCTCCCAGATGTATGGATGGGCCAAGGACATAGGGTAACAGAGGAAATGAAACAGATTGACATTCGGAAGGAAACAGTGATGAGTAGACTGATGTGTCTGAAGGCTAACAAATCCCCAGGTCCAGATGGTCTGCACCCTAGGGTACTAAAGGAGGTGGCCCTGGAAATTGCGGATGCATTGGTAATCATTTTCCAATGTTCCTTAGATTCAGGATCAGTTCCTGAGGATTGGAGAATGGCTAATGTTATCCCACTTTTTAAGAAAGGAGGGAGGGAGAAAACAGAGAACTATGGATTGAAAACTGGTTGGCAGATAGAAAGCAAAGGGTAGCGGTGAACGGGTGTTTCTCGGAATGGCAGGTGGTGACTAGTGGGGTGCCACAGGGCTCAGTATTGGGACCACAGCTGTTTACCATTTACGTTAACGATTTGGATGAAGGCATAGAAAATAGCAGCAAATTTGCTGATGATACTAAGCTGGGTGGCAGTGTGACATGTGATGAGGATGTTAGGAGAATTCAGGGTGACTTGGGTAGGCTGGGTGAGTGGGCAGATACTTGGCAGATGGCGTTTAATGTGAATAAGTGTGAGGTTATCCACTTTGGGAGTAAGAACAGGAAGGCAGATTATTATCTGAACAGTGTAGAGTTGGGTAAGGAAGAGATACAAAGAGATCTTGGAGTCCTTGTTCATCAGTCACTGAAGGTGAACAAGCAAGTGCAGCAGGCAGTGAAGAAGGCTAATGGAATGTTGGCCTTTATTACAAAGGGAATTGAGTACAAGAGCAAGGAAATCCTCTTGCATTTGTACAGAGCCCTGGTGAGACCACACCTGGAGTATTGTGTACAGTTTTGGTCTCCAGCATTAAGGAAAGACATCCTGGTTGTAGAGGAAGTGCAGCGTAGATTCACGAGGTTAATTCCTGGGATGTCTGGATTGTCTTACGCAGAGAGGTTAGAGAGACTGGGTTTGTACATGCTGGACTTAAGGAGATTGAGAGGGGATCTGATTGAAACATATAAGATTATTAAGGGATTGGACAAGATAGAGGCAGGAAATATGTTCCAGATGCTGGGAGAGTCCAGTACCAGAGGGCATGGCTTGAGAATAAGGGGTAGGTCATTTAGGACAGGGTTAAGGAAAAACTTCTTCTCCCAGAGAGTTGTGGGGGTCTGGAATGCACTGCCTCGGAAGGTAGTGGAGGCCAATTCTCTGGATGCTTTTAAGAAGGAGCTAGATAAGTATCTTATGGATAGGGGAATCAAGGGATATGGGGACAAGGCAGGAACCGGGTATTGATAGTAATTGATCAGCCATGATCTCAAAATGGTGGTGCAGGCTTGAAGGGCCGAATGGTCTACTTCTGCACCTATTGTCTATTGTCTATTAAAAGGATGGATAAAGTAAAAGGAAAGAAAAGTGCAGGAGAGGTTACTGAAATCACCAGAGTAATGAATGAGACAAAAAGCTTAGAAAGGAAATTAAAATTCAGGCAAGAAGGAGACAATAAGCGTGGTGAATACAGGACTGGGAGTGTTTCTGTTTAAATGCACAGGTAGATGATCTTGCGGCACAGTTGGAAATTGGCAGGTATTACATTATGGCCACCGCAGAGCTGAGGTTGAAAAAAGATCACAGCTGGGAGCTTCACATCTAAGGATACACATTGTATTGAAAGGAGAGGCTGACTTTGTTGGTAAAAAATGAAATCAAATCCTTGGGAAGAAATGACATAGGATGGGAAGATATAGAACTCTTCCGAGTAGAGTTAAGAAACTGCAAGGGTATAAAGACCCTGATGGGATCTTTATCCAGGCCTCTGAACAGTAATCAGGACATTGGATACAAATTACAATGGGAAATTGAGAAGGTATGACATGGTCATGGAGGATTTCAATGTTCAGGTGGAATAAGAAACTCAGGTTGGTGCTACATCCCAAGAGAAGGAATTTTGAGAATGCCTACAAGGTGGCTTTTGTTAGATAAGACTGTATAATTGTTATTTCTTTACAGTTTAATTTTCCTATGCTTATTTGTATTTTTATATAATTGCCTATGTATATGCAATTATTCAGTTCTGTATTGTGAAAGCTTCCTGCGTGATGCATTGTTTGAATTGGAACTATCTGAATGGTTAGCTCTTATCACGTAATTTGAAAGGAATGTCTGTTATCAGCAAACTGGTATAAGGAGATCAGAACATGCAGGCTCTCCTCTTCTGCTGCATCACCTTCTTTCTCCATACTCTCCTTTACCGATACCTTTATTCACTTAGTGCTTAATAAACAATCGTGAGCAACAAAGTTTATGCTTCATTCTTATCTTCTGAAGAACCTTCGATTAAAATCATCAGAATCCAGCAAAATTGGGAGAGTTGCAGATATGGTTGTGAAGATTTAAGGACTGGGAAGAATCTCAAACAGAGAAGATTTTCAGCGCGCAAACTTAAAAGAAGGTAAGACCTCCCTCTATTTTCCAAATCGCCTGAGAAAACTGCCTAGTTCATGCTTCAATACACCATCTAGTGGAAGTTTAAGAGTGAGAGAAACTACTATATGTTGCTATTCTGATAAAAAAAAATCAGACAGAGGTGAAATTAACATGGTGTTCAAAACAAATTCATACAATCCAGTGGAGTACCTAAGACATCTTCCGATTGTAATCTGGTGCTTAAAAAAGACTTACAGTAAATTGCAATCCAGTGAGAAAAAATATATTAATTGCAGACCAAAAGTATCGATTTCAGTCTGACAGAATTCCAATTGTAGTCCTAAAATAAAATATTGACCGCAACCCTTAAAAATTCCAGTTGCAATCCAATATTTTGCCTTCATTTCTATAAATAATGTAAACTTACGAACTTTTGATTGCAGTTTAACAATCTATTATAATCCAGTAATATTTCGATTGCAGATAAAAAGTATGCACAAATTAAGTGGTACATGCATTTGAATTAACACAATGGCCGAAGTCCTGAGAACAACTATGAAATCTCCAGTTATGTGTGAATAGATTACTGAGCCGTTTGAGCTCTTACGTGAATAAAACATTTCAGTTTGATAAGATTACTTTAAAAATCTGAATGAAATATACCTTCAATATTGCGTCTATTAAGAAGGCATATAATAAGATCCAGAGAGTGCCTGAGGGTATGGAAACAACTGAATGTGTGAGTTGAAGATGCAAACATGTAGCTAGCTTGATTGAAAGTAAAATCAAGTGAAAACGTTAGTGGGTGAGTAAAGAAGTTAAATAATCAATTGGGAAAGAAAAGTTGAACATGTGATAAACTACAAAAACAGTATGACAAGAGACACTAAAAAGTCTAAAGAGCAAATTTTTGCATTAACTGAATGAGTGGAAAAACAACATGTTAAGTGTAATCGACTCAAAACGCATTGTATGAAGCTTCAAAATAGATGGGAGCAATGTTAAAAAGCTCAACAGGGACTTCAATTGGGCAGTCCTGCAGGTGATACTTTTTTGGGAAATGTTCCCTATGTTGCACAGTCCTCTGAGAGAGCCACCATCTGAACTCTGAGGGTTTACAACACGGACTCTACAGTGACTTCTTGTGACTCTAGTGAGGATGACAGCGGTGAAACAATAGGATTGGCAGCTATGTCACACTTGCTCCGATAAAGGCCAAAGAAGTGAAGACACGCAGGACTGAAGATGGAACCTATGGAAAGAAACTGACTGTGGATTACTGGGTTGCTGATCAATATATTGAGAAACTGACCCCTCTAGTGGCAGATTCATCAACTATTTTAAATGCCCTGAAGCCTGAAACCCTGAAACCACAGGTGGTTTACAGTTATTGTAAGGCCAATGGATTTTGGTTCGTACCATTGGCACCTGATTGTCAGCCGTGGTTGGCTTTCACGATTGATGGTCGACAACACTAGTGGATGAGGCTACCATAGGGGCTTCATCCATTGTCTATCATGTGGCTTTGAGACAACATCTGAGGGACTTAACAGCCATCGATTCGACTATCATGCAATATGTGGATGACGTTCTGATAACATCTGATACTGCAGACCAGTATGAACGCGATGTGCAATGTCTGATGCTGCAGACCAGTATGAACGCGATGTGCAATGTCTGATGCTGCAGACCAGTTTAAACATGTGAGCTTCATTTGCCCAATTATCCTCCAAGCACTCTACCATTCTTGAGGCACCTAATATCATCATTCATCGAGCTCATCCAATGAATCCAGCTATACTGTTATGATTGGACACGGAACACTATGATGACCATGACTGTGCAAGAATAATAACATGGCATGAAGATGCAAACTATTATAAAGAAAGGCTTCTACAGAACCAAGGTCTGATTCTGTACACCAATGGCTCCTTGATGATTGAAAGAGGAATTAAAATGGCTAGATGGGCTATTGTTTCTGAAACTGAGGTACTATCATCAGAAAGCATGGCTATCTATACTGGTTCTCGATATGCTTTTGGAATTATTCATGAGTTTGGAAACATGTGGAGACGAGGGGATTTCTTATAGCTGTACGAACCCCAGTCAAGAATACCAACCCAGCACAAGATCTCAGGCATGTCATACAATTGTCATCAGAAGTGGTTGTATTACAATGTAAATCCCAGTCCAAAATGTCTACAATGGAAGCCTTGGAAATGCTTTCATGGATGAAATTGCAAAAAAAGCAGCATGGAAAGGAGGTGAAAGAGATAAAAGAAGTAGAACAAGTTAAAGGTCAAATAACTAATAGAAATATAGAGAACACATGCACTGAACCCGACAACTGAAATTATGAAAGCATAGTTGGACTCTGTATCACAGACAAACATACAAGATAGTCAAGAGATGCAAGCTCAATGCTTTAACCAGGAAACGTGTTTCTGATGGACCCAGCACATAAATGCATTGCAAAGAAAACACGGCAGCACCATTGCTTCCCTAGGAGTTTGTGGAGATTTGGCAGGACATCAATAACTTTGACAGACTTCTATAGATGTGTAGTGAAGAGTGCGTTGACCAGTTGTATCATGGCCTGGTATGGAAACACCAATGCTTTTGAATAGAAAATCTTACACAAGGTAAATGACTCAGTCCAGAACATTACAGGAAAAGCCCTCCCAACCTTTGAGAATATCTACATGAAATGCAACATCAATCATCAAAGATCCTCACCATCCAGACCTTACTCTTTTTTCACTGCTGCCATAAGGTAGAAAGCACAAGAGCCTCAGGATTCACACCATCATGTTCAAAATCAGTTACTGCCACTCAGCCATCAATTCTTGAACAGAAGGGGATAACTACGCTCATTTTTCCACCCTTGAGTTGTTCCCACAATCAATGATCTCACTTTAAGGACTCCTTGTCTTGTTATCTCATGTTCTTATTATTTATTGTTATTTGATTATATTTGTATTTGCACAGTTTATTGTCTTCTGCACTTTGGTTGATCTTTTATTGATCTGTTACTATTCTGTAAATTTGCTGAGTATGCCCACAGGAAAATGAATCTCAAGGTTGATATGTACTTTGATAACAAAATTTGTTTTTGAACTTTTTTTTTACTTTTTGAGTATGGTGGGGAGTTAAACAGTGATGGTGCATGGAGATATGATACTGGTCATAGATTACTAGCCCCAACTACATTATTTCCTTATCTGGGACAGGATACACACTCCCTAGCACACATTGGAGTGGAAAAGATTATCAGTAGACTTCCCCAATGGCGGAGGAATCAAAAGTTCAGGACACAAGCTCAACAAGTGTTTGAAAGCTGCATGACATGCCAGAAAGCAAACCCTGGAGCAGTGATAAAGCTACCACAATTAAGTACTCAAACATCACCTGGCCCATCTTTACATTTACAAATGTCAGCAATACTTAGACATACTGGTAATAGTGGACAAGTTTTCAAGGTGTTAGGAAGCTATTCCAACAAGGAAAGCCATTGCCACACACTCAGCAAAAAGTCCGATCAAGGACTATATTCCTGAATGGAGATTACCATGTCGCATTGACTCTGAACAAGGAAACCATTTCATTGAGAGTTTTTGTCAGGAATTATGTTGACCGATGAACATTGAATTGTCTTTTAATTGTCCATCTCAAACAGAGTATCAGGACAAGTCGAACAATTGAATGGAATCATTAAACAATGACTGAATGAGTATCATGAAGAAGGTGCACCATGGTTTACACTCTTCCTATGATATTAAGAGGCATCAGAGCAACCCCAACTAAGAAAGCTAAACTAAATTTATTTGAGGTGGTAGCAAAGCGTCCTATGTCACTGCTGGGAACTCTTGCTCTGCACGAAGCTGATTTACACATGATAGTGTGTTTAGTTAACTATTGTGTGAAATTAACCCAAGCTGTCCAGTCTGCTTTTCAACAGGTTTCTGCTGTTTGGACTGATACAACAGAAGGAGGAAATATCGTGATTCCTGGTGAGTGGATTCTGATTAAGAAACCGCATAAGAAACCACTGGGAACTTGATGGGACAAGTGCTACGGTTAATCTACCAGTAACCTCCGACTCAGAGCCTAATCTGCTGGGCCACAGTGAGCAAATCACTAACCAGCCAGAATACTTCCAACAAAGTTGACAGCTACTGGGCATTATGAAGTTTATTCCAATATTATTTCTTGTTGAAATGTGCCAATTTATATGACTCGTAATGCTTGCTTGCAAGTATCAGTTCATCGGAAAGCAGGAAAAGCATTCTAATTGAGGCAACTGTAGATGATGAGGGAAGTCAGAGATCATAAAAAGGAAAAGAGTAACTACTGGGAAGTTAAAAGATTGGGTAGCTTTTAAAAACAATCAGAAAGCAAATTAAAAAGCCTTAAAAAAAAAAGATGAAACATGATGTCAAGCTAGACAATAATATAAAAGAGGATAGCAAAAGTTTTATCAGACATATAAAGAGTAAAAGAGATGCAAGAGAGGATATCAGACAGCACAAAATGACACTGGACAGGTAGTAATGGGGGCAAGAAATGGCAGTCAAACTGAATAAACATTTTGCATCAGTCTACACTATGAAAGACACCAGCAGATTGCTAGGAATTCGGGAGTGTCAGGAAGCAGAAATGAGTATAGTCATTATTACTAAAAAGAAGGCGCTTGGTATGCTTTAAGGTCTGAAGGTGGAAAAGTTGTCCGGACCAGATAGACCTACCCTGCAGTTCTAAGTGAGACCATAAGACATAGGAGCTGAGTTAGGCCATTTGTCACCTCTTCTCCAGGCAGCTGAAGAGATTGTGGAAGCTTTAGTAGTGTTCTTTCAGAAATGACTAGATTCTGAAATAGTTCCAGAGGACAGGAAATTGCAAATGTCACTCTACTCTTTAAGAGGGGAGGGAGGAGAGGACAGGAAACTATAGGCCATTTATCTTGATTTCAGTTGTTGGGAAGATGTTGCAGTCCATTATTAAGGATGAGGTTTTTAGGATACTTGGAGGTACACGATAGATCAAAATCAGTATGCTTTCCTTAAGTGGAGATCTTACGTGACAAATCTGTTAGAATTCTTTGAGGAAATAGCAGGCAGAATTATCAGAGTCAGTGGATGCTGTTTACTTGGATTTTCAGAAGGCTTTTGATAAGGTACTGCACATGAAGGTGCTGAGCAAGAGCCTTGTGGTGAACTACATATACCTGTCTGGACACGCCCCTCTGCTGACTGCTCTTGTGGCTCCTCCCACAGACCCCGGTATAAAGGCGATTGGAGGCACTGCTCCTCCCTCAGTCTCCAGGATGTCGTGTGGGGATCTCTTGCTGCCGACTGCTCTCTTCCAGTGAATAAAAGCTTATATCTCACTTCATGTCTCCGAGAGTTATTGATGGTGCATCAAGCCTATGATGCTACAGGAAAGAAACTGGCATGGACAGGTGATAGGCTGACTGGCAGAAGACAAAGAGGGGGAACAAATGAGGCTTTTTCTAGTTTGCTGCTGGTTTATAGTGGTGTTCCACAAGGTTGTTGTTGGGTCTTCTACTTTTTACATTATATGTTAAAGATCTGGATGACAGAATAGATGGCTCTATGGCCAAGTTCATGGATGCTACAAATTAGGTGGAGTCCTCATGAAGGGCTAAGTTCCTCTGGCATGTTGTGTGCACTACTCTTGATTTCTAGCATTTGCAGAATCACTTGTCTTTAAGATAGATGGAGCAGCAAGTAGTATGATGAAGCAGGGAGTCTATAGAAGGACATGGACAGACTAGGAGAAGAGACAGATGGAATAAAGTGCAGGGAAGTGTACACCCATGTACTTCGGGAGAAGGGATAGAGGCATGGCCTGTTTTCTAACTGGAAGTGAAAAGAGACTTGGGAGGATTTCCTAAAGGCTAACTTGCAGGTTGACTCAGTATTAAGAAAGACAAATGCAATGTTAACATTAATCTCAAGAGAACTAGAATATAGAAGCAATGATGTAATGCTGAGGCTTCATAAGACAGAGGTCAGACCACAATTAGAGTATTGTGAGTAGTTCTGGGCCCCATACCTAAGAAAGGGTGTGCTGGCATTGGAGAGGGTCATCAGGAGGTTGTGTATATTGTGTATCGCCACAATAGGTCAACAGCAGACACAATCTCAATGGCTCTCCACACGGCTTTAGACCACCTGGACAACACAAACACCTATGTCAGGATGCTGTTCATCGATTACAGATCTGCATTTAATACCATCATTCCCACAATCCTGAGTAAGAAGTTGCAGAACCTGGGCTTCTGTACCTCCCTCTGCAATTGTATCCTTGACTTCCTAACTGGAAGACCACAATCTGTGTGGATTGGTGATAACATTAATTCCTGGGATGTCAGGACTGTCTTATGCAGAGAGGTTAGAGAGACTGGGCTTGTACACGCTGGAATTAAGGAGATTGAGAGGGGATCTGATTGCAACATGTAAGATTATTAAGGGATTGGACAAGATAGAGGCAGGAAATATGTTCCAGATGCTGGGAGAGTCCAGTACCAGAGGGCATAGTTTGAGAATAAGGGGTAGGTCATTTAGGACAGAGTTAAGGAAAAACTTCTTCTCCCAGAGTGTTGTGGGGGTCTGGAATGCACTGCCTCAGAAGGCAGTGGAGGCCAATTCTCTGGATGCTTTCAAGAAGGAGATAGATAGGTATCTTATGGATAGGGGAATCAAGGGATATGGGGACAAGGCAGGAACCGGGTATTGATAGTAGATGATCAGCCATGATCTCAAAATGGCAATGCAGGCTTGAAGGGCCGAATGGTCTACTTCTGCACCTATTGTCTATTGTCTATAACGTATCCTCCTCACTGACGATCAATGCTATTGCATCTCAGGGGTGTGTGCTTAGCCCACCGCTCTACTCTCGAAATACACGTGATTGTGTGGCTAGGCATAGCTCAAATAGCCCCTATAAATTTGCTGATGATACAACCATTGTTAGTAGAATATCAGGTGGTGATGAGAGGGCTTACAGGAGTGAGATATGCTAGCTAGTGGAGTGGTGTCGCAGCAACAACCTGCCACTCAATGTCAGTAAGACAAAAGAGCTGACAATGGACTTCAGGAAGGGGAAGAAGAAAGAACACATACCAATTCTCATAGAGGGATCAGAAGTGGAGAGAGTGAGCAGCTTCAAGTTCCTGGATGTCAAGATCTGTGAGGATCTAACCTGGTCCCAACATATCGATGTAGTTATAAATAATGCAAGACAGCGGCTATACTTTAATAGGAGTTTGAAGAGATTTGGCATCTCAACAAATACACTCAAAAACTTCTATAGTTGTACCGTGGGGAGCATTTTGACAGGCTGCATCACTGTCTGATATGGAGCGGCTACTGCACAGGACCAAAAGAAGCTGCAGAGGGTTGTAAATCTAGTCAGCTCCATCTTGGGTACTAGCCTACAAAGTACCCAGGACATCTTTAGGGAGCGGTGTCTCAGAAAGGCAATGTCCATTAATAAGGAACCCCAGCACCCAGGGCATGCCCTTTTCTCACTGTTACCATCAGGTAGGAGATACAGAAGCCTGAAGGCACACACTCAGCAATTCAGGAACAGCTTCTTCCCCTCTGCCATCCGATTCCTAAATGGACATTGAAGCTTTGAACACTACCTCATTTAGTTTTAAATATACAGTATTTCTGTTTTTGTACTTTTTTTTAATCGATTCAATATACGTAATTGATTTACTTGTTTATTTACTATTATTACTTATTTTATTTTTTTTATTTTTTTTTTCTCTGATAGATTATATATTACATTGTACTGCTTTTGCTAAGTTAACAAATTTTACGTCACATGCCAGTGATAATAAACCTGATTCTGATGCATACAGCAGGGACAAAGCCCATTTCATCTACAGCGTCAAGTTGTCTACCTGTGCTAGTTCCTTTGCCTGTATTTAGCTCATATGCCCCTGTTTCTTATCCATATATCCTGTCTAAATGGTTGGGTTGTGTTGTTCTTCAATTTTGCAATTTACTTGCAAATGTTTCATCACTATGCAAGGAGATATCATCAGTTCGCTGTTGATTGTTGATTCTCCATCAGCGACCCAATCTACACATCTTCTGAATGATTTCCAACTCTCTATAAATGTCTTTTGAATGTTGTCATTATAAATATACCCAGCACCTGCTGGGTGAAAAAAGGTTACCCCTTAAGTTAAACCCATGCCCTCTTGCTTTAGACACCCCATGCCCTGGGCAGAAGTCTGTGACCATCTATCTCATCTACTCCCTTGATCATTTTTTAAACTTCTATGGTTTATAAATCTCAGTTTCCTTCCCTCCAGGGAAAATAATCCCTGCCTTTCCAATCTCTCTTCTTAAATTAAGCCCTCCAGTCCTGGAGGCCACCTTGTGAATCTTGTCTGCAGAAATGCCAGATTAATGACAGAAATTAATAATTAATGTCAGATTAATAATGTATCCATACTTTAATAAATGTACATTGAACTTTGAACCCTTCTTACACCCAGCAGACTAGAACGACAAGCAATATCCCAAGTGCAGTCTCACCAGCTTCTTTATGATCGTAATATAATGTCCCAACTCTTGTCCTTAACACCCTGACTGATGAGGCAAACATGCCTAGTGCGTTCTTCAACACACTGTCACATGCAGGCAGTTTTTAAAATTCTACATAGAGCTATAGAAGTCACTGCATTACTGTTGTAACTTAGAGGCTGCGTGTCTGACAGGGGTTCTTGAAGCTTTTATTCTTGCTGCTGTGTAGTGTGTATTTGTTTACACATGGTATCACATGTCAATATGCAGGTAGCTTATTTTAAATAGGAAGAAGATGCATGCAAGATTTTAAACTCTGCACTCCTATCTGAAACTCAAGCACATCATGACCAGGCAATTGCATTGAAGCTAATTTGACACCTGATATTCTACTGATATTAAAAAAAAACACAGCAACCAATGGAATTCTGTTTGACCAACTGGTATATAATCTTGAGTTATGACTTTGCAGGATATTAAAACTTGTATGAAGCAGTTGACACTGGTACCAAACAGAAGACGTAGAGGTGAATAAAGCCCTATTTAGTCAAACCAGAAGTGAGGGGGTGTTGTGGGACTAAGTGTGTTTTCAAAGAGAAAGTTAGAATTACAATTGATTATGGTCTGCGGGGAATTTGGTTTAAATGTAAACCATTCAGTCATGAAGGTACTGCATTTAGGTGGGATAGTCTGCTCAATTACCAAATGTGATTGATCCCCAGCAGAGTGATGAGTATTTGCAGGTTTCAGCCTGTACCATAGAGGAGTATGGAGAAAAGGAAGGGAATCATAATGTCAGCTAAGATTCCTGTAATTTTTCAACATCAGTTGAAGATATTCCAGCATAGAATAAAGAATATTGTTTTTTTGTAATCAACCAAAAATGCATCATCAGGACTTCTACACAGATGGTGATAATTCAAATGCCATCCAGTTGTAAACATAGGATTGTATGGAGGGACACTTGAACGACACAAAGTACATCCAACACAAGTTTCAATTACTTTATTCTCAAATGGGCAGAGCTTTTCCGAAGTACAACCAATTTAGACCAGAATATCTTGTCTTTCTATAACCATACTCCTCCCTCTAGAATTAAAATATACCTTCTAGATAAGGTGTGGCAAACATTTTTGAGAATGGGTGCCCAAAATGGGACAATGACATCAATATGGGTGATGCCAACAGGCTCAATAAACTGATTGGAAAGGCTGGCTTTGTTGTAAGAGTCAAACTGGACACATTGGGGGCTGTGGTAGAACAAAGGACCCTACGGAAAATCCTGGCAATTCTGGACAATGTTTCTCACCCTCTGCATTGCCACCTTGGTTGAACAGAGGAGAAATTTCAGTAATAGACTAAGACAACCTCACTGCTCCAAAGAGTGCTACATGAGGTCATTCTTACCCTCGGCCATTAAGCTCTATAATGAGTAGGGGAGGTGATGAATCCCTCCTGTTAGAGGTAACTTATTTTCTATACTTTCTTACTTCTCTTCTAATATTTGTATATCTGTGCACTTGTAATGCTACTGTGGCACTGTAATTTCCTTTGGGATCAATAAAGTATCAAACTAATCTTCTAAAATACTCTCTCACATGCCATGAGCAGATATTATCATTCATTAATGAATTAGTGATAACTATAGACTCTTTTTAGGGAAAATAGTGAGTCCTGTGGCTTATTTATGGGTTTTCATTTTTTACTATTAAACAGAAAGAACTGAGTCAAGAAGAAAACCTGTTCAAAAATATTAATATTATTTTTTAAAAATACAATTGGAAAATATCATAATTTCCAAATAATTTCATTATTGTAACTATTTACTGATGTGTACATCAGATCTGTGAGGATTTTAAAATATAACATTCAACATTATCTGCTCTCACAACCGTTTAGCTAGCGCCAAGCTGGCATGAGACATTCCCTCACAGCTCTCAGGGTTGTAAAAATTCTCTTTGCTGTTTCATTTCACAGTTAAGGCATCAATATGTATCTTTATATTATGGATGGGATCTAAAGAATCAAGGAGCAACACTGCATGCCAACAAATTATTTTGCACATGCTATTTTGGGCACATACGCCATAGGTTTGCCACCACAGAGGTTGATAGATTGCTTGTAATTAAGACACAAAGTCTGAAAAAAACCCCAGATTTGATTGTATGATGAATGGAAATCTATTGTGTCAGAATACTCTTAAAGTGAACAATAAGCACAAATATCCTTTTGAGTCTTTGCGTAATTTGATTTGTTTGTAAGCAAGTTGGATGTCAAAGGCTGTGGAGATCTATTCTCCTTCTGACTGAGCAAACAGATCATAAGTTGAAGGCAAGGGATATTTTTCCACGCTTTCTTTTCTGTTTTTTATCTACTATCTCCACAGGTTGTCAGGGAGGCAGGGTGGAGATACATCTCTACTAAAGGAATTGTAAAGCATTTTTTTAAAGCATTCACTATCCTGAAGGTCACCCTTGGGCAAGAGTATTGATAATGACTGGGGTCACCCATCCTGTAAAGATACTGCCCAGAAGGCAATGCAAACCACTTCTCTAGAAAAATTTTCCAAGAACAGTCATGGTCACGGAAAGACAATGATCACCTACGTCATGATACAGCACATAATGAACGATCGATCTCCACGGATTCTAAAGATGCCTCTTGTCCCCATCTCAGGTACAACGGGAGTCACTCCACTTGGTCCAGTGATATCTGTTTCATGTATTCTCTTTAACTCTTCCTCAGCCTCCCTTTCAGCCTATAAAATCCTATTCATACTTTGGAGGGGCAAGGTTGATGAAATTGAATTTGCTTATTGTCAGATGTACCAAGATACAGTGAAAAGCTTGTCTTGCATACTGTTCATACAGATCAAGTACTTACACAGTGTTTTGAGGCAGTACAATGGCAGAGTGCAGAATAAAATGTAACAGCTACAGAGAATGTGTGATGCAGCCAAACAATAAGATGCAAAATCACAATGAAGTAGATTGTGAGGTCAAGAGTTCATCTCCTTGTACTCAAGCACTGTTCAATTGCCTTATAACATTGGGAGGAAGCTGTGCTTGAAGATGGTGGTACACACTTTCGGACTTTTGCACTTTCTACCCAATGGGGAGAAGACAGAATGTTTGGGTTTGGTGGGATCTTTGATTATGCTGGCTGCTTTACTGAGGCAACAAGAAGCGTAGTCAGAGTTCAGTGGCTGATTACCATGATGTGCTGAGCTGTGTCCACAACAGTCTGTAATTTCTTGCCTCCACAAGTAAATTAATTGCCATTCCAAGCCACGATGAATCGGAATAGGATGCTGACAACAGTGTATCGCTAAAGATTGGCAAAGGTTGATAGGGACATTCTTTAGCCTCATGAGGAAGTAGAAGTGTTGCTGAGATTTTTTGGCCATGCCATCTAAGTAGTTGGACCAGAACAGGTTATCACTAATGGATACTTCGAAAAACTTTCTACCACCGCGAAAAAGATTGGAACATGCACACCACTCTCCTTGAAATCAATGGCCAGCTTTTTTTGTTTTGCTGACATTGGCAAAAGGTTTCTGGCATTCTCCTTCAGCAGAACCTTGGATACCTTGAATGGTCATCCAAGTTCATTTAAAAAGCAGTTATTTGTTAGAAGGGTTATGGAGGAGTTGAGAAAAATGAAATATTCAAAGAGTGGTTGGAGGAGAGGGACAGCAGTGTAGGATATCACCAGAGTTAAAGGGTGTTTAGCTGAGCATGTGAAACACCATAGCCTGCAAGGCTGACAATCAAGTGCAAGACCAGGATCAAGAGCTAGGATTGGAATTAACTTAAGATCCATTTGTAACCAGCATGGGCATGAGAAGCCACATACTCCCCCACTACACTATTTATTTTTACTCTGTGAAATTAAACCTTAGGCTGGTATAACAAAGAATGGTACACATGGCTGACCTACTCATGAGTTTTAATACTTGCATGTAATTGCTTTATTACAAGCTGTACATTCCACTTTTAATTTGTGCTGAAAATTATAATTAGTGTAATTATATCCAAATGTACTGCTGCTTAAACCACATGGCCATGTGGAATATAGTGCAGAAGCTGGCATTGAATACTGAAAGGTGTCCAAATTGTGGCACTCCCAGTTTAAATTTAACAGAGTTTAAATAGTAGTGGTATCTATGGACTATATTCACTGTGACTCTTGCTCTCCATTGATGATCATCAAAGATTGCTTTCTATTGTTCCAGAACTGCATTGCATGGAAAGAGTAGACCATTTGGCTTTGGTGTAAGTATCTTCAGATCTTTGATAGAGCAGCCAAGCAGTGATATAACAGATCTGCTCATGCTAGGTAACCTTGCTGTTTCTAATTTCCATGTATATTGTCTTAACAGAATCAATGTTTTCTCTTTGAGATGCTCCCTGTAGCTAAACAACGCAAAAACAAAAACTTCTCCCAACTTCTACTTCCACACAGTGATTACTTAAAATTAGCAACCTTTCATCGCTATCTGAAAAAAGCAGATGTTGGTCTGGAGGCTGCTCCTTTAAAATCCAGTCATAGTAATTAAATAATTTTAACAAGAAATTGAATGCAGACCAGATCCTTGTACAAGCTTAACCCAACACAAAAAAATATGAGTTTTGTCGACTGTTGTAAGAAAGGAATCATTCAAAGATAAACAATGTTAGGTGCATGCTTCAAATTGTATATAATCTGTTTTGGGGATTTTTTAACCAGTTAAATCATGCATGTCAAGGTCAAACAGAAAATTGTGCAACAGTAAGTTAAACAGCATTTGTAGAGGGAAAAAAGAGAGAGGGTGAGAGACAACAATTTTTAAATATATCATTAAATAATCTGAATCAGGATAAGAATCACAATTAGATATATTATCACTGACTTATAATAAATGAAATGTAACATTTTGTCCAAGTTTAAGTGTAAGTGTAAGTTTAATTGCATGACTACCCATGAATACAGCCAAATGAAACAAGTGTTACTATTGGGGCCAAGGTGCAAGACACAGTCATCCACGGCACAAGACACATAAAGCACATATAAGATAGCAAGCATATACTGTAATGTATAAAACAGCAGTAAAATACTACCACATATGTAAGTATGTAGTCTGAGTCCCTGAGTCCTTGAATGTTGCAGCAGTCTGCAATTGAATACAATATGGCTTGTCTCCTGCTGGGCAAATACTGGGCTGGGTGGGGGCATCAATGCCACGCTACACCACCTTCAGTGCTCCAGTGGAGCGCACTGACTCCAAGACCTCCGACTCTCCTGAGTGGGTGCATACAGGTGATACTGCGACATCAAGCATAGTCCTCACTAAGACCAAGCGTGGCGCAGATCCCCCGCCATCCACTAATAAACCAGTGAATCAGACTTGAAGCATTCCACATTAACAATGTCCAACAGGGTCTTGCGATCTCAAGAAAAGTGACTAAGATGATAACTTGCTGTTAAACTGCACACTTCCTTCACACACCAACCCCACTGACACCTCTCTGATGCAAGCAAGACCCAAACCAAGACCTGCATGACCCACACCAAGTCCAACTCCTTCAGTTTCTCTAAAAATGAGCAACTAACTAGCTGTTGGGGTAGACCTGCAGCACTTAATGTCCAGCAGGGTCTTGTGATTGTAAAAAAAAGTTTAATAAAGACAATAATACCTTTGGATGGTCCTGTAGAAACCACTGCGTCCAAGCATGCCACCATCTTACCTTTGCAGCAGCAATATAGTGTTAACACATAAAATAGCCATAAATTACAAAGATAAATACAGTAAATTGTGTGGGAAAAAATGAATAATAAGGTAGTGTTCATAGATTGTTCAGAAATTTGATGGTAGAGGGCAAGACACTGCTCTTGAATCATTCAGTATGGGCCTTCAGGCTTCTGTATCTCCTCTCAGATTATATCAACAAGAAGAAGGCAATATCTCAGACAGTGAGGGTCCTTGGTAGTTGATACCATTTTTATGAGGCACATCCTCAACACTGGGAAGGGGTGTGCCTGTGATGAAGTTGATTGTATCCACACCCCTCTGCAGCTTCTTGTGATTTGATGTATTGGAGTCTCCAGACCAGGCTATGATACAGTCAAAATGCTCTGCATTAAAACATCTTTGATGACCACCCAAAATTTCTTCATACTCTTCAAACTCTTAATGAAGCAGAACCATTGCCATGCCCTCTTCATGACTGCATCAATGTGTTGAGTCCAGCAATAGATCCTATGAGATGCTGATGCCCAAGAACTTGAAGCTGCTCACCCATTCCACCATTGACCCTTCAATGAGGACAGGTGCATGTTCCCTTGACTTCTCCTTTCTGAAGTTCACAACCAATTCCTTGGTCTTTCTGACATTGAGTGAGAGGTTTTTGTTGTGACTCTGCTCAGCCATCAATCTATCACACCTGTGTGCCTTGTCAATGCTGTCTGGGATTCTACCAGCAACAGTGGTGTCATAGGTGAATTTATAGGTGGTTTGAGATCTACTTAGCCACAGAGTCGTGAATGTTGAGAAAGTATGGCAGTGGAGGTGCTCTTGTGTTAATTGCCAGTGAGGAGGAACTTTTATTACTGATCTGCACTGACTATGGACTCCCAAAGTCAAGGGTCCAGGTGCAGTGGGAGGTACAGAAGCCCAGGTTTTGAAGCTTGATGATGATGGTACTGTGGTGATGGTGATATTGAATGTCAAGCTGAATCAATAAACAGCACAAGTTTTGAGGGCGGCCAGGAGCTCCAAAGCGGAGTGGAGAGCCATTGAGATTGCATCAACTGTAGACCTGATGTGGTGGTAGAAAAACTGCAGGGTCCAGGTCTTTGCTTATGCAGGAATAAATTACAGCCTTAATCAATCTCTCAAATCACTTAATTGTGGTAGATATGTGTCCTACCGGGCAATAGTAATTGAGGCAATTCATGATGCTCTTCTTGCGCACCAGTATGATTGCTGTCCTTTTGAAGCAGGTGTGAATCTCTGACTGCAAATGGCCTTGAACACTCCTGTCAATTAGATAGCATGATTTTTCAGTACATGTCCAAATACATCAACATGGCTTGACACATTTTCCTGAAGGATGTTCTGAAATATTTTTGTTCATCACAGGGAAGCTTAAACAAATGAATGAACGTTCGGCTTTCTGAGTTACAGATAAATTGGTAATAGCACCAGTATGTTCAAAATTGCCCATTGCCATCGTGTTTTTTTTATTTATCCATTTTCCTTCTTTTGAGGTGTCATCACTGATTAACATATTTTGGAATATCCATTGTCTCAGCTTGCTCCTGCCCCACCAAACTCATTTCTGCATACCTTGTTGACACTGTTTTATCCCCCCTTGTTCAATCCCTTCCCACCTATGTTCGTGACACTTCTCATGCTTTGCATTTTTTCAATGATTTTACGTTCCCTGGCCCCCACCGCCTTATTTTCATCATGCACATCCAGTCCCTATATACCCCCATCCCCCATCAGGAAGGTCTCAAAGCTCTCCACTTCTTTTTGGGTTCCAGACCTAAACAATTCCCCTCTACCACCACTCTCCTCTGTCTAATACAATTAGTTTTTACTCTTAATAGTTTCTCCTTTGGCTCCTCCCACTTACTCCAAACCAAGGGTGTAGCCATGGGCACCCATATGGGTCCCAGTTATGCCTGCCTTTTTGTTGACTTTGTGGAACAGTCCATGTTCCAAGTCTATACGGGTATCCGTCCCCCTCTTTTCCTTCGCTACATCGACAACTGCATTCCACTGCCTCCTGCACACATGCTGAGCTCGTTGACTTCATTAACTTTGCCTCCAACTTTCACCCTGCCCTCAAATTTACCTGGTCCACTTCCGACACCTCCCTCCCCTTTCTTGATCTTTCTGTCTCTATCTCTGGAGACAGCTTATTTACTGATGTCTACTATAAGCCTACAGACTCTCATAGCGACCTGGCCTATTCCTCTTCCCACCCCGTCTCTTGCAAAAATGCTAACCCCTTCTCACAATTCCTCCGTCTCCGCCACATCTGCTCTCAGGATGAGGCTTTTCATTCCAGGATGAAAGAGATGTCTTCCTTTTTTAAACAAGGGGGCTTCCCTTCTTCCACCATCAACTCTGCTCTCAAACGCATCTCTCCCATTTCCCGCACATCTGCCCTCACCCCATCCGCCCACCACCCCACTCGGAATAGGGTTCCCCTTGTCCTCACCTACCACCCAACCAGCCTCCGGGTTCAAAGTAAAATTCTCCGTAACTTCCACCACCTCCAACAGGATCCCACTACCAAGCACATCTTTCCCTCCCATCTCTTTCTGCTTTCCGCAGGGATTGCTCCCTACACGACTCCCTTGTCCACTCGTTTCCCCCCCCCCCCCCATCCCTTCCCAGCGATCTCCCTCCTGGCACTTATCCTTGTAAACAGAACAAGTGCTACACCTGCCCTTACACTTCCTCCCTCACCACCATTCAGGGCCCCAGACAGTCCTTCCAGGTGAGGCAACACTTCACCTGTGAGTCGGCTGGTGTGGTATACTGCGTCCGGTGGTCCTGGTGTGGCCTTAAATAGATATTGGTGAGACCCGACGCAGACTGGGTGACCATTTCGCTGAACACCTACGCTCTGTCCGCCAGAGAAGCAGGATCTCCCAGTGGCCACACATTTTAATTCCACGTCCCATTCCCATTCTGATATGTCTATCCATGGCCTCCTCTACTGTCAGGATAAAACCACACTCAGGTTGGAGGAACAACACCTTATTTACTGGCTGGGTAGCCTCCAACCTGAAGGCACGAACATTGACTTCCGTTAATGCCCCTCCTCCCCTTCTTACCCTATCCCTAATATATTTAGTTTTTTCCCCCACTCCTTTTTTTCTCTCTTTCTGCCCATCACTGCCTGTTCTCCATCTCCCTCTGGTGCTCACCCCCCACCTTTCTCCTTAGACCTCCCATCCCATGATCCTTTCCCTTCTCCAGCTCTGTATCCCTTTTGCCAATCACCTTTCTGGCTCTCAGCTTCACCCCACCCCCTCTGGTCTTCTCCTATCATTTCACATTTTCTCCTCCCCCTCTTACTTACAAATCTCTTACTACCTTTCCTTTCAGTTAGTCCTGACGAAGGGTCTCGGCCCAAAACGTCGACAGTGCTTCTCCCTATAGATGCTGCCTGGCCTGCTGTGTTCCACCAGCATTTTGTGTGTGGTGCTTGAACATATTTTGGAAAGCTGATTTCTTAAAGGAAAAATAATGATTAACTCAACATAATAGTTTACTGGACAAGTTTGTTATTAATGTAAGAAAAAAGATTATTTAAAGAGACAACTAGATCATTGTGAGTACTTTTGTGGTCATTATCAGAAGAACTGAAATATGTAATTGCATGTGTAAGCAGTATAAAGGATCTGAATGCAATGAAAAGGATGAATCAGTCTCTGAAATCTTTAACCAAAGTGACCTATGAACATGTAGCATAGTCAGGAAGGGAGGAATTTTAAATCCTCCTTGCCATCATTATGTAGAACTATCAAAGGTAATTAATAAACAACAGAAAATGTGACTTAAAGCTTGCCAGGGAGCCAGTATCTGAGACACAGAGAATGCTGGTGGGGGATAATTGGTGCCTCAGCTTGCGAGGAAGGTGCTGGATTAAAGATAAAGAATAAGAACAAAGCTATAAAGTCAAGACTAACCAAGCATATATAGATCCTGCAGATTAGCTAAACATGAATTTTCCATTTGATAAAGCAAGTAAACTGTTCATGTCTTTATGAACTCTTTGGATTTATCCTACAATTTCCAGGAAGTTACACAATTATCAGGACTCCAAGAACTTTCTAGTGAGTACTAAATTATGTGATCCTCTTGTGTTCAATCACTTCTCTTTATTTTTGTATACACTGGGTTACGACGAAGACCTTTGTGTCTTCACTAGCAACAGGCAAGGTCCCAGAGGACTGGAGAGCAGCAAATATTGTGCCTTTGTTCAAGAAGGGAAATAGGGATAATAAAGGTAATGTTGCAGCCTGGGGAAAAGTATACACTCAGGACAAAATTACTTTTTTGGGTTTTAATTCCTTTATCTGTTTTAGATGTTTAAGTGCCAGAAGAGGGTCTTAAAACAAAACAAACGACTTTACAATCAGGTCTCGCTGTTACAATCTCCATTTAACCTTCGATCCACACACTTGTGTCTCAACCAAATGTGTATGCAGTATAAAAATACAAAGAAATCTTCAATTCTGAAGGAACACAATACAAACAACATTAGAATCCCCCCCAGCCCTGTATCTTATACATAGCAGCAAAAAAATGTAAGCGAATACACCTCATCTAAGATGTCTATTACTCTTTAGTACACACGTGCTGAATCCCCGAACGGAGACTGAACATTCACGTTACGCTGTTACATGCACAATCAGTCATGATACAATAAAGTTAGACAGAAGGTACACTTTGGCACAACTTTTACACAATATTGCCTGGTAGTTAAATTACAGGAAGACTGACCTACTTGGTCAGTGATGAACTTTGCAAACCACGCTATCCAGCGCCGAGTTCTTTACTCGTGAAAATCTAAAGCATCCACATGTAAAACATGTCAAATTACCAATATTCTCGAGTTGCCAACAAGTATAAATGAATTCACATGGATATTGTAAATATATGCTCACCTTTCCTCACCATGCCTAGCATCCTGGGAGGACTCAATTCCAAAGCCCCACCAGCTCCTGCAGCAGAAAACAAAATGGTCTCCCCACTATCCCGTGCGTGTGTAATGACGTCACCATCTCCACTTAAAGGCACAGACAACTATTCTAGCATTAGCCGGATGAATGCCTGAGTACACTGTTTAACAATAATGAATAGCATTCGATGGTCACCCCGGTGCAGTAATTATAGGCCAGTGAGCTTCACATCAGTAACTTGGAAGCTATTAAAAGAATAGTAAGGGACAGAATTTATGCACGTTTGGAAAGATGTGTCTGTTATGAATATACCACAGCTCTGAGGGGCCAAAGGGGCGGGAGCAGCCCCCTCCTTCCAGAGAATTGCAAGATCGCTATTAATTCGGGTCTCGGACCCAGGAAGTGAGAGACAATGCAAAGGTTTTGGCCATTGTTCTTAGAGGCATCTGTGTGACGTGCATGTCTCTGCTACGTGACAGCTACCATGGATATGGACACCCTTGGGCAATGTGGGGGTGGGAATTGCATCACCCTACTTTGATGGACATCTACAACTCTGCAAGTCAAGATAAAAGGGGACTGCAGGTGGTGGTACCCCAGCGACGCACCAGAAGGACACCCTCGCTCAGTGCTCCCGTAATAGCTGGAAGCCATTCAACGCCACGTGCACTCCTAACTCCTTTGCCTGGGGAGCGGGTGGCTGATAATACCGAGAAGGACTTCGAACTAACGACGGGGAAACAATGCTCCCCTGATTTAATGGAGTGGCTTCATAAAGACCCGGGCAAGTTTTTTCCGTTTTTCACCGATCCCTCTAAAACATGTGAAACCCAGCGATTTCCCCGAAAGGCTAAAGTCTGCAGACTTCTGAGTGACTTTTATATTTCCAACGGACAATATATTAACCCCTAGACAACAGTAGAGCTTACTTCTTAATGATGATTAGTACTATACCCGCGCTTTAGATTGAGTATTGACGACGTGAATTATCTGAATGTTTGTATTAACCTTACTTTTGTGCCCCTTTATAAATAAAAACGTTTGAAAATAGTGACATCAGACTTCAATGGACCTCTCTATCTTTGCTGGTAAGTTATCCGGTTACGGGATATGTAACATGTCTTACTTAAGGACAGAAAACATGGCTTTGTGTGGGGAATGACATGCCTTACAATTTTGATGGAGTATTTTGAGGAGATAATGAGGATAAGGCAGTGGACATTGATAAGTGTACAATGAGGTCCCTCATGGGACATTGATTGGGAAGCTAAAGGTATATGGTGAGTACAGTGGGACATAGATCTGTTTTAGATATGGCAGAAAAGTGGCAGATGGAGTTTAATCCAAGCAAGTGTGAGGTGTTACACTTTGGGCACTCAAATGAAAGGAGGAAATGCACAGTTAATGGTAGGCCCCTTAATAGCATCGAAGTACAGCAGAATTGTGTTGTCCAAGTCCATAATTCACCATAAGACCACAAGACATAGGAGCAAAATTAGCCAATTGGATCATCTCATCTGTTCCACCATTCCATCATGGCTGACTTTTTATCCTACTCAATGTCATTCTCCTGCCTTCTTTCCATAGCCTTTGATGCCCTGACTAATACACAATGAATTACCCTCCACGACCATCCATGGCAAAGAATTCCACAGATTCACCAGACATTGGCTAAAGAAATTTCTCCACATCTCTGTTCTAATTGGACATCCCTCTGGTCCTTGATTCATCCACCATAGGAAACATCCACTCTGCATTCAGTCTGTCTAGGCTTTTCAATATTCAATAGGTTTCAATGAGATCCCCCCTCATTCTTCTAACCGCCAGTGAGTACAGGCACAGAGCCATCAAACGCTCCTCATACATTAACCCATTCATTCCCAGAATCATTATCGTGAAGCTTCTCTGAACCCTCTCCAATGCCAGCATATGTTTTCTTAGTTAAGGGCCCAGAACCGCTCACAGTAACTCCAAATGCCATGTAAGGCCTCAGAATTGCATTTTACTTTAATATTCTAGTTCTCTGGAAATAAATGATACCTTTGCATTTGCCTTTCTTACCACCAACTCAACCTGCAAATTAACCTTTAGGGAATCCTGCATGACGACATCTAAGTCCCTTTGTACCTCTAGGTTTTTAATTTTCTCCCCATTTAGAAAATAGTCTATAGCTTTACTCCTACTACCAAATGCGTGACTATACACTTCCCTGCATTATATTCCATCTGCCACCTCTATGCCCATTATCCTAATCTATTGAAGTCACTCTTCCGACTCCCTAAATCCTCAATACTACCTACACCTCTGTGGTGAACTTAATATTTCAGTGGTATTTGAGTATTATTGTAAATATATTGCTGATTAATCATTCTTGTCTGTTTAAATAATTAATTATGGGTTATATGTAAAATTAAGTGAATTGCATACATCACCACATGATACATGTGTGTCTCACTTAAAGTAAACCTGAAGTTAGACACACATTTCAGACTCCTGTGTATCCCTTTGAATTAGTTTAATGTTTTGAAGTTAAAAAGCATAACAGTGGTAATGAGATATTTTTAAAATGAACCCAAGATGCTACTGACCTGCAGAAGTGCAGCGAGACGTTCAAACTAAAAAAACACACAGAAATGCCTGGCCACGTAGGGAAAAAATGATGTGTTTGTTTACACAAAGGATAACTGAAATATGTGTACTCAGCTAATTGAGCAGTACTTTGAAGCAAATGAAAAATCCATTGAGAAACGAGTACCAATTTTGCTAGGTGCTTTGGGATTAAGGGCATACAGTTTGCTTCTAAGTTTAACTGTTGAACTGCAGACCAGCAGAAATAAGCTTTGGGGATACTGTGAAAGTAAAGCAGGAACATTTAGAACCAATATCATTGTTGCTTGTAGAATGCATTAGATTTCATAAGTGGAATCAAAAGGAAGGGGAGTCCATTTCAGCATACATGGTTGAATTGAAGAGACTGTCCATGCATTGTCAGTTCAGTGATGGGATTGATGATACAATAACAGACTGCTTAG
The DNA here is from genome assembly GCF_030144855.1 of Hypanus sabinus. Taxonomy (NCBI): domain Eukaryota; kingdom Metazoa; phylum Chordata; class Chondrichthyes; order Myliobatiformes; family Dasyatidae; genus Hypanus; species Hypanus sabinus. Next base: position 16,622,705 of record NC_082720.1, read on the forward strand.
TTTGTGGAATCTTAGGCTACGTCCACACTACACCGGATAAATCCGTAACCGAAGCTTTTTCTCTTCGTTTTTACCCTTCGTCCACATTAAAATGGCATTTTCATCCCCCGAAACTGGAGCTTTTCAGAAACGCTCTCAAAGTGCGTATTTTTGAAAATGCCGGATTGGCTGAACCAGTGTGGACGGGGTAACCGGAAACTTCTGAAAACACTGTCAGACGGCAAAACGCTATTTCATTGTTTTCTTGAACGCAACCTAACAATTTCAGAACAGACAGCAACGAGACTGATGCCAGAAGAGTTAGAAATGTACTCACCAAATACTTTGACCTATAATTTACTGAATAAATAAGTATACTCACTTTGCCCTGTTTTCTGTCCTTGCTTGTATGAAGGTGGTTTACCTATTTATGCACATACTTCTCTGACAATAGATGTGTAACAGCCTAATGTAACATTGTTTGGAAATACAAGATAACACTGATGCAGACATGTTTTATACATTTAACAAGGTGTTTTTTTAATGCAACAGAGTTAGTCAGTTTTTCAATGTTCATCATCAGCCAGGTCAATCTGTGCGTGAACTCCCTGTCGGTTGCCTCCATATGCTCCAGGATTTTAAAAAAATTTCCTTTTAAGTTCTCCTGTGCGAAAGCCAACAGATGTCCGTGTTTTAAGTTTTTCTAGTCTGTAAATACACAAACACACACTTTTACGGCAAGATTCAACACCAAGCATGTCGCTTGTTTTCGGTAGATGTGTCCTGCGCATGTGCAAGAGGAGGAGATTCGCCGAAATCTCTGCTTCAATGTGGATAGAGATATTTTTTAAAATGCATAGTGTGGACGCCTATCGTTTTTACGCGAAACTGGTGTTCTTACAATTATCCGGTCTAGTGTGGATGTAGCCTTATAAGAAAGCATTCAAAATTGGCTTCTAACTGCTTTCAGCACAATTTGCATTTAAAAGAGCAGTTGAAATTGCTGTATCAATGGAAATAGCAGCCAGATGTTGAGTTTCAGATAGGAATGAAAGTAAGCTTTAACAAAATTGCAATATCTAAACAGAAACTGACGTGGACAAACAAATTGTGTTACCATTGTGACAGGGGCTCACAGACAGCAGATCAATGCAGGGTTAAGGCAAAACCTGTAGAAAATACAACAAAGTAGAACACATACAAAGAGCGTGTTGGGCAAACAAAACAAATGGATTGCACAGGGAAGAGGAAAAAATAAAAAGCCAAGATGCAGTTTCAAAATGAGCACCAATCTGCATGCTGTTGATGAAAAATTAGATAATGACCAGGGTGACGCAGGAACTGAGATTTAAACATGAAAACTAACAACAGATAAGAAATATAATATATGCCAGAAGTGAACAGCAAATTAATTAAAGTGGAATTGGACACTGGTTTGGCTGTTTAAGTGATTCCACAACAGGAGTTTGAATGGCATTTCAAAAATACTAGAAAAAGAGAAAACCTACAGCACAATACAGGCCCTTTGGCCCACAAAAGGCTCAGTTCACTCAATGTATTCTCATAAGGCATGCTCCCCAATCCAGGCAATATCCTTGTAAGTCTCCTCTACATCTTTTCTATAGTTTCCACATCCCTTCTGTAGTAAGGTTTCCAGAACTGAGAACAGTTTACCAAGTGGGGTCTGACCAGCATCCTATATAGCTCTAACATTACCTCTCCATTCTTAAACTCAGTCCCATGATTGATGAAGGCCAATGCACCGTATGCCTTCTTAACCACAGAGTCAACCTCTGTAGCAGCTTTGAGTGTCCTATGGACTCGGACCCCAAGATCCCTCTGATCCTCCACACTGCCAAGAGTCTCGCCATTAATACTATATTCTGCCATCATGTTTGACCGACCAAAATGAATCACCTCACACTTCTTTGGGTTGAATTCCATCTGCCACTTCTCAGCGCAGTTTTGCATCATATCAATGTCCCGCTGTAACCCCCCTGACAGTCCTCCACACTATCCACAACACCCCCAACCTTTGTGTCATCAGCAAATATAACAACTCATCCTTCCACTTCCTCAACCAGGTCATTTATAAAAATCACGAAATGAGGGAATCCCAGAACAGATCCCTGAGGCACACCACTGGTCACCAACCTCCATGCAGAATATGACCTATCTACAACTACATTTTGCCTTCCATGGGCAAGCCAGTTCTGGATCCACAAAGCAAGGTCCCCTTGGATCCCATGCCTCCCTACTTTCTCCATAAGCCTTGCATGGGGTACCTTATCAAATGCCTTGTTGAAATCTATTGTTCTACCTTCATCAATGTGTCTAGTCACATCCTCAAAAAATTCAATCAGGCTCGTAAGGCATGAACTGCCCTTGACAAAGTCATGCTGATTATTTCTAATCATATTACGCCTCCCCAAATGTTCATAAATCCTGCTTCACATGATCTTTTCCATCAACTTACCAACCAGTAAAGTAAGACTCTCTGGTCTTTAATTTCCTGGGTTACCTCTACTCCCTTTCTTGAATAAGGGAACAACATCTGAAACCCTTCAGTCCTCCGGGACCTCTCCCATCCCCATTGATGATGCAAAGATCACTGCCAGAGGCTCAACAATCTCTTCCCCCGCCTCCCACATTAACCTGGGGTACATCTTGTCTGGTCCTGGAGACTTATCCAACTTGATGCTTTCCAAAACCTCTAGCACATCTTCCTTCTTAATGTCTACATGCTCAAACTTTACAGTCCGCTGTCAGTATTACCTACAATTGCCAATATCCTTTTCCATAGTGAATACTGAAGCAAAGTATTCATTAATTATTTCTGTTGTCGCCTGGGATTCCATACACACCTTTCCACTGTCACACTTGATTGGTCTTATTCTGTCACGTATTATCCTCTTCTTTTCACATACTTGGAGAATGCCTTGGGGTTTTCCTTAATCCTGTCCACCAAGGCCTTCTCATGGCCCCTTCTGACTCTCTGAATTTCATTCTTAAACTCCTTCCTGCTAGCCTTATAATCTTTTAGATCCCTATCATTACCTAGTTTTTTGAACCTTTCGTAAACTTTTCTTTTCTTCTTGACTAGATTTTCAACAGCCTTTGTACACCACGGTTCCTGTACCCTACTATCCTTTCCCTGTCTGATTGGAACGTACCTATGCAGTACGCCATGCAAATATCCCCTGAACATTTGCCACTTTTCTGCTGTACATTTCTCTGAGAACACCTATTCCCAATTTATGCTTCCAAGTTCCTGCCTGATAGCCTCATATTTCCCCTTACTCCAATTAAACACTTTCCTAACTTGTCTGTTCCTATCCCTCTTCAATACTGTGGTAAAAGAGATAGAATTGTGATCACTATCTCCAAAATGCTCTCCCACCGAGAAACCTGACACCTGATCAAGTTTATTTCCCAATACCAGATCAAGTACAGCCTCTCTTCTTGTAGGCTTATCTACAGACTGTGTCAAGAGATTTTCCTGAACACACCTAACAAACTCCACCCCATCTAAACCCCTCATTCTAGGGAGATGCCAATCAATATTTTTGGAAATTAAAATCTCCACCACAACAACCTTGTTATTACTACTCCTTTCCAGAACCTGTCTCCCTATCTGCTCCTCAGTGTTGGTGTTACTATTGGGTGGTCTATAAAAACACCCAGTAGAGTTATTGACCCCTTCCTGTTCCTAACTTCCACCCCCAGAGACTCCGTAGACAATCCCTCCATGACTTCCTCCTTTTCTGCAACCATGACGCTATCCCTGATCAACAGTGCCACACCCCCACCTCTTCTGCCTCCCTCCCTGACCTTTATGAAACATCTAAAGCCTTGCACTCGAAGTAACTATTCCTGCAGATGAGCCATCCAAGTCTTTGTAATGGCCGCAATATCATGACTCCAAGTACTGATCCACACTCTAAGCTCATCCACTTTGTTCATGATACTCTTTGCACTAAAGTAGTCACATCTCAAACCATCGGTCTGAGCACATCCCTTCTCTATCACCTGCCTATCCTCCCTCTCAAACTGTCTACAAGCTTTCTCTATTTATGAGCCAATTGCCCCTTCCTCTGTCTCTTCAGTTCGGTTCCCACCCTCCAACAATTCTAGTTTAAACTCTCCCCAGTAGTCTTAGCAATCCTCCCAGCCTGGATATTGGTCCCCCTTGGATTCAGGTGCAACCCATCATTTTTGTATAGGTCATGCCTGCCCCTAAGGAGGTCCCAATGATCCAGAAATCTGAACCTCTACCCCATGCTCCAATTCCTCAGCCATGCATTTATCCTCCACCTCATTCTATTCCTATTCTTATTGTCACATGGCACAGGCAGTATTCCCAAGATTACTACGTTAGAGGTCCTGCTTCTCAACTTCTTTTCTAACTCTCTGTAGTCTGTTTTCAGGACCTCCTCCCTTTTCCTATCTATGTCATTGGTACCAATATGTACCTCGACCTCTGGCTGTTCACCTTCCCACTTCAGGATATCGTGGACACAATAAGAAACATCCCGGGAGCACCTGGGAGGCAAACTGCCATCTGCATTTTTTTCCTGCATCCATAGAATCACCTGTCTGACCCCCTACATATGGAGTCCCCTATCACTGCTACCATCCTCTTCCTTTCCCTATCCTTCTTAACCAAAGGGCTAGAGTCTGTGCCAGAGCCACGGCCACTGTTGCTTCCCCCAGGTACTTAAATGAAGTCTGCAGATACCCAGCTAAGAAAATATACTAGAGAAAAGATAACTGCTGGGGGAATGACATTCATGACAGTGAAATACAACAATCAAAAAGCCACATTGACCCTGTATGTGGTAAAAAGAGGAGGACAAGGATGGTTGGGATGTAAGTAGATGAGAGAACTACAATTTGATTGGAGATCCATTCACTATTTGCATACCATATCCCCACCAATAAATTCAACTGAAAACGAATTACAAAAGATATTAGATGATACCACAACTGTCTCCATACTGTACACCATGAATCGTTGTCCAGCAGAGGACAAACCGGTATTGGTGCCAATCTCTGTGCCTCTGGTTGGAAAGTGCATTGGACCAAGGAAGGATCCTAGTGTTCAGAGGAAGAGTGAATGTGACGAAAACAATGGTCTGATGTGGAAGTATATTTTTAAACTTGAAGTCTTTATGAACTTCTAACTTTTGTAAAAAGTAATGTGACAAAATGGAACCTATGAAATCCCAAGGTGCTTTACTAGTTTGGACAGGAGGCTTACAGGTTTGTGTGTCTTTTATGATAGGAAGCTATTTGTACTTTTTATGACAGGAAATATGTTTCATGGCTTGGGGGGGGGGGTTTGTTTTGACAACAGAAGTAAACATGACAGAGCTTCAAAAGAGCAAATGTCAGACCAGATAAGGATGAAAATAATGGAGGAATGCTATCAAATGGAGCAACTTAATTACTGTTCTCTGTGAGAAGTGTAAAAGTGCTTTGGTTGAGACATAACATTGAAGCTGTTTTCTAGATGATACTTGTCTGGAAAATAGAACTTCCCTTGCAAGTAAAACAATAAATTCCCTATCAATCCACTTTGAATTTATTGTAGTTTGTTATTTTATATTACAAGACCAAGCTAAATGGAATATGATGCTGAGTACAACAGTTTTTATAGGCAATCTATCTCAGAAAGCTTCTGATGTGTTAACCATGCAGTTATTTGTAAATTGTGGCTTGGCTGAAAGAGAGTTCAAGAAGCTTCAAGAAAGTTGCAAATATTTGGCTTTTGTGAGTATAAAGAACCACAATTCATTCTGCATGCATTATGGTTAATGCATGAACTTCAAGTGAGAGACAAAAAGATGCTTGTAAAAATAGATGCAAAGACTAAAGCCCAGCTGGATGAATGGAAAGCCAAAAAGAAAGGAGTCAATGGAGATCTGAAAACAGAGGATTTGTCAGATAATGTAGTGGATGAGGAAACCATTTGGAGAAATCGGATCATAAACTGAGCAATAGGATTAGTAAGAGAATACTCCACAGAACAAAATGCAAGATCAAGGTGCACAAACTAGAAGAAGAAAAAGAAAAAAGGTGTCTACTGCTGTCTGAACCATTTCCTGAAGTCTGACAGTCATCTCCAAGGAGGAGCCCCCAGAACTTGAGATTGTTTGTACAGCTCCAAGTCTCACCTGCCAAGAAGACTGATCCCCTTTCAAGAAAGACATTATCCCACAAGGGTAAGAAAGCCTCCAGAGTGATTACATCTTTAGGCCTGAATAGGCCTAATTTACAATGCTGTGTATGGATGGAAATAGTATGGTACTTCCATTATATAGTATACTGTGTAAATAGATTAGATGCTTTCTATATTGAGTTGGAGTTTATAGTTAAGCAGGGAGGAATGTTGTGTATTGAATGCTTCAGTAGTGATTGAGTAATATTGTTAAGGCGTTGATTGACCAATTTTGTACATTTAAATAATTCATTGCATGAAAATAGGGGGATTGCATACATCATGATGGCACCACATGATACATGCACACCTTCCTTCAGACATTTCAGGTTCACAAGCACCTTCTCCTTATTAATAGTGACTACTCTTACTTCTGCCCCGACACTGTCAAATGACTGAAATAATGCAGGTGTCTTCCAGAGTGAAGACTGATGCAACATTCTTATTAAGTTCCTTCAGCATTTCTTTGTCTGCAATTATTACTTCTCCTGCATCATTTTCCAGCCTGTCTCTCTTTTACACTCTATATGTCTGAAAAAAAATTTGGTATCCTCTTTTATATTATTGGCTAGCTTACCTTCATATTTTATCTTTTCTCTTTTTATGGTTTTTTAGTTGCCTTCTGTTGGGGTTTTTAACAATTTCTAACTTCAATCCTCTAACTTTGCATTATTTTTTGCTATGTTATATGTTCTCTCTTTTGCTTTTATACTGTCTTTGACTTCTGTTCTCAGCCATGGTTGCCTCATCCTCCATTGCAAATACTTTGTCTTCTTTGAGATGTATCTAACCTGCACCTTCTGAATTGTTCGCAGAAACTCCAGCCATTGACTCTGAAAACGTTAAAAGTAGAAAGTGTTGCTCCCCTGTATGATGTGCACATTTGTATTGCTTTAACAGTTCATAAATGTTCCTATTGTCCTAATCATCCATTCTATATTTACACATTTAGCACAACTATATAGTTATGACTGATACATCTACATAACTTAAAAAACAATTAAACTGAAAATGCACTTTATTCAAAAGAATTCAGAAATTAACATACACATGACTATAGTCAAAATTCTCACAATCTGGAAATACTCAACAGGACATGCAGCATTAGTTCTGTATTTGAACTAAAGGCATATTCACTTTATAATAAATGCTAAACCTGTTGTAACCACTCCCTCTGAGCTGCTGTCTTGCACCATCCGATGTTTATACCACCTTATTCCTCACGTGCTTGAATCTGAACTTGAGTCTCATTTCTGTGTCTTGAAGTCCCTGTAAGTTGTAATAGGTTTTAAGCTCACCTTGCCACCATGACTCTATGCATTTGATGACTGTTTCTTCAGGCAGCTTTAATTCTTTCCTTTCCCGCTTTTGCTGTACCCCGTGCGTCCCAATTCTCCAGTGAATTAGCATATAGTGTAACATATAGGAAGCATGGCAGCTCTAGATGTGTTCTGTTATTCAAATTCTCCTCAGACTGTTTGCATACCCACAATGATTAATACATATTCAAAAACCAATATGCCACGAAAACTTGGATATCGAGTCCTTCATTATCAAGTACCTCTAGTAAACGACACTACAGAGGCGGAACCAGGACAATGTGGCAGAAAGCTCTAAACAAACATTTGAGGAGCACTAAGAGAATACCTGGTCTGCTGTCAGAACAATATCGAGGGAACACCAGAACTGGCATTGAGACAACGTTGAGGGAACATGTGAACAAATACGGGCAATGACGAGGGAGCAGCCAGACTGATATTGGAATAGCACTGAGGTGCATCCAGGCCAATACTGGGGCAGCTCAGAGGAAGCATTTGGTTAATTCTAAGGCAGCACTGGAAAGCACCCAGTCTTATACTGGGACAGTGCTGAAGGAGTACACAGATCAGTAGGACCTGTGATAAGGAGGACATATGTACAGAGGGATGGTCTGACGGAACATGGAGTTAAATGTGTTGAAAGAATAGGTAAATTTAGGAAGGACAACAAAATTCTAGGGGCGTATAGCCCGATGGGAGTTTGGGGAGCTGGGTTAAGCACAATAGGCAGCGATTCAAACAGAGAGAGGGGAAATGAGCTAAAAATTCTATATCTGAATGCACGAAGTGTCAGAAATAAGGCGGATGAGCTTGAAGCCCAGGTGCGAATGGGTAACTATGATGTTGTTGGGATAACGGAGGCATGGCTGCAGGGAGATCAGACCTGGGAAATGAATGTACAAGGGTATACATGCTATCATAGGGACAGAAATGTGGGCAGAGGGGGTGGGGTGGCCCTGTTGGTGAGGAATGAGATTCAATCCTTTGCAAGGGGGGACATAGGGTCAGGAGAAGTAGAGTCTCTGTGGATAGAACTGAGGAACAGTAAGGGCAAAAGGACCCAAATGGGTGTTGTCTACAGGCCACCAAACAGTAGCAAGGATATTGGGTGCAAATTGAATGGGGAGTTAACATTGGCATGTGGCAAAGGTAATGTTGCAGTAGTTATGGGGGATTTCAACATGCAGGTGAACTGGGAGAATCAGGTTGGTGCTGGACCACAGGATAGGGAGTTTGTAGAGTGCCTATGGGATGCATTCTTGGAACAGCTTGTATGAGAGCCGACCAGGGACAAGGCTATTCTGGATTTAGTGTTATGTAATAAACAGGATTTGATAAGCGATCTTGCAGTAAAGGAACCATTAGGAGGTAGTAATCATAATATGATAAGTTTTTATCTGCAATTTGAGAAGGATAAGGGCTGCTCGGAGATGTCAGTGTTGCAGATGAACAAAGGAGACTATGGAGCCATGAGGGAGGAGCAGGCCAAAGTTGACCAGATGGTCTGCATCCAAGGGTACTAAAGGAGGTGGCGCTGGAAATTGTGGATGCTTTGGTAATCATTTTCCAATGCTCCTTAGATTCAGGATCAGTTCCTGAGGATTGGAGAATGGCTAATGTTATCCCACTTTTTAAGAAAGGAGGGAGGGAGAAAACAGAGAACTATCGACCTGTCAGCCTGACATCGGTGGTGGGGAAGATGCTAGAGTCCATTATTAAGGATGAAATAGTGGCATATCTAGATAGCAGTGATAGGATTGGGCCAAGCCAGCATGGATTTACCAAGGGTAAATCATGCCTGACTAATCTGTTGGAGTTTTTCGAGGATGTAACCAGGAAGTTAGACGGGGGAGATCCAGTGGATGTGGTGTACCTCGATTTTCAGAAGGCATTTGATATGGTCCCACATAGGAGATTGGTGGGTAAAATCAAAGCTCAGGGCATCGGGGGGAAGACATTGACATGGACAGAAAACTGGTTGGCAGATAGAAAGCAAAGGGTCGCGGTGAATGGGTGTTTCTCGGAATGGCAGGTGGTGACTAGTGGGGTGCCACAGGGCTCGGTATTGGGACCACAGCTGTTTACAATTTACTTCAACAATTTGGATGAAGGCATTGAAAATAACATCAGCAAATTTGCTGATGATACTAAGCTGGGTGGCAGTGTGACATGTGATGAGGATGTTAGGAGAATTCAGGGTGACTTGGATAGGCTGGGTGAGTGGGCAGATACTTGGCAGATGACGTTTAATGTGAATAAGTGTGAGGTTATCCACTTTGGGAGTAAGAACAGGAAGGCAGATTATTATCTGAATGGCGTAGAGTTAGGTAAGGGAGAAATACAAAGAGATATAGGAGTCCTTGTTCATCAGTTACTGAAGGTGAATGAGCAAGTGCAGCAGGCAGTGAAGAAGGCTAATGGAATGTTGGCCTTTATTACAAAGGGAATTGAGTGCAAGAGCAAGGAAATCCTCTTGCATTTGTACAGAGCCCTGGTGAGACCACACCTGGAGTATTGTGTACAGTTTTGGTCTCCAGGGTTAAGGAAGGACATCCTGGCTGTAGAGGAAGTGCAGCGTAGATTCACGAGGTTAATTCCTGGGATGTCTGGACTGTCTTATGCAGAGAGGTTAGAGAGACTGGGCTTGTACACGCTGGAATTAAGGAGATTGAGTGGGGATCTGATTGAAACATATTATTAAGGAAACAATTATTAAGGAATTGGACAAGATAGAGGCAGGAAATATGTTCCAGATGCTGGGAGAGTCCAGTACCAGAGGGCATGGTTTGAGAATAAGGGGTAGGTCATTTAAGACAGAGTTAAGGAAGAACTTCTTCTCCCAGAGAGTTGTGGGGGTCTGGAATGCACTGCCTCGGAAGGTAGTGGAGGCCAATTCTCTGGATGCTTCAAGAAGGAGCTAGATAGGTATCTTATGGATAGGGAAATCAAGGGATATGAGGACAAGGCAGGAACTGGGTATTGATAGTAGTTGATCAGCCATGATCTCTAAAATGGCGGTGCAGGCTCGAGGGGCCGAATGGTCTACTTCTGCACCTATTGTCTATTGTCTATAGTATTAAGGGTGTACTTGCTAAGCACCAAGGAAGAGCCTAGATGTTCCCTGTTGCTGCACACCACTTGCATCTTTTTTCCCGTCATACTGTATAACACTGATTGGTGAGTACTCTGGAATACTTTGTTCCATTTGTCTGTTCACTATCAGATATATTTGTCAAACTTGTACATCCAGCAATTCCCCATGGATACTGAATAGTACAGTATTGTTATTGTACAATAATTTGGCATTCATTTACTCATACTTCAACTTTACTTTTGGAATATTTCCTAATCTCTTGGCTGTAAGATTCCCTGCACCGAGCAGATATTACTGTGGACATTGTTGCAAGCTTTTAAAATTCATTCCCAATTGCTCAACGATGAATGTGAAGAAGCCTAAGTGTAGTTTGTTGGGAGAAGGTAGGGACATCCAAGGAATACCCTGACATTTTCCAAGTCACGATGGCACGCGGCTTGAAGAGGAACCTCCAGGTGGCGCTGTTCTCTAATACAATACTTGCTGCCTTTGTCCTGGGTAGTAGATACCATTGGTTTGGGGAGTCTTGCTGAGTTGTTGTAGTGTGGAGCAGGAGAAGCATCTTGTTCCTGTCCTGTCCAACCAAGATGAGAGTTAGTATTCATGGTGACGGACAAAGTGTCAATTGCTTTAGAGTCAGTCATACAACACAGAAACAGGGCCATCAACACACAATTATCACCACCCAACTTCTCTGTGATCCCATTTACCAGCGTCTGCTCAGAAGCTCTCCATAACCAGGTAAATTAAGTGCTTATCTCAGTGCCTCTTAAATGTGAAAGTGCCTGCTTCCATCATCCATTACAGTTTCCAACCACAATCTGGGTAAATATATTCTCCTCAGAGCCCCTTCTAACCTCTTTCCTTAGGCACCTCTGGACAGGGAAATGTTTCCCACTCTTTATGTTGCCCCTCCTAATACATTCCCCTTCAACCTCTTCTGCCTCCATTAAAATAAACCCTGCCTATTCAGTCTCTACTCATTACTGAAAGACTCAAACTCAGAGAACATCCTGGTGAATCTCTTCTATCTCTTCTCCGGGGAAATTGTGTCCTTCCTGTACTGTGGAGACAAAGTGTGCCATAATGTCCTTATGCTTGCTGCTGGTGCCTAGTTAAGGAAGGTAATTATGTGTTCTTCACCACTTACCATATACTATCAGGTTCAGAGATGAATGGACTTGTATAACAAGCCCCTCTGTTCATCACTGCTTCCTAGGACCCTCCCATTCGCTATGTTAGTTCTGCCTTTATTAGTCTTCCCAAAGTACTTAACCTTGCACTTGACAGGATTAAGTTGCATCTGCTACTTCTCTGCCTGTCCTACCAACAGGGATATGTTAACCTTCTTGAGTACTATTCAAGGTGTAGTTATCCAAGTACAGATGGCATCCTATGATTCTCCTGAAGTGCTTTGTATAAAAAATAAACCCAGCCTATCCAATCTCTACTCATACCTGAAAGGTTCAACCTCAGGCAACGTCACGGTCAATCCCTTCTACCCCTTCTCCAGTGAAATCAAGGGTATGTAGATATATTGAATGGAAGAGTCTGGAATAAAATAATAAAATCAAGCTGTGACTAAGCACATTGATGAAGGAAGAGCAGTTGATGTAGTGTATATGGATTTCAGCAAGGAATTTGATAAGGTAGCCCATGCAAGACTTATTGAGAAAGTAAGGAGGCATGGTATCCAAGGGGACATTGCTTTGTGCATCCAGAACTGGCTTGCCCACAGAAGGCAAAGAGTAGATGTGACGGGTCATATTCTGCAGTGACCAGTGGAGTGCTTCAGGGATCTGTTCTGGGACCCTTACTCTTCGTGATTTTTATAAATGACCTGGATGAGGAAGTGGAGGGAGGGATTAGTAAGTTTTCTGATGACGCAAAGGTTGGAGGTGTTGTGGATAGTGTGGAGAACAGTCAGAAGTTACAGCGGGACATTGATAGGGTGCAAAACTGGGCTGAGAAGTGGCAGATGGAGTTCAACCCAGTTAAATGTGAGGTGGCTCATTTTGGTAGGTCAAATATGATGGCAGAATATAGTATTAATGGTAAGACTCTTGGCAGTGTGGAGGATCAGAGGAATCTTGGGGTTCGAGTCCATAGGACGCTCAAAGCAGCTGTGCGGGTTGACTCTGTGGTTAAGAAGGCATATGGTGTATTGGCCTTCATCAATCGTGGAATTGAATTTAGGAGCTGAAAGGCAATGTTGCGGCTATATAGGACCCTGGTCAGACCCCACTTAGAATCCTGTGCTCAGTTCTGGTTGCCTCACTACAGGAAGGATGTGGAAGCCATAGAAAGGGCGCAGAGGAGATTTACAAGGATGTTGCCTGGTTTGGGGAGCATGCCTTATGAGAATAGGTTGAGTGAACTTGGCCTTTTCTCCTTGGAGCGATGGAGGATGAGAGGTGACCTGATAGAGGTGTATAAGATCATGAGAGACATTGATCATGTGGATAGTCAGAGGCTTTTTCCCAGGGCTGAAATGGATGCCACAAGAGGACACAGGTTTAAGGTGCTCAGGAGTAGGTACAGAGGAATGTTAGGGGTATGTTTTTTAATCAGAAAGTGGTGAGTGCATGGAATGGGCTGCCGGCAATGGTGGTGGAGGCGGATACGATAGGGTCTTTTAAGAGACTTTTGGATGGGTACATGGAGCTTAGAAAAATAGAGGGCTATAGGTTACCCTAGTAATTTCTAAGATAGGGACATGTTCAGCACAACTTTGAGGGCCGAAGGGCCTGTATTGTGCTGTAGGTTTTCTATGTTTCTATGTTCATACAGAATCCCTACTAAAACTGTCCAGCTTATACAGAGTTTGTATGCTAACTTCACTTGCATAGTTGGATACTGCAGTTTGATCTTTGAAGTTAAGACGGGAGTCAGGAAAGGCTGTGTGATGTCAATGATATTATTTAACCTGGTGATTGACTGAGTTATCAGACAAACAATGAAACATAAGCAGACAGACATTAGGTGGACTCTATTCTCTAATTTAGAAGACCCTGACTTTGTGGATGACCTCACATTACTATCCTGTACCAGCACGAAAACTCGGTGCCTGCGTACCTTTGGTGGGCAGGTTGGGTTAAGAGTCAGACAGAGGAAGAATGAGACCATGACCCTCAATGTAGAGTCTCCTCCTCCCATCAGGGCATATGGTGTTGACTTATCCAGCATCGACAGATTCACCTACCTGGACAGCATCATTCGGCAGAGTGGCGGGACCAAGGACGACATCTAGTGCAGACTCAGCAAAGCTAGAAAAGTCTTCAGATCAATGAGAGTCACACGGAGATCAACCAAGTACAGCGTCCACACCAAGGTGAGCCGTGTCCTGTCCACACTCTTTACAGGTCAGAGAACAACCTTGCCAAGCTGTCGCCATTCCACATTCCAGAAGATCCTCCATATCTTCTGGCCATGAAACAGCTCCAACCACACCCCACTGCTTCAATGTCACCAAGAGGACATGGCCACAATCGTCATGAGGAAATAGTGGAGATGGATTGAGCACTGATGAGAGAGGCCAACTCCATCATCAAGACAGCACTTCATTGGACCCCTAGAGGGTGGAGGAAACATGGGAGACCAAAGACAACTTGATACCATAATGTAGAGGCAGAAATAAGGATCCTGAACCACACCAGGGGCACAATAGAGAAGAGGGCTAAGGACAAACAGAAATGGAGGACTTTCATTGCTGCCCTAAAGGCCAGGGGTGTAACAGGTATTTGATGATGGTGATGATGATGCAAGATTCCTATCCTGTTCTTGTGCAGATGATCCAGTTAATTTTCCAGTCAAAACTAACTCCTATGATGGTAAATGTTAAGTTTTAGTGTCTGTGGGAGGTGATACTGGAGATAATTATTGGCTGATTCATGAATTTAGAATTTATTTAAATCTTACATCCATCCCACAATCTTTGTGTTATGACTTCATTGCAAAGTACAGACATGTGGATTTAAAAGCCTAGTCGTTTGTTGAAAGAAGCTCTCCCTTAGCCTAAAGAACCTGGCTTTAATGCTATGGTAGCGTTTGCCAGACGGAAGCATCTGAAACTGTTTATGGTTGGGGTGACTGGTGTCCAGGATGATCTTCCAGGCCTTCTTTCTGCACCTGCCGCTATAAATGTCCTCAATGGAAGGAAGTCCACATCCACAGATGTGCTTGGCTGTCCGTACTACTCTGCAGTGCCCAGCGCTCAAGGTTGGTGCAGTTCCCGTACCAGGCGGTGATACAGCCATTCAGGATGCTCTCAATGGTGCCCGTTTGGAAGGTCTTGAGGACTTGGGGGGTCCATGCTGAACTTCTTCATTTGCCTGAGGTGTAAGAGACGCTGTTTTGCTTTTTTTGCCACTCAGCCGGTGTGTACAGTCGGGGTGTGATCATCGGTAATGTGCATACCAATGAACTTGAAACCACTCACCCTCAACTGCAGACCACAGAAACTTAGAAAACCTACAGCCAATACAAGCCATTTGGCTCATAACACTGTGTCAAACATGCACTTACTTTAGAAATTACCTAGGGTTATCCATAGCCCTCTATTTTTCTAAGCTCCATGTATCTATCCAGGAATCTCTTAAGCGACCCATTGATGTTGATGGGGCTGAGCCTGTTTTCATTCCTCCTTTTGTTTTTCGGACATTGAGAGAGAAGTTATTATCCTGGTACCACTGTGTCAGGTTGTCAACCTCTCATTTGTGGGTTGTCCCATTACCACTAGACATAAGGCTGATCAAAGCCGTGTCATCTGGAGCTGAGTGTGGCAGTACAGCCGTGGCTGTAAAGGAAGCAGAGGAGGGGACTCAGAACACAACCCTGGGGGGCACCTGTGTTGACGGTCAGAGGGGCAGAGGTGAGAGAGCCCATCTTTACCACCTGTCAGCGACCCGATTGGAATTCTAGGATCCAGGATCAAGATGGGGTGCAGGTCGAGGTCTCTGAGCTTCCTGTAGTCTGGAGGGAATTCTGGTGTTAAATGCTGAACTGTAGTGCAGGAACAGCATTCTAACATATACATCCCTCTTCTCCAGGTGAGTGAGGGCAGTGCATGGTGCTGTGGCATCACAGGTAGAGCAGTTCTATCAGTAGGCGAATCATAGAGGGTCAAGTGTGGGTGATAACATGCTTCAGATGAACTCAGCAGGTCAGGAAGCATCCGTGGAAACGAATGGTCAACGTTTCGGGCCGAGACCCTTCGTCAGGACTGAAGAAGAAGGGGGCAGGTGGGGGGAGGGGGAAGGTGCAGGTGAAAAACCAATCAGACGAAAGATCAAGTGGTGGGGGAGGGGAAGCAGGGAGGGGATAGGCCAGAGAGGTGAAGAAGGAATCTAAGGGGAAAGCACTATGGGTAGTAGAAGAAGGCAGAGTCATGAGAGGTGATAGGCAGCTAGAAGAGGAGACAGAGTGAAGGTGGGATGGGGGAGAGGAAGTGAATTACCAGAAGTTGGAGAATTCAATGTTCATACCAAGGGGCTGGATACTACCCAGACGGTATATGAGATGTTGTTCCTCCAACTGAAGTTTGGCCTCATCATGGCAGTAGAGGAGGCCATGTACGGATATATCCGAATGGGAATGTGAAGCAGAGTTGAAGTGGGTGGCAACCGGGAGATCCTGTCTGTTGTGGTAGATGGAGTGGAGATGCTCGACGAAGCGATCCCCCAATCTGCGTCGGGTCTCGCCGATGTAGAGGAGGCCGCACCGGGAGCACCGGATGCAATAGTTAACCCCAACAGACTCACAAGTGAAGTGTTGCCTCACCTGAAAGGACTGTTTGGGGCCCTGAATGGTGTAGGGACAGGTGTAGCACTAATGCTTGCAGGGATAAGTACCAGGTGGAAGAACTATGGGGAGGGACGTGTGGACTAGGACCCTCTCTACCCCTCTCTGCTTTTCCCTCTCCCTTCCCCTATCACACTTTCACCCTGCCTCCTCTTCTAGCTGCCTATCACCTCTCTCAAGATTCTGCCTTCTTCTACTACCCATAGTGCTTTCCCCTTACATTTCTTCTTCACCTCTCCTGCCTATCCCCTCCCTCACCCCTTGATCTTTTCTCTGATTGGTTTTTCACCTGGCACCTTCCACCCTCCCCCCACCTTCTTTATAGGGCCCCTGCCCCCTCCTTCTTCAGTCCTGATGAAGGGTCTCGGCCCAAAACATTGACTGCTTCTTTCAACAGATGCTGCCCGACTTGCTGAGTTCATCCAGCTTGTTTGTACATGTTGATTTGACCACAGCATCTGCAGTGCACTTTGTGTTTAGCATGCTTCAGATGTAGTCTTTAACCAGCTCCTCAAAGTGTTACTGAAAAATGTTACTTGCCAAATATCACCCCATGCTAGAACGTTGTCCAAGTGTGAGCAAGTTCATTTTCCAAGGGACTAGATGTGGAACTGTGTTTGCCTAAATCAGTTGTTAATCTGGTTTTCAGACATACTCTGAGAATAGGGGCACAGTTCAGAAAATATAATGGGCTTCACAGTTTCTCTCTGACTAGTCTTATTCTACATAATCATCTTCTTCAGCCTTCTATGCAGGATTTAACATTTCTAGACTGGCACAGAAAGGGCACTAGGTGCTTTGAAGATCTTTTCATAGATAAGCACTTTGCAACTTTTGAATAATTGTCTGTAAGTTTGCACTACCTAACACTCATTTCTGTAGATATTTCCAAACGAGGCATTTTATCAACCCTTTAATACCAAACTTTCCTGAGGTTGTATAACAACCATTAAAAATGTTGTGGATTTGTTTCTTCGTATGAATCCATTGGGTAAAGGTTTAATTTCTACTATTCGGATAGGTTAACGATGTTGAGGCGAGCCCCCTTTGACAAAATTAAAACTGCTTGGCAGCATGATTTAAATTTTTCTTTGTCCGACGAGGTTTGGGATTTAATTCTCAAGTCAGTTAATTCAACTTCTTTATGTGCTCGCCACTGCCTTTTACAGTTCAAGGTGGTACACAGGGCTCATATGTCTAAAACTAAATTATCACAGTTCTGTCCTGATATTAGTCCTTGGGCGAGGCTTCTCTTATTCATATGTAATGGGCTTGTTCTAGCTTGGAGAAATTCTGGCGGGATGTTTTTTTTAACTTTATCTCATATACTTAATTGCTGTATGGAACCTAACGCTCTGATTGCTCTTTTCGGTACTTCGGGAGAAGCTGACATGCATTTGACTCCGACTAAGTGTTGTACATTGTCTTTCACCTCCCTTTTGGCCAGACATGCAGTTCTTCTTAGGTGGAGAGATGCTGCCCCACCCACCCATGCTCAATGGCTCAGAGACATTGTGTCCTGCTTAGACCTTGAAAAGATTCATTATTCACTTCTTAATTTGGACATAAAGTTCCAAAAGGTGTGGGGACCTTTTCTTGAATATTTTCATAATTCCCATTTAGATTAAGGGTGTATCCCCCCTTTTGTTCTGTTGCATTTAAATCCCTTACTTCTAGCTTCTTACGATTAAGATTTATGGATTTTTTTATGAGTAAACATATTATAGTTCAGGTGGTAGGCAATATACCTTCTTTTTATAAATACAGCTCTGTGGTGATAAATTTCCGGTTAACTTTTTTATATATCGTAAGGTTGGCTTGGAGTTGGGTAGTGGGAGGGTGGGGTGGTAACTAACTTTATACGATTCTGCTATGGGTGATTTTCTTAATTGTTATGAACTGTACTTTTAATATGTTTGTTTCGCACTGTATAAGCCTCTTGCTTTACTTTTTTTTTTGTTTTGTCACATGGTAGAAACTCATAAAAATTAATTTAAAAAAAGAAGTGGAACGATACAGTTAGCATCCTGACTCCTAATCATATAATTCAAGGAAAACTGTTGAATCAGACTCTGAATCAGAATCAGGTTTATTATCACCGGCATGTGACGTGAAATTTGTTAACTTAGCAGTAGCAGTTCAATGCAATACATAATCTAGCAAAGAGAGAGAAAAATAATAAATAAAATAAAACATAATAATAAACAAGTAAATTACACATATTGAATAGGTTTTGAATGTGCAAAAACAGAAATACTGTATATTAAAAATTGAGGTAGTGTCCAAAGCTTCAAAGTCAATTCAGGAATCAGATGGCAGAGGGAAAGACGCTGTTCCTGAATCGCTGTGCCTTCAGGTTTCTATTGATGAAGGTATTTGGGCCGAGAATACCATCCAAGGAAAATATAGAACAAACGTCTGCAGCTGGGGTGATTGATCTTCAACCACCACAAATATCTCCTCCTATACTGGTTTTCCTCTTGATGTCCATTGAGCTCCACTTTACACTTGGACAATGCTGAGGGCGGCTATTTGCATCTCACCTCTGGAAATTCACCTGCTTGATTCATTTTGAGATGGATTCTGTAGCTGGACCATTTACTGCCCCATGAGGTGATGACAGTGCTTCTTCCTATAGATGCTGCCTGGCTTGCTGCGTTCCACCAGCATTTTGTGTGTGTTGCGTTAATAATCTGCCCTCTGGTTTTGCTGACATTGAGTAATAGGTGGTTGCTGTAGCACCACTCAAACGGATTTCCAGTCTCCCTCTTGTATGCCAATTTCGTCACCACCTTTTATTTGGCCAGCAACAGTGGTGTTGGCAGCAAACTGAAACATGGCATTGGTGCAGCACTTAGCCTCACAGTTATAAGTATAAAGCAGTTAGAGTGTGGGGCTAAGCAGATATCAATGTGGTGCACCTGTTCTGACGGTGAGTGTGGAGGAGATGTTGATGCCAATCTCAACTGACTGTCGTCTGCAAGTGTGAAAATTGATGATCCTTTTCCATAAGGAGGTATCGAGGCCTAGATCTTGAAGCTTATTGATTAATATAAGCTAGTGTTGAATAGTGTTAGTTTTGAATAGATGATAGTGTTGAATGCTGAGCTGTAGTCAGTTAATAGAATCATGATGTATGTGCCTTCACTCTCCAGATGTTCCAGAACTGAGTGAAGAGCCAATGAAGTGGCATCTAGTGTTGACCTGCCATTTGCAGTAGGTAAACTCGAGCAGATCCAAGTTGCTCTTCAGGCGGGAACTGATTGCTTCATGACCAACCTATCAAAGCACTTCATCACAGTAGATGTAAGTGCTACTGGACAATAGTCATTGAAGTAGGTTACCACGTTCTTCTTGGGTCCTGTCAGCCATGGCAAAATTTGAATATGGAAGAAAATGTCAGACTCGAATTGGTCAAGGAGAGTGGAGTAGACAAACGATTTGTCTTTGTTCTTGCCATGTGCTTGAAGGAGATGGAGACGGCCATTTTGGGAGACTGTCCTTGCCGCTCCCCCATTTTGTGAACACTGAACTGAGTCTTGCTCTGGGGTAATCTAATCAGAACAATTGAACGTGGACACAAGGAGTTTCAGCTATTCTCAGATGAGCAGTTACTTATTATGTAAAGCAACACACACAAAATGCTGGTGGAACACAGTAGGCCAGGCAGCATTTATAGGAAAAAGCACTGTCAAAGTTTCGGGCCGAGACCCTTCGTCAGGACTAACTGAAAGGAAAGGTAGTAAGAGATTCGAAAGTAGGAGGGGGAGAGGGAAATGCGAAATGATAGGAGAAGACCGGAGGGGGTGGGGTGAAGCTGAGAGCTGGAAAGGTGATTGGCGAAAGGGATACAGAGCTGGAGAAGGGAAATGATCATGGGATGGGAGGCCTCAGGAGAAAGAAATCATCTTCCTATAGATGCTGCCTGGTCTGCTGTGTTCCACCAGCATTTTGTGTGTGTTGCTTGAATTTCCAGAATCAGCAGATTTTCTTGTGTTATGTAAAGTGGCAGGTTTACCAGAGAGGCAATCTGTAATCTTGTTAGACTCAGTGTCTGGGTTACGTAGTATAACTGGTTTGAACCAGTCAGAGTTGAAATGAACAAAGGCAAGAGGCTGGGGGGGTGGGGGGGGGAAGGAATGTAGAAGTCATAGAACAATGCTGGTTGTAGCCCTGGACCAGAACCAGTCAGAAGACGACTGGGATAGATCAGGTCCTCATCCAGTGGGATGGAGGGGTATCAATTAAACTGATAAAGAACATTATAAGAGTCAGGAGCTTCAAATACAGGGGAGCAATAACTCTCTCCGAGACCCACCATCCCGAGGAGGAACACCCACATCAGAGGCTGAGACAAGAAAGTATCAATCATCTGGCCAATGGATTTCACCTATTTTGCTATTATAAATTGAGAGTGGTCTGAGTGAGTTTTGGTACAAAGGAACAGCAGAATTCATGTTCTAAGGGTTGTATAAGGTGCTACTTACTATGTGTACTCTGATAATAAAAGTTACTTTGACTTTAACTACAGGTTTAGATGTAGTGGCTCATTTTTCATGAAGCCAGATACAAACCTCTCATTGATTAGGTCCTTTGCCAGGCATTGTGATGTGTCGTCAATCAACCTACATGAATCTACTTGTAAATCAGTCTTCTGATTTTGTTAGTACCCTTTTCACAATGACTCCAAATCATAGTGCCCTGAATCAAAGTGAAGGGATGAACTTTATCTAGTTTCGACTGCACAAGCACTGTGATTAATTTATAATGATAATGATTTTGCTTTTCCTGAAAGTCATTCATTTAAGGGAACTGCTGAGGAAATATGATTCAAAGCTAAATGATCAACAGTGAAGCTTCCATGTGATGTGAAGCTGGAATTATTCTAAGCTTTTCTGGCTGTTTGATCAGGCAATAAATGACAGTTCAACAAGTTAATAATGCATATATGTTCAACTTTATGGCAAATGTACAAAACTCTTTAATGCCAAAATTTTTGTGGAGAATACTTTATATCAAACAAATACATTTTCAGGCACAATCGGTCCTTTTGATAATAATGAGATTTATTTAACTTAGGTACTCGTGGTGAGACTAAAGAAGCTCAGTTGATAGAAATGAAAGAAAAATGTCAGGCAAACCTTTTATCAAAACATGTGGTAGTTTTTAATGACAGGAAGTATTTTCCTTTGGAAAGACTTGATAAGCAGATAATTAATGAAAGAACCAGTAAGATAAGAGATTTTGTTTTATGCATTAATTTGCTGCAAACTCAAATGTCAGGGCTGAGAAGCTGATGTCGGCAGATGCAATGAAAATACCAAAATAAAAGTTTCAGATGCTGGAAGCTTGAAATAAAACAGAAAGTGATGGAGCAGTTGGCAGATCAGGCAGCATCTGCAGAGAGAGAAATACTTCCTTGGCACAGATGCTACCTCAACTGCTAAGTTTTTGCCAACACTGTTTTTTATGCTGTTGCAATAGTGACTTTCACAAGGGAATTGTTTCAGTACTATCAAGGGAACATTTGAAGAGTATTGGATAACTATTACAAAGAATTGGCACAGACATAGTGGGAATTGTTGCCTCCTTCTTTGCTGTATGAATCTAGGAAAGTAACTTTCACATAGTAGGGATATATTGGGCTGCACAGATATTTATCTTGTTAGTTGCCCACAAAACTATACCACCGAGCACAGAGAGGTTAGATTGATGTACTACACATGTGGCATTGGCTTATTGCAAAGGATGGAATTATACCTGCATCATGAAAGTAATCTGATGGATAAACTTCACAGACCATGCACAGCTTTGAACAAAAGAGCTCTATAAATGTTATAGCTCTGTTTCATACAGGTATTGACTGGCTGCACACCCTGACTCACCCATCATTTCCTTCAACCTTTATTCTTTGTTTCCTTTAATATTGTTTTCTTGCATTTAGTGATTTCAATGCATTGCAGCAACATGTTGTAAAGCTACTCTTTAATATAGTTGAATACAACTTTAAAAAGGGTGAACTTTCGACCTATTTATTTCACTTGTCCAGAACAAAAACCTTGTTGGTAACATTCCTTCAAGGATGCCACTCATCTGTATGAAAACATGATTGTTATCTCTAGATCTGAATGGGTCTGGCCTCTACTACCTTGGAGCTGCATTCATGCAGATTGACACACACAGAGCCCTGTCAGCTATTGCACTCAACAAATCAACTCCAGTCCTTTCTTCCCTCTGCAAGTTTATGCAAAAAGACTGGCACTCTTCTCATTTAGTTCAGTAACTTTTTTTTTCACATTTTGTGGATCTGAAGGAATTGCAAGTACAGAAGAAAAATAAATATCAACATCCGTTTTGAGAGGCAGAAGCAAGGAGAAAAAGTAGCCAGCTTATGGTATGGAATGAATTAGTTACTGATCATCCTTACCAGAATCAGGTTTAATATCTCCAGCACATCGTGAAATTTGAATTAAATGAAAACAGAAGTCCACAGAGCTCGAGATATTAAAGGAGCTAAGAGATGTGAGGATAGCTGAGAGAAATGGTGTTTGTGTAGAAGATTAGCCATGATCTTGATGAATGGTGAAAAAGACAAATAACCTCCAGCTATTCTTAAAATGTAATTCTATTTGAGTTCAAATAGCAAGGTACACTCACACATGGGAATTAGGAGCAGAAGTAGACAACTTGGCCCTGAAAACTGCCCAACTATTTCATCAGGTCATAGCTGATCTGATTGCAATCTGAATTCTCTATTCCAACCTAATTAGAGCAACCTTTCAGCCCTAGCTAATCAAAACTCAATCTACCTCCCCCCTCAGAAACATTCAAAAGACTAAACCACCAACATCATTTGAGGATGAACATTTCAACATGAATGATCCCATGGACAAAAATGATATGGCTAATTACTATCTTAAATAAGTGATCCTTTCATTCTCAACAGTGACCATGAATTATGGATTCCCTCAGAAGAGCAAATGCACTCTCCACGTCCATCCAATCAAGATCAACCATGGCATTTTATGCTTCAATCAAGTCCCCTTTCATTCTTCTAAATTCCTGTAGATAATAGTCCGATCTTTTCAACCCTTCATCAAATGAAAACTGCACATTCCAGGTATTAGGGTTGTAATCCTTCTTCAAACTTCTTCTAACGCATAAATGTTCTTCCTTAAACCAGAAAAATAATACTGTACAGAGTACAGATGACACTTTATATAAATGAAGCATAACCTCGCCTCTTGAAATAAACATCAGTTTTTTTTAATGTATTAGGATTCCCAGATCACTCTGCAATTCAAAGCTCTTTAAATACTCACCACATATGTTTATTTATTTTAACTTCTATGCCTGAATGGACAATTTCACAATCCCCCATTATTTGCCAGATCATTATTCAATCATTCAACTAATCCATACCCCTTTGTATCCCCTTTGATGTTCTCGTCACAACTTACTTTCCTGTCTATGCTCATATTTTGAGAATACTTTGCATTGTTCTTTTGTTGCTTTCATCCAAGTTATTTAAAGACATTTAAAAATGTGGACGTTTCAGCATGGCCTCTGTGGTACAGCACTAGTTGCATTTCACCTACTAGAGAAAATGTCCCCTTATGTCTTTTCTCCTGGACAAGCAATCTTCCAATCACACCATGAACTATATTTTCTGTAGTAGTCTTAGGTGAGGCATCTTATCAGATACCTTGTGGAAATTTAAATGTAATACACCACTCTAGTATGTATCTACAGTATATGCCTCCTCCCCACTTGGTGGATAGTTCCCTGGTCTATACTGTGAAGTGTCTCCTGGCATCTGGCCAGGTACTTGTGGATTGGGAAATATACAGTCCTGAAGAATGTTCTTGGATCCCATCAAAGGACATCTTCGGCATGTCGCTCATCCATGACTTTCAGTGGGCATGGGTCTGTGATACCTCAGGAACTGCATCTAGGGAAGAAAGCCCTGTCACCACCATGGACTCGGCTGCGCAGCAGATTCAGCAATTACGTGCATGTATATGCAGGTGTCAGCTAATTATTATTTCATTGTGGGTGTATTTAATTCCCTTCTTTTCGCTGTAGCACTTGTCAAGACTGGAGCAAAGCACAGCAACATTACGCTGCCTGCTTGCAAGCGGCCTCGCTTGAGAAAATGGACTATTGAGTAACTGACACTGAAGACCAGAGGTATTCATTTTCTGTTTGGATATTCCTTTCAACTGTGGTATTGGCATCTAGTCTTCCGTTTGTAAGTTTTAGTTAATGACACTATCTAGCCAAGTGTTCATTGTTTTCTTCTCTCCTAAATCCCTGTTTGCATTAAACTCTGTGAATGATCGACCCTCTTCAGTGTCTTTCTCCACACTTGGGCCATATCTGAATGAACTGATAGAATATTCAGGGTGGGGGGGGGGGGGGTATGTGATTATGCTGGGAGAAGTGTAGACAAATTCCATGGAGGAGGGGCTGACCTCTGTGAAGGCTGAGCTGTGTACACAACTCTTTGCTGTTTCTTGCAGTCACTGACAAGCTGTGATGGCTAAATAGCTTGCAGTTTCCTACTTCCTCTCTCCCTTCTTGACACATGGATTAACATAGCTCAATAGCATAGCAGTTAGTGCAAGCCTTTACAACATCAATGACCTGGGTTCAGTTCTGGCTGCTGTCTGTTTGGAGTTTGTACATTCTCCTCATGAGTGCTACATTTCAGAGTGCTCTCGTTTCCTCCCACATACCAAAGATGTACAGGTTACTAAATTGGAGGCAAGCAGGCTGCCAAAGCACGTCCTTAGTAATTGGTGCAAAAGAGGCACTTCACTGTATGCTTCAATATACCTGTGATAAATGAAGCTAATATTTACATTTCAGAATACAGTGAATAAACAAACTTAAAACCAACACACCAACCATCTCACTTCTCCTTTCTTTTAAACCACTACAATGAAGCTCATTAGGAGCGTTGTGCATGTCAGGCCCTGCTCCAATGATTTGCTCAATCCCACCTCCTGGGAATTGTAATTCTCCTGAGTTCCTTTCTTCCAGTTCCTGACTGGCAGTTATTTCTGGGATATTACTTGGTTCCCATTATGAAGACTGGGATTATAAACCTATTTAATTTATTTTCCTATTTTCTATTACTGATTCTCCACCTTCTATAGCATTGCTCATTTTGTTTATTTTTTTATTATCCATCGGGAACTCTTACTATCATTGCATTTATTTCTGCCTAGCTGGTTCTTGTGCTCTGAGTTTTCATTCCTTTTACACTTCTTAGTCACTCTTTATTTCTTGCGAGGTATGGGAGACCTTTCTGCATAACTACACTGTCAACCCTTTTGCTCATCTACACATATCTCTTTTACTTGCATTAGGTCCATATCCTTCTTTGCTTCCTTTCTTACTTACTTCCCGTTACGCCATTGGCGTTTAGGACAGCAATGAAGGTCCTCCATCTTTGACTGTCCAAACCGTGAAACACAGATACAGAAGGATTCATCATTGCTGTTTGTGTAACTATAGTTTTGATGAATCAGGGTTGCTAGCACTGAGCGGAACCCCCATACCTGGAGGATCGGTAGCCCACTCTTAGTCAAGCCTCTACCCTTTGACTTGTTTGGCATGGGTAACCCTACTGACAGCCAAAGCATAATGCCTTGAGCAGCCAACATAGCTCTCTAGGTGATTAAGGCATGCGGGCTTCCAAACCCTATGACAAGGTTGTGGTCCTCATGGAGGTGTGCTCACTTAAGTGTCTCTCTAAAATGACTCTTAAACATAGTGATTGCACTTGATCCCATCACCACCATTGGCAGCAAGTTCTAAATATTAATTACTGTCTATGCAAAGAAAATATAGCCCGACAAAAGTTAATTGAGAAATTCTCTTGAACTTTAGAACTTAATATTTTGTCCCATCTATCCATTTTTTATTCTCCACAGTCCTAGACAGGAGAAATGCTGATGCCTCTGCATTCATACTTTCTTAGTTGGCACTTTTGCATAAAAAAGATGACAAGGAACTGAGTAAGTTAATCAGCTCCACCAAGTCATTCAGGTGGATTGTGGGTTATCTGTACATCAATTACATTTCCCCAATCTCCCTCAACAAAGATAAGAGGACAATGGGATTCTTGCTGAGGACTCTCAGTACAATGTTTTGCTAATATGTACCACTTAATTAAAAAAAATCATGCTTACTCTCAAAAGATCAAAGATCTCTCCAACCCTCTAGGTCACAGAATTACCTTTAGTTATACTACACTTTGTATAGAGAGATTATCTCCTGATTTCATTCCTTAATGACTTTGGTCTGGTTTTAAGATCATGCATCCTTGTTCCACATTTCTATTCAGAGAAGTATTTCTTTTTCTAACCGTCCAATCAAACATTTCCATCAGCTCACGCTTAAATCTGCTGCATTCTAAGAACCTGCTTTTGAATTTTGTGTTCATAATTTAATCTTCCTTTCTGTGTGGTGAACCAGCTTTGTACAATCTTCTTCCAGAGGTATTCAGTCCAAACTGGAAGTAATAATCAAGATGTGCTTTGATCAATACACAGTCCAACTTACTGCCCATTACGCCACTAGCATTCAGGGCAGCAATGAAGGTCATCTCTGTCTGTCCTTGGTTCATACATTTCAGAAACTAATTTTGCTCCTAATCTTGGCTGTGTTCAGGGATTTCTTCAACATGCCATAAGCTTCCTCTCAGTTTTCCCTGCTGTCAACCAAACACGTCCAGGGTGGAGTTTCAGGAATCCATCACGCAAAGATGTAGGAGGATTCTTCATTGTTTCTGGAACAGATTTGACCAGTCAGGATTGTTAGCCCTGAGCTGAACCCCTGAACCTGAAGGACCGGTGGACCACTCTTGGTCTGTCTTCCAGTCTTTGACCTGTTTGGTTTGAGTGATTCCACCAAGAGCTGAAGCACAAGCCTCCGACAGCAGCCAGCATAGCCCTCTGGGTCATTGAGTCACGTAAGCCTCCAAACCATGACAACGATGTGGAGGAAGACACAGTAAAATTTATGAATAATTTCTATCATTTTTATGCCTATTTCATTGAAGTTAAAAACAACATTCGATTAACCCAGTTCTTTTCTAAAACAAAAACATAATGCTGGAGGAGTTCCCCAAGGCTCTTCACCACTCCAGACGGAGGGTCTGAACCCAACTGTCAATTTTCCCTCCCCGAGGTTGCCTAACCCATTTAGTTCTTCATGACTTCCTTCCACTTTGGTTTTGTGGGCTCTGAGGTGAGTACTGAGCTCAATATGTAAACTGCAGATTTTTCCGGGGATGGACCAAAGATAGCTGGTGAGTTAAGTACATGGGCAGCTTATGAGGTGGTACATTGTCTTACAACTGATTACGCAGGGCTTCTGTATGCTGTGCACACTTGGACACCAGGGTTGGAGTACTTAAACAGGGCATTTGTAACCTGGAAAGGATCTATAGTCTTGATGCACAATCAATAACTCACTCTGAGACGTAAAGGCGAGATATCAGCTTTTATTGACTGGAAAAAGGAACAAGCAGTGGTTGACCACCATACTACATCCTGGAGACAGAGAGGCCGGGCTCAGACCTCAATCGCCTTTATACAGGGGTCTGTGGGAGGAGCCACAGGACCAGTCAGCAGGGGGCGTGTCCAGACAGGTATATGTAGTTCACCACAAGCCTGCTTCCAGGTCAGCCTTGAAAATGAGTGTGTTCTACAGGAATTTGGCAGCAGCATGCAAACCACCTGCCCAGCATAGCCCACTGAGAATAACGAGGGACTTGGTACTGAGGATGATGCCTTGGAAAGGACACAGGTACTGCTTTATCTATATTTCCACTGAATTTGAAAGATTTTGTGGAGACAGCTATGAGTGATATTTTGAAAGTGCCCTGGGATGTATGCTGTAGATTGTCAAATCTTCAGAAGCAAATAGGAAGACAAGGATTACTGTTGACCACTAGACCATTGGCTCTGTGCCAAGCCTGAGGTCTTAATCTTCAAACAGTCTCATGCTCAACTGATCAACACACGCTCCAGGTGATGCTGGATTTCAGCATTAGTGCCTGCCTTTGCCAAGCGATGATGACCATTGTGTGGAAAATAGTCCACTCTTTCCAGAGTCTTGCCGTGAAACTTCATTGTCGCAAGGCAGTGAGGGCAGGTTGCTAGCAACCTCTGTGCATCCTCATTTTCCACACCATCACTACAGGAGGCACTGCCCTCAAAAAGGCAGGATCCCACCAACTGGGCTATGCCATCTTCTCACAGCCACCGTCAGGCAGGAGGTGCAGAAGTCCGAAGTCCTCCATCACCAGGTTCAAGAACAGCTACTTCCCGTCAACCATTCAGTTCTTGATTTAATCAACACAGCCCTAATCACTTCAGTAAGACTACAGTAAGTCATTTTAAGACTTCAGTAAGTCATTTTAATCACTCTTTACTAAAATAGATTTGATCTATTTGTGTTCCTGCTTATAAAAATGTGTTTTGTTTCTGTTTAATTATGTTTTCTCTTGTGAACGCTGTTTATATGATAGTATGAGCCTGTAAATGCCTACAAGAAGATGAATCTCAAGGTAGCATAAGGTGACATTTACATGCTTTGATAATATTTTGAACCTTGCAGTCATGTGGTTAACCACATCTCCAAAGCTAGAAATGGCTGCTGGAGTGGAGACTGATTTAACTTCCATCCAACCCACCCAAAGTGAGTTCAGCATTGTCGTCTATGCCATTAACATCATTTTGTACATGCTATCAAACAACATTTTTCCTCACGCTCAGCCATGCCCTTTTCCCCACGGATATTCTACCAGGATAGTCTGATTCTAACTGAAGGGAAATCGCAAGGTTGGACAGGAAAGCTACAAGTGGATGGACACCTCTGTTCTGCTGTGGCGAGAATCTGTTCTGATGATGGGAAAATTCAATGAGGAGCAGCACTGATGGAAGCTGCAAAGGGGAAAGAGAGATACAGGAAAAAAAGATCAATAGATGCTCATGAAGGAGAGGGTAAAGAGGAAAGCAAGTGGGTCAGACAGGGAAAGTACCCACAGGGAATCGGGGAGTTAAAGTGAAAGCATCCATGTATAAACTGAATGAGAATTATGAACTAAAAATCTATTTGTAACATTGGTTTGGGGAAAAAAGATAATGTCATCAGGTTGAAAGAGAAGAAAGGCTACTAGCTTGTATTGAGAGGGCTTTAGGGTTGCCACAATGGAACATGAATGTTCCAATTACTTGATTCATTAATGGTTTAATTTAACAGTCTTTGAGAACATGTAGTGCTAGCTCTGTCAATGGTCTAGCTTTTAGTGTGGCTGTCTCAATTCTGCTCAGAATCAAAATTATTAATCATGATTTTAACAAAACAAGTCAAAGCAACTAAATCACCAATTAAGATACTTATAATGGGCTTCATCTCAATTCTATAGGATGGACTGACATGACACAAATCGAATTTTCTTAATATAATAAAATAATAGTTCCATCATCTAACAGTTGGAGAGTTTTCATTAATTTTAAATTTGCCATGATTCATTCACCTGGAAAATTCATTCCTCATCTCTGGACTTACTGTTACTTTAATCACTTGGAAGCTTGTTGTTTAGAAAGTAAAATAGTTTAGTCACAATATCAAAACTTCTTAGGTCAAACATTTTTTTAAAAAGTGAGGGAGAGATTAGAGTCTTCACAGGATCTTCAGTTTCCAGGACCAAAATATTGATATTGATACGTTATTATTGTCACATGCACTGAGATTTTATTTTCTGTGCCACCCAGACAGATCATTCATACATAATTACATCAAGGTCGTAAAAAGGAAAATAAAATATACAGAATATAATGTTTTACATTCAGTGGCCACTTTATTAGATATACCTGTACACCTGCTTGTTAATGCAAAATCTAATCAGCCAATCACATAGCAGCAACTCAACACATAAAAGCATGCATGCGTGGTCAGGAGGCTCAGTTGCTGTTCAGACAAAACATCAGAATGGAGAAGAAATGTGATCTAAGTGATTGCTGGTGCCAGATGGGGTAGTTTGAGTATCTCAGAAACTACAGCTCTTCTGGGATTTTCACACACAACAGTCTCTAGTCTAGAGTTTAGAGAGAATGGTGTGATTAACAAAAACATCCAGTGAGCAGCAGTTCTGTGGGTAAAACTGTGCTGTGTTGAGAGAGGTCAGAGGAGAATGGCCAGAAGGTGACAGTAACTCAAATAACCACATGTTAAAACAGTGAAATGCAGAAGAACATCTCTGAATACACAGCACATCAAAACTTGAAATAGATGGGTTACAGCAGCAGAAGTCCATGAACGTACACTCAGTGGCCACTTTGTTAGGCAAGGAGGTACCTAATAAATTGCATTGAAAGTGGTCGTACAGAGAAAGTGGAGACAAATAAAGTGTTGGGGTCACAGTAAGATAGACCGCAAGATCAAGAGTTCGTCTTTCAGATTATGAGAGGTCTGACTGTCCAATTATCTGCAACAGTGGATAGAAACAGTCCTTGTGTCTGGTGGTTCATGTTCTCATTATTTTCTGCCCCGTGTCAGGGTGGGAAGTGGGATGGAAGAAGAGAGAATGACTGAGGTGAGAGGGGTCCTTAATTATATTGGCTGCTTTCCAAAAGCAGTGGGAAGTGCAGACAGGGTCATTAGAGGGTAGGCTGCTTTGCACGATTGGCTGGGCTGCATTCTCAACTCTCTGCAATTTCCTGTGGTCTTGGGACAGAACAAAGAAGACTGTCACAAATATCAATAGACAGCCAGGTCGCTAATTGAAGTCTACAGCTAAAAGGAGAAGAAGCAGGATTTGATATCTATAGATTATCAATATCACATGCTCTATACAATAATTCCTTCAGGCAATGAAGATGCATATTTAACATTAAATTTCAAAAGTTAATCAGAATTTCTGCACCTACAATTTTGTTATGTAAAATCTAGAGGTTAGCACTTATTATGATCATTCTGAAGTCATTTTGAAGTTGCTACACATTCTCAGCATTGTTCATAATCTTTGGCATTGATTGTGATGATGGATTTAGAATGGCCTGGAGAAGTTGGATTCAAACCTAAAAAAAGAATCATTGTAGTTTAAGATATCAGGAGCTAATGGGCAATTGTAGGAGTCAATTTCTTCTGTGCGTAAAGTGGTGGTACGACTGAATCAAATTTGAGTATTATCTATGACAAAACTATTGCAGTATAGGTCTGTCTTGATAGCTTCAACACTGACAAATTAATGAATGGGAATATTAATAATGTACTTAGTTTTCTTCCTTTTTCACCAACACCCCCCTCCCCCCCTTTAATTATTGTCATCAGATACTTATTTCCCTTCATCTATTTTTGTTCTAAATGCAGAAATTCTTTTAAAAAGAGTTAAAATATTTTAAAACATATCCCTTCAATTATTTCAATTGTGCACTTCACTATTTTGGGAGTGGTATCTTACTGTAGCTAGTAAAGGTGCCTGTTTACAGTTTTGGTAATTTGTGCTTAATCCTGACCTGCAATGCTGTTTGTGTGAAGTTTGCAGTTTCTCCCTGTGTCCCCAGAGGCTTCTTCCATATGCACTAGTTTCTCCCACTTGCAGATTCATAGATTAAATTGACCATTAGAAATTGCTCAGTGAGTAGATAGGTGGTGGAAACAGACAAGAGTTGAAGGGAATGTGGAGGGAATAAAACAGTACCAGTGTAGCATTGGAGTAAATGCTTATGTAATGGCTGATGCAGATTCAAAGCATTGAAGCACACTGTGTTCCTTGAATTAATGTTATGATTTTTTGAACAGTGGCTACATCTTCAATATTTCTGATTGGATGGGAGGGAAGGGGCTTTTAGCTGGCAGCCCAGAAATATAAAGCTAATGTGTATTCTAATGGGTTTAGTTACGACTAGGAATACAAAATGGTAACCACAGGGATGCAATACAAGCATGGGAATACATCTGTGTGAAAATGAAAGTCAAGTGAACAGAGCAACTGGACTCGTGAAGAGTGATTTCAAGTGATGATTGCTTCGGTAGTTTGAGCTGGTTCCACTCCATATCAGGGTAGAAACGTAGAGTGGTTGAGGGCTCAGTAGTTTTCTAGGCTTCACCAATGGGGTGGTCGCGAATGACACCACAGATTGGGTGGGAGCTGTGCTGCTGTAACAGGGACCCATGCACACCCAGTTAAGTATTTTAATGCTTGTTATTCTGTCTTAATAGACAAAGTTTTGTAGTTCTAAGGCAATAATGGCAGTCTGTGTGTTTCTGCCTTATTGAGCTGGAACACAAACCATTTTGTGTAACGTAGCATTTTGGCAGAGTCAGCAAGGATCTGGCTGGTGTAGTAAAAGGCAAAAATATTTAGAAGTAAGAGTAAGAAGGAAGCAGCCCCCCCACCCCCTCTCTAATCCCTGTTTGGAGAAAACCAGGTACCAGGGTGGACCAATAACTCCGTAAGGTTTGGTGGTCTGGCAAATTTGCAGGATAACCATGCATTGGACAGACAAGCTGCACTCCCAACACGTAAAGATAGGATGCCATCTCATGTCTGCACTAAAGGAGGAGGAGCCAGAGAGCGGCTTTTTGTCTGCTGGCGGCCATGATAAAACAACGAGGTGAGACCATCTCTCAGAAGACAGAAATAGTGAATGTTAAACACAAGGTGGAGGTATTGAATTAAGGCTGCCCAGTCAATGCAGACCTGGTCCAGGGAGGTGGAGGAAAAGCATGTTGCAATCGCTTCCCCCCCCCAACCCTGCCAGGCCAAGGTCCTGCAGCAGGAAGCAGCTTGAATGGCTAATTGGCACCCAACCCTGTGAAGGGCTAATTGGCAACTGGACCCAGAGAAGGTCCTGGCTCTTACTTTACAGGGCAATGACCCAGACTTCTGGCATGCTTTGATGGAGAGGATTGGTAGGAGGGAATGGATGGGAACCCAGGAATTCCACCAATGGATGATTGCTCTCCTCCCTACACCCACAGCCCTTGAATGCACAACCAACTAGGTTTACTATGTCCACAGCAACATGGTCTAAACATTCTTCCTCTTCAAGTTCCCCTCTGCCTGCAGGGACGACAAGAAACGTTTGATGGCTCTGCCTGTGGTAATAAATTCCACAAATTCACTACCCTGTGGCTCAAGAAATTTCTCCCCATCTCTGTTTTAAACGGACATTCCTCCATCCTGAGACTGTGCCCTCTTGTCCTAGACTCTCCCGCCATCCTTTCCGCATTTACTCTAACTAGGCCTTTCAACATCCTTCTAAGTTCCAGTGAGTACAGGCCAGAGCTATCAAATGTTTCTTGTATGATAACCCTTTCATTTCCAGATTCATCCTTGTGAACCTCCCCTGAACCCTCTCCAATGCCAGCACATCTTTTCTAAGATGAGGGGCCCAATACTGTTCCCAATACTGAAGGTGAGGCCTCACATCCTTCAGCATCACATCCGTGCTCTTTATATTCTAGACTTCTTGAAATGTATGCTATCCATTTTGGATTTTCTCCCCATTTAGGAAATAGTCTGCACATTTATTTCTTCTACCATAGTGCATAACCATGCATTTTCCAACACTGTATATCATTTGCTGCTTTCTACTTCATTCTGCTAATCTGTCTAACTCCTTCTACAGCCCTTCTATTTGCTCAACACTACCAGTACCTTCACCAATCATCATATCATCTGCAAACCTAGAAACAAAGCCATCTTGTACATCACTTAAATCATTTATATACAGCACAAAAAGAAGCGGTTCCAATATCAACCCCTGTGGAACACCACTAGTCGCTGGCAGCCAAACAGAAAGGCATCCTTTTATTCCAACTTCCTGCCCCCTACCGATCAGCCAATGCTCTAACAATGTCAGTAACTTTCCTGTGATACCATGGCCTCTTAACTTAGTAAGCAGCCTCATATGTGGCTCCTTGTCAAAGGCCTTCTGGAAATTCAAATATACAACACCCACTGCATCCCCTTTACCTATCCTACTTGTAATCTCCTCAAAGAATTCCAACAGTTTCATCAGGCAAGATTTTCCCTTAAGGAAACCATGCTGATGTTGTCCTCTCTTGTCCTTTGTCACCAAGTATTCCATTACCTCATCCTTATCAATTGACTCCAACATCCTTCCTACCACTGAGGTCAGACCAACTGGTCTATAATTTCCTTTCTGTTGCCTCCCTCCTTTCTTAAAGTGTAGAGTGACACCTGCAATTTTACAGCCCTCTGGAACTATGCCAAAGTTCAATGATTCTTGAAAGATCATTATTAATGCCTCCACTACCTCTTTCAGGTGCAGTTCATCTGGTCCAGAAGGGTCTGTTTTACTTTTGAGGTGGCTTGAGCGCCGGTGCTAGTGAGACTAACCAAGCTCTTTGCATTCTGACTAACAGACCCCATTCTGTTAAGCTAGACAACCTCTCCTCCTCCACTCTCACCCCGAACACCGACATGCCTCAAGGCTGTGCGCTGAGCCCTCTTCTGTACTCCTTTTCTCCAATGACAGCGTTCCTGTACATGGTTCTAACTCCATAATCAAGTTCGCAGATGACACCACGCTGGTTGGCCTGATCAGAGGGGATGACGAGACGGCCTACAGGGATGAGGTCCAGCACTTGGCCGCATGGTCTGTTGACAACAACCTGGCCCTTAACACCCAGAAAACCAAGGAGGTCACTGTGGACTTCAGGCATGCTAGGAGCCACAGTCACGTCCCCATCTACATCAATGGAGCAGTAGTGGAGTGCGTATCAAACTTCAAATTCCTTGAGGTCTACATTTCCGAGGATCTCACCTAGTCCCTGAACTCCTCCATCCTGATCAAAAAGGTACAACAGCGCCTTTATTTCCTGTAGAGCATCAAGAAAGATCGCCTCTGTCCCAGGATACTGACAGACTTTTACTGCTGTACCATTGAGAGCATACTCACCAATTGCATCTCAGTGTGGTTTGGCAATTGTCCCGTATCGCAAAGCACTCCAGCGGGCGGTGAAAACTGCCCAGCAGATTATCGGCACCCAGCATTGAGAACATCTACCATACATGCTGCCTGGGCAGGGCGAAAAGCATTATCAAGGATGCAAGATGGCAGCATGACGCAGCATGCAGCGGACACTCCAGGAATGAATATCTGTTATTTGTAAGTAGGGGCCGTGTACAATCCTGATTTGATGGAGACGGAAGTGTGAAGCACGGAGGAACATCCGGTGAAACTTTCGAAATACCTGTTTTGCTGCCGCTGCTACTGTGCGATCGGAGAAATCTCTGGGAGGTGCTCGGTGTTGGAGGGCTGGTTGGAGGCTTGAAGTTTTCGGACGGACTCGGAGTTGGCTGTGGTCGGACCTCCCAAAGTGCTGTATCGGCAAGCTGCGGCGCTGGAGGTTCATGGCAGGAAGAGTTTTTCTTCCTTCTACCGTCTGCGTGAGATGATGGGCTGTCAGGACTTTGAGACTCTCTTTTAAACCGTGCCATGGACTGCTCTTTATCAGATTACGGTATTGCTTTGCACTGTTGAAACTATGTTATAATTATGTGGTCTTTGTCAGTTAGTCTTTTATCAATTATGGTATTGTCTGCACTGTTGAAACGATATGTTAACTATAACTATATGTAACTATGTGGTTTTGTGTAGGTCTTGTAGCTTTAGGTTTGTCTGATGGATTTGTAGTTCCTTTCTGGGGAATGTGCTAAGATGGTAGCGTGATATCAATACGCAGCAGCCTCTCCAGACTCTGGATTGGGGATTACCAAACGCTATGTGGTTTTTCTTGTGTTGACTGTTTTGTGCTTTTTCATGATATCATTCTGGAGAACATTGTCTCATTTTTTAACTGCATTGTATTTGTGGTTTATAAATGACGATAAACTGAATCCGAATCTGAATCTGATCTCACCCTAACCATGGACTTTTTACTCTCCTCCCATCCGGTAGGCACTACAGAAGCCTCTGCTCCCGCACCAGCAGGCTCAGGAAGACCTTCTTCCCTGAGGCTGTGACCCTGCTGAACCTCTCATCACAGCACTAAGCAGTATTCCACCCATATTGTACTGTCTCAGTACTTTTATATTTGCATGCTGTAGCACTTACTTTTTATTCGCAGTTATTTTGTAAATAACATTATCCTTTGCATTTCTGGTTAGATGTTAACTGCATTTCACTGGCTTTGTATCTGTACTCGGCACAATGACAATAAAGTTGAATCTAATCTAATCTAATCCTGCCCCTGACCAAGGTGGTGGACATCAAGCAGTACTACTTCCTGGTGTCACTGAGGAGACTGGGGAAACATTGGAAGTACTGTTGAAGGAGGGGGTTATTCTGTCAACAATGGCCCCCTTCAATTGCCTGGTGTGGCCGTGTGGAAGGGGGATGGAACATGGCAAATGACGATAAACTTTAGGCATTTGAATAAGCATGCCCAGCCCCTCACAGTGGCTGTCCCGGATATAGTGATCATTGCAGATGATGTAGGGGTAGGAAACAGAAGCACTGGTAAGCTGTTATGGATCTAGCCAATGTTTTCTCTTCATTCCCCTAAGCACTAATTCCCAACACCAGTCTGTTTTTATGTGGGAAGGCAGACTGTAAACCCTTTGTCATTTTCCCCAGGCACATGTGCACAGCCCAACCTTATGCCATGGGATAGTGGCTCAAGAATTGCAGATGTTGGCGACAAGATATTCCCCACCTCATGATGTTAACGAGACTATTATATCAGATATCTTGGAAAATGATCCCTTTCCTTTGCGGTCCCAACCAGCAAGCCAGCTTTGAGTCTGCCAGCAGGCTGTGAACAGGCCCTACCCTAGCCCCAAGACAACATGGAGTACCTGTTGAACTATAGGTCCCTGCCACCTCTTGTGTTGCTGAATGGAGTCTGTGGCAGCTAATGAAAGGGCATCAGGTCCCCTAGGGGTTTTGGGCTACGACCCTTCCCAGACTGCAGTCAGATACAACCCTTTTAAGAGACAGCTGTTAGCCTGTTATTGGGCCTCTTAGCAACTGAGCACCAGACAGGCTCAGAAAGAAGGCGCTCTTCTATAACCAAATGGAAATTGGGAGGAGAAAGTCCCCAATGGGTTGAGCCACCTCCATGAGCAGATTATGACCCTACCCGCTGCTAACAACTGCACCTTGGATGCAGTTGTGACAGTCACCTATACAATGGAGCAAACTGTATGATGACCCAACTCTGAAGGAGAAACATCATGTGTGATTCACTGATGGCTGCAGCCATTGGCAGAGTGGCAACCAGTGATGGAATGCAACTGCCTTCCATCCTTCAATGGGGAAAGTGGTAACAGCCAAGGCGGAAGGAGGATCCAGCCAGCTGGTAGATCTGGTGGCCGTAACCCTGCCGCTATGCAAAGTCAGAGGGCCGGTGTGATTCCTGGGCCATGGCGAATGGGATGGTCATATGGATGCCTCAATGGCAGATACGTGGTCATCCCCTTTGGCAGGCGATCCTATTCAGAAAACATATGGGACGATGCTCAGTTGCAGCAGATCACTATCCACCATGAGCTGCTCAGATAATGACAGCCATGGCAACACAGAGGGGAAAGATTGGGGTTGTTGGGCCATGTAGCACATCAGAAGAGTGGTCATTTAGGGGTGGAAAAATTAAGGAAATGGACAGAGGCCTGAGTGGTGGCCCTGTCAAGTGATGAAGACTAGACAGTGGCAGCAAACTGTCCAACATGCCAGCAGGTGAAGCCTCTGGGGATAAATCTGGAGAAATACAGGGGGAAAACTAAATTTGGCAAGTGAACAACATTGGACCTATGTATAATAAAGTGCTATGTGTTGACCATGATAGATACTTACTCCGGGGTACTGGTGGCAGTGCCCAGCAGCCATGCTGATGCAGAACATTCACCCTCCATGTATGGCATCTGCTGGGAAATACTGTCAGCCAAAGGCTCGCATTTTGCAGGAACCAAGGTCCAAGGATAGGTCACAGAGTCCAGGGTACTGTGGGTATTCCACATTCCCTATTATCTGCAGATTGTGAGATTGATTGAGCAGATGGATGGGCTGGTGAAACAGCAGATTAAATTGTTAGCCTTGAAGGATCACATCATCCTTAACAATTGACTCTAACATCTGCCCAACCACTGAGATCAGGCTAAATGGTCCTTAATTTCCTTTCTACTGCCTTCCTCTTTTCTTAAAGAGTGGAGTGACATTTGCAATTCTCCAGTCCTCTGGCATCATGCCAGAGTCCAATGGTTTTTGTGAGATCATTACTAATGCCTCCACATTCTCTAACGCTACCTCCTTCAGAACCTGAGGGAGCAGTTCATCTGGTCCGGGTGACTTACGTACTTTTAGGTCTTTTAGGTTTTTGAGCAACTTCTCCCTTGTAATAGAAACTGCACTCGTTTTTTCTTCCCTCACACTCTTCAACAGTCGGTGTCTTCCACAGTGAAGACTGATGCAAAATACTCATTTAGTTCATCTGACATCTCCTTGTTCCCCGTTATTATTTCTCCTGCTTCATTTTCTAGCGGTCTTGTATCCACTCTCATCTCTCTTTTTTACATACTTGAAAAAGCTTTTACTCTCCACTTTGATATTATTTGCTAGCATGCTTTCATATTTCATCATTTCCCTTCTAATTATTCTTTTAGTTGCTCTCTAGATTTTTTAAAACTTCTCAATCCTCTATTTTCCCACAATTTTTGCTTTGTTGTATGCCCTCTCTTTTGTTTTTATATTAGCTCTGACTTCACTTGTCAGCCACGGTTGTACTACTTTGCCATTTGAGTATTTCTTCATTTTTGGAATACACATGTCCTGCACCTTCCTCATTTTTTCCCAGAAATGCACGCCATTGCTGTTCTGCTGACATCCCTGCTAGTAGCTCCTTTCAATTTACTTTGGCCAACTCCTCTCTCATACCACTGTAATTTCCCTTACTCCACTGAAATACTGCTACATCAGACTTTACTTTCTCCATATCAAGTTTCAAGTTGAACTCAGTCATATTGTGATCACTGGTTCCTTAGGGTTCTTTTACCTTTACCTCCCTTGTCACCTCTGATTCATCACTTAACACCCAATCCAGTACAGCTGATCCCCCGGTAGGCTCAATGACAAACTGTTTTAAAAAGCCATCTCTTAGGCATTCAACAAACTCACTCTATTGAGATCCATTGCCAACCTAATTTTCTCAATCGACCTGCATGTTAAAATCTCGCATGACTACCATAACATTGCCCTTTTGACTCACCTTTTCTATTTCTTGTTGTAATTTGTGGTCCACCTCCCAGCCACTGTTGGGAGGGCTGTGTGTGGCGTGTGGCCTCCGTCGGTCGTGGTCGACCATGGGTACTGCGCCTCTGTTAGTCACTGGGAGTGGCCACTCCAGGGTGCAAGCCAGGGCAGAGTTGTTATGGAGATCCGTGTTGCCCATGCAGTGGGTCCCCCCCCCCCATGCTGATGCCAGGTCCAAAGGAATGACGAAAGTCGATAGTTTGGTGCCAGCAGCATCGCAGGAGTTGCCGTGCCGGTGCTGGGTACAGCAGTCAGCCACCTTCGGGACTCCAACTCCGGATTTTTCCTCGGGGTTTACTCCCAAAGCCTTTCCCGTGAGTGGGTACAGCCGCAAGGCAGCGGAGGTTTGTAATCGGAGTTTCCCTCTCTTAGATGAGCTACCATCCGTGGTTAACAAGCCCCATCTGACCAGAGCAACTGGTTTTAAGGCACCAGTGGCCCACATTTGCCCCTTCTCCTGTCAGTGAGAACAGCTCTGCCGGGCATAAGAACTATGCCACACGTGAAGGCCAGGAGTCGGACTTGGTTGTCAGAGGCTGTTTGAGATGCACGCCATGAAGAGCAATTGTTTAGCAGTGGGAGCTTGTCCCCACTACCACCCTTTGGCAATGACTACCCTTGGAGCCTGGGGAGGCTATCAGGGTCCTTTTACCTTTGCAGTTTCTTAACTCAACCCACAAGGATTCAACATCTTCTGATCCTATGTCACATCTTTCTATTGATTTGATGCCATTCTTCACCAGTAGAGCCACACCACCCCCTCTGCCTATCTTCCTAACTCTCTGATACATTCAATTCTCAGCCACAACCATCCTTCAGCCACGAATCAGCAATGGCCAGTGGGCAGTGAGTGGCACTCCTGAGAGAACAAAAAATGGTGTGTCTGAACACCCAGTGATGAACTAAAAGAGAGTTTCCCTACTTTGCAGAAATGGTTATGACATTGCTGCTGCTCCTTACCACAACTGCGATGGTGATCTGTAAGACATCAACAACCTTTCTCCGAAAATCTTATGAATATGCTTATTGTCTGAACGTACCAAGATGTCTGGTGTTCTCCTGGATTCCAGAGTACTGATCCCCATCCCTCTGAATGAATCCATCAGGAGCTTGTTAGCTAAGACTGTTGATGAGACTTTAAAATCAGATTCTGTTTAAGGGATGGTATGCACCAGCGTATAATCAGAGTACGACCAAAGTACCAACGTTAATTGTAATACAGTGATCCAAGGATAACTGATATTGCCATTATGATGGGAAATAGCTCACGTGCCTCAGTGCTCTTTAATGGTGTAGAGCAGTGCAACTCTACTACGGAGGAAATGTACTGTTTTGAGGCAGGTTTGTTTCCCAAGCTGAATGCTACATCTGGGTGTGTGGCTCCTGTGCTTACCTCTGGCTTCCCATGGGCTAGGCTGGCCACTGCTACCTGGGGTATGTTGCCTTGTATGTATATCACAATGATGATCTAGCTGATCACCTGACCCATAAGTCGAAACGGCGAAACAGGGGTTAGCTCGGAGGACAATTGGCTCTGGATGATAGATTTTCTCCTATGGTACTGCTCAGTTGTCAAGGGAGGTCATCCTGATGGCCTTAGCTGGAATAGAATGGCATTGGATAGCATCCTGGCAAAGGAAGGAGGTGTATGATGAGTCAGAGAATAGAACAGATTTGGCTAACCAGATTCAACCTAAGACAGGGATGGGATTCGTGAGGAGTGGTGACAACTGACGATTGGTTTGAGCTGGTGCTAATGTACTGTTCCACGGACTACAGCATTTCATATCAGTGGAGTGGGTATAAAAGTTGAGCGGTGGGGGTTGCTTGGGAAGAGCATTGTGGATTGAGTAGGAGGTGTGCCACAGGAGAGGGGCTTGCACACACACCTAGGTAAGCATGCTCATGCTTGCTATTCTGCCTGAATGCACAACGTTTTGTATTTCTAGTAAGTAACTGGAATCTGTGGCGTTCTCCCTTACTGAGCCGGATTCACAGACCTTTTGGTGCAACGTAACATCCTGTCAAATTTAATGATATTATTTTTGTACTTTAATTTCCTGGTACAAAGGATAAGACAAAGAGTCAGCCAAACTGGAGTGTGGAAAATGTGCTTCTATCCTGTATGACCTTTGGAAAAGGAGTAGGAGCATAAAAATATCAGGTTACGTGGCCTTGGCAGCTCTTAGCATTGATCTTGGACACCAGAAATTTCACCTGAAAAAACATTTAGTTTGGTGCTGCTTACTTTGGTGTTCTCTAAACGTGGTCTCGAAAACCATGGTTAATCACCTAATGCAGCTTGCTTAACCATTACTAGGGGATGAGCAGACAGCTGGATAAAATTATTGGAAATCGGATGCTCTGTAAAGCGATGAGGTTCCCGCTGTTGGCTGCAAGGTGTTTGCATGGGTCAGGAGCAGTAGGTCATTGAGCATTAGCTGCAGGTTTGACCAGCACTGGGATTTTTAACCTTGTGACAATACAACGTACCTCGTTCCTCGCTTAGCAGCAAATTAGGAAACTTGGTTCAGTGTGGGACAGAAAATGTGCCTGGAGCAGCTTTCCTTTGAATGAGGCCTTAACCTACTACATGAAGCTACTACACAAAGCTAAGACCTACAGCAGTCTCAGAAGGAGAAAGCCCCCACCTCCTCTACTAAACCAAATTAGGCTTGGGTAATTAATGCAAATTTATTCACATCACAGAGATTTTGAGAACTAATAGAAAAAAATTGCCCAATGCACCTGGAATTGAGTTAAGATCTAGAATATAATCAAGGGGCTGAGATGACATCACAGATCACAAGTAAGAAGAATGTGTGCATAATCAAATCCAATTACAGTCTGAAAGTCAGTCACCAGCACCTGGAACCAATTTTAATACAAACTGCTTCAATTTTTTGTGGAAGTATTAATTCTTCTTGCAGCTACTGTTTTTTTTTTGTTAATTGCGGAGATAGGTGGTTGCTTGCCAGCCCGTTGTTTGTGAGACGTGCCCTACATTGAAAATCACAAACGACAGGTCCAAATAAACTTTTGGTCTATAGAGCAGTTGCCCTTCCGATATTATTGAATGGAGCTGAATCATGGACCATCTACAGTAGACACCTGAAAGCTCTGGAACAATACTGCCAAAGAGCCTTAAAGAAGATTTTGAGGATCATCTAGGAAGACAGACACACTGACACCAGCTACAGGAGGAGGCCAACATGAACAGTATTTCCATCACAATAAAGCAATACCAACTCTGATAGTACGTCATGTCATTCTAATGCCTAACTCATATCTCCCCAAATAGATCCTTTAATCCCAGGTCTGCGAGCACCTGGTGGGCAACACAAACTCTTCAAAGATAACGTCAAAACCCGCCCAAAGAAATTCAACATTACATCTAAAAATTGGGAAGACCTTGCTCTGAATAGATACACCTGGAGGAAATCTGTTCGAGAGGGAGCCGTGCTACATGAGAACAATCTCCACAGTACCATAGAGAACAATTAGCAACTGCAAAAGGAGAGAATGAACAACCAGAATACGAAGCCAGTAACCAGGGCCACAACTGCCTCATGTCCACACTGCACCAGAGTAAGTGGATTCCAGATCGGCCTCTGGAGACACCTGAGGACCTACCATTAGGTAACCCCCTTAGGAGAACTCGTACTCAACTGGATTGATCGCACTACTATGTTGCCCGTGAGCTATGAGAGAGGAATATTATATGAATGTGATGCCTTGATGTCATCATAGTTTGTCTATACTGTATGCAAATTACCTGCTCCTGAGCTCTGGAAAATCCAGTATGGAGTTTACATTAAGAATATTTTTCTAAGGCATTTTGGGCTGAGATCACTTTGTTTTTCTCCCTTTGTTCTCAAGTAACAGAACTGCCAGCGCTGTGTTCATCTGAGAATCATTTTCACACCATGGGGGACTGGCTCTTTGAAAGCTCCTTTTTGTT
Source organism: Hypanus sabinus (assembly GCF_030144855.1). Taxonomy (NCBI): domain Eukaryota; kingdom Metazoa; phylum Chordata; class Chondrichthyes; order Myliobatiformes; family Dasyatidae; genus Hypanus; species Hypanus sabinus. Next base: position 16,666,377 of record NC_082720.1, read on the forward strand.
GTTGTAACTTTTGCCACATTTGACTGGAATTTCTGAGCAGAACAGGAATGATGTGGCGGAGAGCTGGCCTGAAAGAGTGTCAGAAGTAAGAAACTCAAGAGGCAGGAAACATCAATCTTCTTCATCAGTTTCCCAGCAGAGTCCAGAAGGGAATCTGAAACACCTTCTGTTAGAATTCAACTCAAGCAGAAGTGGGCTTCAGATTAGACAGAGGAAATGCTGTACTTTGATGAAACAATGGTCTGTGCAAACGAAGAGAGAGGCAATTTTCTTTCTGCGACCCTAGGTGTAACTAGAGAACATGAAGAATGCATCTGCTTTGTGATAGGTCCTCAAACGCCAGACTTCTGTTGTTATACCAACTTTGACAAACAGCATCAAAGGCGCAGAGAAAGAAACACAATGTCTGAGAAATTCTTCAGCATACATTGACATGGTGGTGTGCAGGGGAGCAGCACTAACATTCGAGTGCATTTGTAAGAGTTCCAGTCTTCACCACTCAATGCACAAGGCATATCCTGGTCTTGCCATGCACCTTTGGCTAAACCAAGGGAGATGAGGGATAGAGTGTTGGATCAAACTGTTAGTAGTGAAGGATTGTGGGTGAAATGATCAGGGAGATTAACAGGAGATTACTAGGTGGGAGGGTTTTGTGAAATTGATGGAAGAGTTAGATAATGTTAGTGTCAGAATAGTTAAGAGAGAATTAGAGTTCTCCTGAGTTTAGAGAAGGGTTTGGAGTGGGTACACAGTGATTGGGAAGTTTGCAGACTCAAGGTGCTAACTGAGAAACCTGTTGGGGAGCAGATCGGGAAATCTACAAAGAAAATTAAGGGGTAGAAAATTGATTATCTGGAGTGACTGGGAGATCACAGAGGATGGGATAGGTTTAGGGTGAGATAGAGGTGTCACAGCAGCACGGCCAGCAGAGCTACTGCATCATGACTCCTGCAGTCCAAGTTCAATCCTAACCTCTACCGTTGTATGTGGAGTTCGTACGTTCTCTTTCTGATGGCATGGATATGACCCTTGCACTCCAGTTTCTTCCCAAATCACAAAGATGTGAGGGCTGAAAGGTTAATTGGCCAGATTGCCTGCTAAGTGTTAGAATCTGGGGATACTGGGAGAAAGGGTCACATGGAAAATTAGTGGGGAAATGAGATTAATTTGAGTGCCAGCATAGACCTGATGTGCCAAAGTAACTTCCTTCTGTACCAAAAGGAAATATGGAAGAAGGTTATTGGAAAAGGTAGACTCACAAATTAAAGGGTGAGGAGAAACATCAGTATCAATACTACATTTAAATGTTCTCCATTGAAGGTATTCTGGCATCCTGCCTCTTCAATTTCTATTATCTCAAAATCAAAAAACGATGCCTTCATCTCTGGAGTCTTTTGCCATTATCCGTGCCCAAGTGTAAGTGGCAGTGCTTCATACACTTCAGAATGCTGGGAACTGATGCCTTGACTATGCAAGAGTGTAAACTATGCCGTAGTAAATCCCTAAAGAATCCCCCTACACCCACCCACCCTTCCCCTAAACACTGCACAGCTAGATCAAAGCACAGAAAGTACCTGTCTAATCGGAAACCTGCTCCTGTTGGATTGGGTTCAGGCAGTGAATTTTTCAGATTCCATTTCATAAATAAGAATCATGATGATGATGATGAAAGTAAAAATTGGAAAAGCTGTAAAATGAGCTGTTCATGTGCTGTTACTTATTTTATACTCTTGCACAATAGTGATGGCAAAATAGGAAATCCAGTGGAATCATGCTTGCGGAGTTCAACTCAACACTCATTCTCAATGCACCTACTAGCCGTCTACTAGGTCATGAGACAATGTCTGAAAGTAAAGACAACTAGGACAATAACTACAGCCAGCAGCTTTAAACTACAAAACACAGAGATTACATCACTAAGAGTTGACAATAATTGCTCACAGTGGCCTTTATATTAAAATTTGTTCCGTGTGGAATAAAATTCCAGTGCTTTACCGCTAGACAAATTATCACCTCCTTCAATATTCATCCAATTCCTCTAACTTCCTGCAGCTGATCTTTGCTGGAATCATAGGATATCCAGAATTAAAGGTGTTACAGGATAATTCTGAGCATACTTTTGATCCTGGCTCAGTACAATTTCTTTCCATAATGGAATTAATGTGTCTTTTACCTGCAACGAGATGGAAAGAATGCGTAAAAGAGTTTGTGCTTTGATGTAGAAACAATTACTTTCAGAAGCATTCTGAAATGTTCTGCTTAAGCAGTTAATTATATGACTAAACAGTGATAGTTTACAACAGCTATCTTGGATACAGCAAGATCTTAAAAACCCTGAAGAGTAAGCAATTAATCATGTTATAAAGTTGTTGATTGAAACAAGGAGACAAAAAAATTGCTGTTCCTCCTCAAATACCATAATGAGATGCTAAATCTCCCATTGAAACCTTACTTTAATATGTCATCCTGTCATGAGCCCTGGGGGCCTCTGCAGCTTGCCATAGAGCATTGGGCTTCTGGGTTTCTCAAACACTTGTATTTTCTAATTGTGAGAGCCATTAAGCCCAGGTGCTTTCTGTTTGCTCCCGTCAAGTTAATTTTGATCAGCACATGTTTCCCAGATTCCATGATTATTTAAGGGAGACTCTCGTTGTGCTTTGTAAGCAGAGTGTTGGGAAGAATGATTTGTCTCACAGTGTCACTCGGTCGTGCCTCTGGTGCTCTGTTTGCATTCCTATGTCTAACTTCTTGCTTCCTTCCCTTCATGGGGAGTCTGCTGTCTGACATACCCAGGGGTGAGTTGTTGCCAGGCCCCACCATGACGGAGAGATTTGCCACTCCTCTGCACTTGGGTCCAGGTCTGCACACCATGACACATCCAGAGAATAAAGTAGCCAATGGGGTAGCATGGTAGCAGAGCGGTTAGCACAACACTTTACAGTAGTAGTGAGCCAGGTTCAATTCCCATTTCTGCCTGTAAAGAGTTCGTGTGTTCTCCTTGTGAGTGCATGATTTTCTTCCAGGTGCTTTGGTATCTTCCCACACTCCAAAGACGTACCAATTGGCAGGATAATTGGTCATTGTAAATTATGCCGTAATTAGGCTAAGATTAAATCATGAGATTGCTGGGCAGTGTGGTTCGAAGGGCTGGAAGGGCCTATTCTGCACTGGATCCCCATAAATAAATAAATAAATAAATAAAATGATGCAGCACTCCTGAGCAGCGTTGGCTGTGATTGTCCACTGATCTTCATAATGAAGCATGAGACCCCAATATTCTGAATCCAATGCAAAAAGCACTACCAACTTAGCCTTGTTAACATTTATTGAATTTTTAATTGTTAATATTTTATATATTATTATATATATTATATAATACACATTGTGTGTGTGTTTAAATATAATGTGTGTTAATATTTATTGATCCAGTCCCAATGCAAAAATTGTCCCACATAAATAATCCTTGAATGAATATCTCTTAAATAAGGCTTTGAAAATTAGCAATATTTTGGTGTGGATGGGAAACCAGAAGTTTCTCATCTACCGGTTAAGAAGTTCCTGACCCGTCCTTATTGAATTCTACACCTTAGATGCATGAAGTTTGGTGGTACTGGTACAATAGATCTGGAGCCAATTAGTAGCAGAGGAGAATGGTGAACTCTTGACATTACCAAGGTTTCTTGTACCCCTGAGCAAATTGGACTTGCTTTTAACAGAGATGACTGTGCTCCTTCAATTAGCCCAGTGAAAGACATAGGGTTGACCTTGCATCAGTAGATATCACACCTGGAATGTCAACATTTTCCGAACTTGAAAAAAACACTAACCTTATCCTGTCTTCACCTATTGTCTCCTTTCAGAGGTCTGTGTTACTTCCTATAGGGAGGCTGTGGAATTCATTAAACAAGTTAAGAAGGAATCTTCAACATTCTCTTCATCACTTTCAACAATTGGTCCATATAAAGTATTACAGGCAAAAACCAGGAAAAAAGGAAGTTTGCGAAATTTCAAAGTAAAGGATATCAGAATGTCATTATAGAAAAGGTATATAATGCAGGAAAGGGCAAGATTGTTTGTTGACTTATCACAGGAACTTTTATGAAGTCTCTTCATGTCAGTAATGCTTTCAATGGACTCTTTTCCGGACCCTCATCAATTTTCTCCAAAATTGTGTTTCATTAAAATCTTGCCATTTCTGGGAAATCAAATCTTTATAAAGCTGGAGTATAAACTACCCTTTTATTTAGCAACGGCTCTCCTTTATGTTTTAATATTTAAATATCCTTATTGCATAAATGGTGTGGAGATAAGCCAGCTGGATCAGGATAGGCCTGATTTGGATTGAACCCTCTCCTGCTTTAAATGGTCCCTACGAAGGAAACAACAGAATCAGATGATTTAAACAAAAGGGAGAGAAACAAATTAGGCCAGATGTTCATTCCTGATCCTTATCCAGTAAAAACCTGATTGGGTCCATTGTGTATTCCCGGTACTTTCTTTGTTTCAATGACTGAATAGTCTAAGAGTCATCATAAAATATGCCTATTTTACCAAGTGACCATGTTTACTACCCAGTAAAAGTTGGTCATTATTTGTTTGAATGAGGAGTGTGCAGATTTGAAGAACATATGAGTTATGAATGTTGAAAAGGGCTCAAGGGGTCCAAAGGCCTTCTTCCTACAAGACGGAGCCATTTGACTGTGGATGAAACTAATACAATACTTAATAAAACTGAAATGAATCATAAATTATTCCTTGAAGGCAAATAATATCTCAATTGCTTTACTATTTCCTCATCAAAATCCTGAAAATAATAAACAAATTAATGAGTGCATGAGAGCAGCAGAGACCAGAGTAACTAAGGATAAGTACTAGATTCCGAACACAACCAGGTCTGCATATGCATGAAATCCACAGCAACACACACACAAAAAGCTGGAGGAACTCAGTGGGTCAGGCAGCATCTATGGAAAAGAATAAACAGTCGACGTTTCAGGCCAAGACCCTTCTTCAGAACTGAGAAGGAAGGGGGAAGATGCTAGATGGAAGGTGATAGGTGAAGCCAGGTGGGTTAAGGGCTGGAGAAGAAAGAATCTGATAGGAGAGGACAGTGGACCACTGGAAAAAAGGAAGGAAGAGGTGACCCAGGAGGAAATAATAGGCAGGTGAGAAGAAGTAAAGAGTCAGAGTGGGGAATAGAGGAAGGAGGATGGAATTTACTTACTATATTTGGCAGTGCTGTGCACTTCAAAAGAATTCAAAGAAAATAAATCTGTAGAAATTCATTGTCTGTTAGTTGGCAGCTTTCGACAACCCCACCTGCCTATTATATTCAAGCTTCAAAATTATCCCTTAGCTGTCAACAGAACTATATTTCAGAGAGAGAGGGAGAGAGAGAGACTGAGAAAGCACAGCAGACTGACATGAGATGTTTAACAAGACCAATGGGGAAATAGTTCCAGGCAAAGCTCCCTTTTGTTTACATCATTATTAGACAGAACCCCGACCTCAAGGAGTATTCTCTACATCCATAATCACTGATGACAGCTTCACAGTATTCATTGCATGTTTGCAGTACAATATACTCTCAGTTATTAGTTGCTTTATTTTTATTTTGAACAAGGTGTAAACGTTCACTACACTGAGAATCTGTGACCAGATTAAATCAAATACATCAAAAAATACAAGCACTATAACTTACTCTTTGCCAACAATTATGGACTGAAGACATCAGCATGTTCTGATAGAAAGGTGTTGCTGATGTCACATGCCATTCAGACTGATAAATGCGTCTCAATAGCGACGCTGTACCTTTCATACACCTGAGACATGTCTGAATCTGTTGTGTGAGTGGGGCATGCGAAGGAGGAGAGTAAGATTAACAGCTTGCATTTGTATGGCATGTGGGATTTGCAGACAACGCCAGCATGTAATTGCTCTTTCCTGATTCCCCTTGATAAGGTGTTGTTGAGCTGCCTGTTTGAAACATAGAAACATAGAAAATCTGCCGCACAATACAGGCCCTTCAGCCCACAAGGCTGTGCTGAACACGTCCTTACCTTAGAAATTACCTAAAGTTACCCGTAGCCCTCTATTTTTCTAAGCTCCATGTACCTATTCAGGAGTCTGTTAAAATACCCTATCATATCTGCCTCCACTGCCGTCACCAGCAGCCCATTCCACACACTCACCACTCTCTGCATAAAATTTTACTCCTGATGTCTCCTCTGTACCTAGTTCTAAGCACCTCGCAACTGTGCCCTCTCATGATAGCCATTTCAGCCCTCAGAAAAAGCCTCTGATTATTCACATGCTCAAGGCCCTTTATCATCTTAAACACCTCTATCAGGCCACCTCTCATCCTCCATCGCTCCAAGGAGAAAAGCCAAGTTCACTCAACCTACTTTCATAAGGCATGCTCCCCAATTCAGGCAACATCCTTGTAAAACTACTGCAGTCCTGGAGATGTGGGTAAAGCCACAATACTGTTAGGAAGAGAGTCCTGGGATTTTATCCAGTGACACAGAAGGAAGAGTAATAAATTTCCAAGTCGAGGTGCTAGGTGCCTTGGAGGGCAGCTCCCAGCTGGTGGTGTTGCCGTTCTTTTCCTACCTTTCTCCTTCCAGCTGGCAGAGGACATGGATTTGGAAGATGACGTCTAAAGAGTCTCGGTGAGTTGCTGCAGAGCAACCTGTACATATGCAACCTGTACATATTGCGACCTTTGCTACAGTGTATGGGAGAGAGTTGGTAGTCGTGGATGGGTGCTTTCAGCTTTCCCAGTATTGTTGAAGCTGTACTTATCCAGGCAATATTCCAAGATCATAAGAGGCAGAATTTATTTATTTGTTATTTATCTAATTATCGATTGATTGAGATCCAGTACGGAATAGGCATTCTGGCCCTTCAAGTCGAGCCGCCCACGATCCCCCGATTTAATCATAGCCTAGTCACAGGACAATTTACAATGACAAAGCAGTACATCCCTTGGACTGTGAGAGGAAACCAGAGCACCCCGAGGGAACCCTCGCAGTCACAGGAAGAGCATACAAACTGTTTACGGGCGGCAGCGATGAGAATTGAACCCAGGTCAGCTGTACTGTAGTGCTTGGCTAACCACTACACCACCGTGCCCCTAACACGGGGCCTAGTCATATAGGCATGCTTTAAGGAGTAAACTAAAAGAGAGCAGGAGATATTAAAGAAAGGGATCCAGAGCTGCACACTAAGGCAGGAAAGATGGCAGAGGGGAGAGAGTGATTATTTCCAACAGTGAAATATCAAAATATACACGGCATAGATTTAAGGTGAGAGGAGGTTTAAAGGGAATTTATGAAGCAAGTTTCTTTACACAGAGGGTGGTAGGTGCCAGGAACACACTGCTGAGGGAAGTGTAAATGTAGAAATTATGGCAATTACCCGGTCTTGGCCCAAAACATCAATTGTTTATTCATTTCCATAGATGCTGCCTGACCTGATCAGTTCCTCCAGCAGTTTATGTGTGCTGGAGGAGGCATCACAAGCCTATTTCTGAAGGCCTTGCAAAAGTGGACAACAATTGTGAGTGCCTGTGCTCGTCCAAGTGTTTGTACCTGGTAAAAGATTCTGAGCTTCATGCTTTGTAAAATATATACTGTATGTAAAAATAAGTTAATTGCACGTTCACACTGATGCACCATCAATAACTCACACTGAGACGTAGGCGAGATATCGGCTTTTTTTGACTGGAAGAAGGAACCAGGAGTGAGTGTCTATCATACAAGGTCTTGGAGACTGAGGCCGAGCGTCAGGCCGCAGGTCTCCTTTATACAGGGGCCTGTGGGAGGAGCCACAGGAGCAGTCAGCAGGGGCGTGTCCCGACAGGCACATAGTTCACCACACACACCTCACTTAAAGTAAACTTAATCTACCCCTATATTTTCAGACCACCTTGAGTTTCATTTGAATTAATTTAATGTTTTGAAGTTACAAAATAAAACTATTTTCCAGGCTATTCTCAATCTAATCATAATGTGGGCCAACTCTGAAAATTAGTGGAGCATGGCATTTGGGTAACGCAATGGCAAATTACGGAAATTTTACTCCTGGTGAAAATTGGACAAATCTAATTGGTAAATGTGATGTTTAGGATGAATTCATGGAATGCCAGCTTTCAGGAAATACCTTTGCTTCATATTAATTAGATTCCTTGCCCACACCCAAATAGTGAGAATCACATTTATTTTAAATCTCGGGACGTGAGTGGAAAATTGGACTCACAAATTAGAATACTTTGAATTTGAAATATAGCAAAGCAGATTCTAACAACTAGAGGACTCAGGGAAGTGTAGGTGACATATTAATATAGTCTGAGGATTAGGTGATGGACAGAAGATAGTTGGGTAAAGGTTAACAAGTGGCTTTAACTATTTATAAACAATATTACAGGTTTGTTTTTATAAAGGTACCGGGGTAAAATGCCCAAATCTGCTCATAGCACAAAGCTGGATGGGACGGTAAGCTATGAATCAAACATAGAAAACGTGGAAGATTAAAAGATTGGCAAGGAAGTCAATGATTTGATAAAGGAAAACGTGAATTTATCCAGAAGTAGAAATATTTCTTAGAAGGCTGATGACTGGTAAATAGTAATAATCTGCCGGCTTTATAGTAGGCCGGATCAGAAGGTTAAGGTACATTCAAGGCAATAAGCAATACAAGCGGTTGGGGAATGCAAGAATGGGAGGATATCACAGCTGGGTTTGTGTCTGCAATTTTGGTCTCTTACCTAACGAGAAATATTTTTGCCTTCAAAAAGATGCATTAGAAGTTCGCTTGAGTGATTCCTTGAAGAAAAAGACCAACAGTGAAGAGAAATTTAGTGGCATGGCCCATTTTCTGGAGCTTAGGAAGATAAGAATAGCAATGTTGTTCTCTGACATAAGGGCAGCAGAGATACACTCAATGGCCACTTGATCAGCTATCTCAAGTAGTCACTGAATGTATGTCCATGGTCTTCTGCTGCTGTAGCCCATCGACTTCAAGGTTGGATGTGTTTAAAGAGTCAAAGTCACTTAGATCACATTTCTTTCCCATTCTGAACAACAAGTGCAGCATTTCACCATGTCTGTAGGCTTTTATGCATTGAGACACTGCCACATGATTGGCTGATTTGATATTTGCATTAATAAGCAGATGCATAAGTGTACTTAATAGAATGGCCACTGAAGTGTATGCCCAGTGAGCCTTCAGTCAGTTGTGGGGAAATTGTTAAAGAAAATTCTATGTTACATGATTCAGATGCATTTAGAAAGGGAGAGCATCATTAAGGATAGTCATGCCTACGTGTGGAGAAAATGCTGTCTCACAAATCTAATCGGGCCGAGACCCTTCGTCAGGACTAACTGAAGGGAGAGATAGTAAGAGATTTGAAAGTAGTGGGAGAAGGGGGAAATGCAAAATGAAAGGAGAAGACCGGAGGGGGTGGAATGAAGCTAAGAGCTGGAAAGGTGATTGGTGAAAGTGATGCAGAGCTGAAGAAGGAAAAGGATCATGGGATGGGAGGTCTCGGGAGAAAGAAAAGTGGGGGGAGGGGGGAGCACCAGCGGGAGATGGAGAACAGGCAGAGTGATGGGCAGAGAGAGAGAGAGAGAAAAAAAAACAAACAACTAAATATATCAGGGATGGTGTAAGAAGGGGAGGAGGGGCATTGACGGAAGTTAGAGAAGTCAATGTTCATGCCATCAGGTTGGAGGCTACCCAGCTGGTATATAAGGTGTTGTTCCTCCAACCTGAGTTTGGATTCATCTTGACAGTAGAGGAGGCCATGGATAGACATATCAGAATGGGAATGGAATGTGGAATTAAAATGTGTGGCCACTGAGAGATCCTGCTTTCTCTGGCGGACCGAGTGTAGGTGTCAGTGAAACAATCTCCCAGTCTGCGTCGGGTCTCACCAATATATAAAAGGCCACATCGGGAGCACCGGACGCAATATACCACACCAGTCGACTCACAGGTGAAGTGTCGCCTCACCTGGAAGGACTGTCTGGGGCCCTGAATGGTGGTGAGGGAGGAAGTGTAAGGGCAAGTGTAGCACTTGTTCCGTTTACAAGGATAAGTGCCAGGAGGGAGATTGGAGGGAAGGGATGGAGGGGGGGGGGAATGAATGGACAAGGGAATCAAGCAGGGAGCGATCCCTGCGGAAAGCAGAATGGGGGGGGGGAGGAAAAGATGAGCTTGGTAGTGGAATCCTGTTGGAGGTTGCGGAAGTTACGGAGAATTATACGTTGGACCTGGAGGCTGGTGGGGTGGTAGGTGAGGACATGGGGAACCCTATCCCGAGTGGGGTGGTGGGCGGATGGGGTGAGGGCAGATGTACGGGAAATGGGAAAGATGTGTTTGATATAGAAGTGTTTTATTCAACAAAAATGAGCAGCTAGCTTCATATTGGGACCCCTTCAGAGGAAGAGGCCGTTCAACCCAATATTACATGACGTTTTATATGCTAAAGATCGAAGGACAATTCTATAGTTACAATGTATCTACAGTGCTTCCTTTGAATTACATATAATTTTCACATCTCCTTCTTCACATCCACACTCCAGACACTCAAAATGAATGTTAATCAGCATTGTCTGGTTTTCAGTTGAGTGGCATCCACAGCTCCAGGAAACTATTATCCAGGGATGCATTTTAAATTTAATTTACAATCCACGTTCAATTCCTGCTGAAGTTAATACTTTGCTGTATAACCTAACTTCAGAATACACCCTTACAGTATATATAATATTGGGATGCAATATTGCAACATTACAAAAAGCTGTTGGACTGCACTTGCTGCATTGTGATTGGGTTGGGGAAAGAGCTGAGGAGATTCACCAAAATATTGCCTGGATTGGAGGACAAGATGGGGAGTAATATTTTCACACACAAAAAAAAGTGGTTATCTTGAAATGTTGGAAAAAGAAACAGTCATAACTTTTAAGAGACATCATGGCAGGCAATTGAATGGTGAGATATGAAAGAAATGCGGATGAGCAGAATGAGTATGGCTAGGCACAATGGTCTGCGTTGACATGATCAGTCAAAGAACCCGCTTCCATGCTTAAACTCTGAGTCTATGAGTTCAGATAGGATGTAATTCATGACATTGTTTAACAGCAGAGTAAGTTGAATGAGACTATATGGACTTAAATGTTATTATTTTATCGGTGTTAAAAATTTGGAGAGAAGTAATAAATGCATAAACAAGGGTTTCTTCAGTCAATAGGCAGAGACAGGCAATATTACCGAGATGGGAATGTGTGATATCGTGGGAGGAGCAGATATGGGTTTGAAAGCTCTCTTTCAGATCAAGCAGGATGTCAAGGTTGTGAAATTGTCTGGTTATGGAGCAATGATTGGTCAGGGAAGGGAACTGACTCAAAGTTAGTGAGGGGCAAAGCCTGTGGCTTCACTCTTTAACAGTATTTATTTGCTGGAAAGTTTTACTCATCCAATACTTCAGTCTGAATAACTACTTGGTATAAGAGCTGGTGCTGGAGATTGTGGTGTTTTACTGCAAGTAACCATACCTTCACTGAAATATATAGTAGTACATGCCTATATTTGTATGAAGTGACCAAGAGGCAGTGTGAAAGTGAACAGAATCAAGTCTAGAGACTTCACTGTGTGCAATACAGCCCTATTTTGAGAGTAAGGTTCATTGCTTTGTATGAAGCAATAAGATGGTAAGAGTTAAAGTTGATGAAATGAAATGGATATTGAGACTGGAGAGGTGGATGAGCAAGAGAGGGCAGAGGGTAATAAAAAACAGAGGATGGTTGAGTGGTACCTTTTATATAACATGTCAGTGGGAATTTTAATCATGAGTAATATTTGCCGGATTCTGATTGTTGATATTTAATAGCACACTACCAGTTAGCAACAGTACAACCCATTCATCATGAAGCAAGAGAATATTACTGTGAAATTAATAGATTGTCCTCCAGATCAAGATGTCTAATCACAAATTGCCTTCAGGTGGGATAGATGTGGGAATTTTACAGAAAGCTAGTTGGATGACAGGGAAATTTCTTTTTAAGGTATTTTATGTCATAGTAGCTATTGATTATTTTATTCTACCTCTGGAAAGCACATTACAGGTTAGGAGAATACAAATGAATGCTCAGTTAAGAGCTTCATGAGGTTAGAAAAACATTACAGTGATGTATATGTCTGTCCCAAGTTAACACCTGTTTTCCAATGTAGATTTGAATGTATGACTCAGTTAAAGTTCAATCTGCAGCATAATCAAATACATTTGGAGAGAGAGCACCAGACAGAGCTAAGGCAAAACAGAATGTAAGGTTTTGACTGTGAGGCAGTTAAAGAAGGGAGGAAAGAAAAGGAACTCAACACCTCCCTTTGCAACTGGATCCTTAACTTCCTGACCAACAAACCAATATCAGCAAGGATACACTGCTACAACTCCACCACAATTATCCTCAACAGTGGTGCCCCACTAGTCTATGTCCTCAGCCCCCGTTTCTACTCCCTATACACTTACAACTGCATGGCAGATTCATCTCTAACCCCGTCTACGAGTTTGTAGATGATACCACCGTATCTCAAATAATCTTTCCCTCAGTGTCAGCAAATCAAACAATCAATTACTTCAGGATAAGGGCAGTGCACATGCTCCGGTTTACAACAACAGTGCTGAGGTTGAGTGGATTGAGAGTTGCTACAAGTGAACATCACCAATCCCCTGTCCTGCTCCAACCACATTGACCCCGCAGTCAAAAAATCTCACCTGGACCTCTATTTCCTCCAGAGACTAAAGACATTTGGCACATTCCCTTTGACCCCCACCAATTTTTATCAATGCTCAATAGAAAGCATCGTATCCAAATACAACACAGCATAGTATGACAGCAAGAAAATGCAAAGACAGTTGTGGACACAGCTCAACACACCACGGAAACCCCCATGCTACCTCAGTAAAATCAGCATAATCAAAGACCTCACTGACCTCAGATATTCTCTATTCTCTCCCTTCCCATAAAGTTAAAAAAGCCTGTAAGCATGTACCACCAGGCTCAAGGACAGCTTCTACCCCTCTGTTATAAGACTATTGAATTATTTCCTTGTACGCTAAGGTTGACCAGAGACTTCACAGACTACCTTGTTATGACCTTGCATGTTATTGCCTACCTATGCCAGACTTTCTCTATAACTGTAACACGTTATTCTACACATTTTTGTTAATATACCATGTACTACCTCAATGCACTGGCCAATGAAATGATCCCCATGGGCAGTATGCAGACAAGTATTCCGAGGCACCTTGGCGTGACTCGAGTAGCAGCAGTACTCTCAATGGATACGATCAAATATTCCAGTTTCAGCCTGATGCAGCTAAAAAGCACAACTGCATCCAAGGTCACTACAGTCAACAAAGATTTCTTATGTATTTAAATGAACTATCACTGCTTAAAACTAATGGAAACAACACCGATTGTGGTCGGAAGACACCTCAGACAAAGCGCAGGTATAGATCGGGGTTACAAGTGCATTTAAGGAAACGGAGTTTTAAGCTCCCTATACTGACGATCTTGCTGGCGAGCGTGCAGTCCCTGGTGAATAAAATTGATGATCTCAGAGCCAGTGTGCTGAATCAGAGGGACATTAGGACCACGTGTGGCCTTTGTTTCACAGAATCCTGGTTAACCCCTTCCATACTGGATGCAGTGATCCAGATCGATGGGTTTACTATGCACCATCAGGATGGATCTATAATGTCTCTCAAAAGCAGAGGTGGAGGAATATGCCTCATAATCAACTCTTCTTGATGCACAAATATATCAGTGCTGTCCCAATTCTGCTCACCAGACCTGGAATATCTAGCAGTAAAGAGTAGTCCTTTTCATCTACCACAGGAGTTCTCTGGTGTCATTTTGGTAGCAGTTTACATTCCATCTCAGGCCAATGTCAAGCAAGCTTTAGATGAACTGAGCAATGGGATCAACAAGCACGAAACAGCTCACCCTAACACCTTCACCATTGTTTTGGGAGATTTTAACCAGGCCAGTCTGTAAAAAATCACTAAACAATTGCCATCAACAAATCACTTGCAATGCCAGAGGAAACAACACACTGGGCCATTGCTACACCACCATCAAGAATACCTACATTGTTATTCACACCCTCACTTTGGGAAGTCTGATCACCTGGCTGTATTTCTACTCCCTGAGTATAGGCAGAGACTGAAGACTTCAGCACCAGTAGTGAGGACTAAGAAGGTTTGGACAAGGGAAGCACAGGAGCCCCTGCAGGACTGCTTTGTATCACTGGACTGGACAGTATTCAGGGATCACCTTTGAATCTGGATGAGTATGCTGCAGTTGTTACCGACATCAAACCTGTGTGGATGAGTGTGTGACTACAAAGACATACTGTACATTCCCAAACCAAAGGCGATGGATGAACCAGGAGGTACGTCATCTGCAGAAAGCTAGATCTGTGGCATTCAAGTCTGGCAACCCAGGCCTGTACCAGAAAACCAGGTATGATTTGCAGAGGGCTATTTCAGAGGCGAAGAGACAATTTCAAACGAGGTCGGAAACAACATCAGACGCACGGCAACTCTGGCAGGGACTGAAAGACATTACATCCTACAAAGCAAAACCTAATAGTATGAATGGCAGCGATGCTTCACTACCAGATGAACTCAACACCTTCTATGCACACTTTGAAAGGGAGAAACACAACTACAGCTGTGAAGATCCCTGCTGCACCTGATGACCCTGTGATCTCTGTCTCAGAGGCCAATGTTAGGCTGTCTTCAAAGAGAGTGAACCCTCACAAGACAGAAAGTCCGATGGAGTACCTGGTAAGGCTCTGAAAACCTGTGTCAACCAACTAGCAGGAGTATTCAAGGATATTTTCAACCTCTCACTGCTACAGGAGTAAGTTCCCACTTGCTTCAAAAAGGCAACAATTATACCAGTGGCTAAGAAGAATAATGTGAGCTGCCTTAATGACTATCACCTAGTAGCACTCACATCTACAGTGATGAAATGCTTTGAGAGGTTGGTCATGACTTGACTGAACTCCTGCCTCAGCAAGGACCTGGACCCATTGCAACTTGCCTATCACCACAATAGGTCAACAGCAGACACAATTCAATGGCTCTCCACATGGCTTTAGACCACCTGGACAACACAAACACCTACATCAGGATGCTGTTCATCAACTATATCTCAGCATTTAATACCATCATTTCCACAATCCTGATTGGGAAGATGCAGAACCTGGGCCTCGGTACCTCCCTCTGCAATTGTATCCTAAATTTCCTAATTGGAAGACCACAGTCTGTGCGGATTGTTGATAATATATCCTCCTCGCTGACGATCAACACTGGCACATCTCAGGGCTGTGTGCTTAGCCCACACTCTGCTCTCTATATGCACATGACTGTGAGGCTAGGCATAGCTCAAATACCATCTATAAATCTGCTGATGATACAACCATTGTTGATAGAATCTCAGGTGATGACGAGAGGGTGTACAGGAGTGAGATATGCCAACTAATGGAATGGTGTCACAGCAACAACCTGGCACACAACATCAGCAAGATGAAAGAGCTGATTGTGGACTTCAGGAAGGGTAAGATGAAGGAACACATACCAATCCTCATAGAGGGATCAGAAGTGGAGAGAGTGAGCAGCTTCAAGCTCCTGGGTGTCAAGATCTCTGAGGATATAACTTGATCCCAACATATCAAAGTAGTTATAAAAAAGGCAAGACAGCAGCTATACTTTATTAGGAGTTTGAAGAGATTTGACATGTCAACAAATACACTCAAACACTTCTATAGCTGTACCGTGGAGAGCATTCTGACAGACTGCATTACTGTCTGGTATGGAGGGGCTACTGTACGGGACCGAAAGAAGCTGCACAATGTTATAAATCTAGTCAGCTCCATCTTGGGCACTAGTCTACAAAGTACCCAGGACATCTTTAGCGAGCGGTGTCTCAGAAAGGCAGCGTCCATTATTAAGGACCTCCAACACCCAGGGCATGCCCTTTTCTCACTGTTACCGTCAGGTAGGAGATACAGAAGCCTGAAGGCACACACTCAGCGATTCAGGAACAGCTTCATCCCCTCTGCCATCCGATTCCTAAATGGACATTGAAGCTTTGAACACTACCTCACTTTTTTTTAATATACAGTATTTCTGTTTTTGCACTTTTAAAATCTATTCGATATACATAATTGGTTTTACTTGTTTATTTATTATTATTATGTTTTGCTTTTTCTCTGCTCCATTATGTATTGCATTGAACTGCTGCTGCTAAGTTAACAAATTTCAAGTCAGATGCCGGTGTTAATAAACCTGATTCTGATTCTGAAGTATTTCACTGTACATGTGACAAAAATAAATCAATTTAACAGTTTACCGATTTATTTTCATAATCTACTATAACAGAGAACAGTTGTACTTCCTTTGAGCAGTTATAAGTGAGAAGCAGGGTCAGCAGTTGGATGCTTAAAAACAGTTTTTGTGATTGACTAATAGAGCTTTATGGTAGAGCCTTTTCTTATTGGCTAATTATGAGATACATCAGCCAATAAAGAAAAAGCAGGCTCCAAAAGAATGGCCATTGTTTGAAAGGGTCAATGTTTAGATGGTAAGTTAAAAGGCTTTGGCTCAGGAGGCGTCAGTGAACAGGGGCACAAGTAAAGCTCAGAGCATTCAGATAGCAGTTAGGACAATCACGTTTTTTTCTGCAAGATGGACGAGATTGAGGTCGCTTCCAGTGTCCCTGTGGACTAGATCTGTGGGAAGTGTGCTCAGATTTAGCTCCTGACTGACAACGTGAAGGGGCTGGAGCTGAAACTGGATGCACTCAGGATTATCTGAGATGATGAAAGTATCATAAATATGAATTTTAGTCATGTGGTCATACCTAATGGATAGACAGTGGGTAGTTGGGGTACCACCAGTAAAGGAAAATGGAGTAGATAGGTAGAGCAGGATTTCTCTGTGGCCATTTCCCTTGAAAATAAAATGACATTTTGGATATTCATAAGGGAATTCCTGCTCAGGAGAAGGTAATGGTGCCTGTGGCATCAAGATTAGCTCTGAACCTCAAGGGCAAAGGGTGAGGACAGACAGGACTTTAATGAGATTGAGCAGAGTTGTAGGAATAATAGGTTTGTCGTAGTTTAGGCTATTTACCTTTCATAACAGACACTGTGAAGGCTTAGATGGGTGCAATTGTTCAGCCTTACCTGTCAGACATTTTGCACTAAAATAAATGCAGTTTAATCCACCGATCATTCACCTACTCCCTGCTGTTCTGCTGCCTGGCATATTTATTCAACTTGTTGTCACTGACTTATGCAATATGCACCTAGTGGCCACTTTACCGGGTACCTGCAGTATCTAATGATGCGGCTACGAGTGTATGTTCGTGGTCATCTGGTGCTGCAGCCCATCCATTTCATGGTTTGATGTGTTGTGCATTCAAAGATACTCTTCTGCACACCACTATTGTAACGCAAGGTTATCTGAGGTACAGCCTGGCCACTCTCCCCTGACCTCTCTCGTTAACAAGGTGTTTTCACCCACAGAACTATTGCTCTCCAGAGTTCTTTTTTCTGTTTTTTCGCACCATTCTCTGTAAGCTCTGGAGGCTGTTGTGTGTGAAAATCCCAGGAGATCAGTAGGTTTTTGAGATACTATCTGGAACCAGCTGCCATTCCATGGTCAAAATCATTTAGATCACATTTCCTCCCCATTCTGATGTTTGGTGTAGACAGTGAGTGAATCACATCTACACGCCATTAGCCACTGAGTTGCCGCCACACGACTGGCCGATTAGATATTTGCATTAACAGACAAGTGGACCTAATAAAGTGGCCACAGACTGTATAAAGCAGCCGACGAAGGAGAAGGTAAAGTTCAGCCTGCTCTTGGTGACAGTGGGTGGCAGCACTTTGAGTTTGGTGTTGTGTGAACAACTCACCAGACAGAAGTACTGGTAAGCATGAAGCAGCCTCTTTATTTGACAAAGTGAGATACAGCAAACATCAAGTGGAGACCCTTTCAGAGGGAAAGGGTCTCCTTGACCCAACACTACACAATCTTTTATGTGCTAAAGATGAAAGGAAAACTCAGGACAATTCAAATAAATCCATGTTTACAATGTTTTCTTTGTACTACATGTAACAGTTCCAAATGCCTGGATCTTCCCACCATCACACCCAAATTAAGTGTTCATTTCTGTTATATTTGTGCAATGGGATGTTGATTTGGTCCACGCGTATGCAGACAATCAGTTTGCCTGTTTCCTGGTCTGTCTGGACTGCATTTTACAGGGCTGAGCAGCATTTTAAATTTAATCTTCAACGCATATTCGAATCTGAAAGCCAGTGGCTGACGTCAGTTAAAGTTAATTGCTACGTGTGCTGACTCTAAGAATTGCTCCAACAGGGTCTCGTGACCATGGTTCTATTAGTTTTTAAATCCTCATGGAGACTGATCTGCAGGTTCAAGTTCTAAGTTGTGGCAGGGTGAATTTTATTGGGCTGACACAGGAGCTTGTGAAGTTGAATGGAGTAGATTGTTGCAGGCAAAGGGACCACAGGTAAGTGCTAAAGTAAAGTTAGCCGAAGGAGCTTCTTGGTTGACATGGAGTGTGCGAGTGTGTGTACTTATTTTAACTTTGCTCTTTAATACTGGCCCTTCTGTTTACTTGCTGCTCCAAGCAGCTACACAAAGGAGCCTACAGCAATCCGGACAGGCAATAATCATCTCATGCCAACTATGATCACCATTTCCTTAACCTTCTAGCTTTCCTGGCATATTTCCCAAAGATCCCTCCCTTAGTTGGGGCTGACCATGGAGATTGTGCCCTAGCTGTCTACGTGATGCTGAAGCCGGGATACCACAACATGAAGAGCAATCTGATGCCCATGTAGTAACGCTCCCCCTCTCCTTGCAGAGACTGATACATTTTCCCACCAGCTGCGTCACAGGAGTTGCCGGTCGGCATCGAACTCAACCTACTGACTCCAGCTCCAGATTTTTCCTTGGGGTATACTTCCAAAGCCTTCCCCATGAGTAGGTACAGCAGCAAGGTATTGGAGGTCTCTCAGAGTGTTTCTTCTCCCAGATGAGCTGCCAACCACGACTGATGAGCCCCATCTACCCAAAGCGACTAGATTTAAGGCACCAGTATCCCGCTTTTGCCCCTTCTCCAGCCAGTAGAAACAGTTCTGACAGGCTTAGCAACTAAGCCACGTGTGAAGGTCATGGTTGTCAGAGGCTATTTGAGGTACACTCCATTGTGAGCATTTAAGGTAGTGGGAGCTTCTCCCCACTACCTCCCCTGGCTATAATAACATTAAGGAACCGATCTTGCGTATGAATATTGATCTTTGTATATTGATTCTATTTCTTTTTTACTCCTGTCAACTCAACCAGGAAGAATGGGTTTCTTTCAGGTTCTGTTGAATTGCCACAATTTACTTCACCGGATACAGATTGCATTGAAAGAGTTATCATTTGAAATAGTCATCATTTAATTTTCAAAACGAATCATGTTCCAATGTAATTCTTAATTTCATTTCACATTTGCCATGACCTGCAGCAAGAAACCCAGAAGAGTTGATGCCTGATTATATTAAAACTGCTGCTCAGAGTTATTGGCCTGATTTTGTATAATCATTATATAGCACAGCCCTGATGGAAGTCATTTGGCCCATCAAGTCTGCCCTAACTCTTCCAAGAACAATTATAAATAAAGTATTTGCATTTCCCGTACATCCGTGCTCACCCCATCTTCCCATCAGCTTAATAGTGAGAGTCCCTCTTGTCCTTATCTACCATTCCATCAACCTCCACATCCAACTCACTATCCTCTGCAGGGATACCTCCCTCTATGATTCCCTTGTCCATTTGTCCCTCTGCACTGATCTCCCTCTCAGAACTTATCCCTGCGAGTGGCCTAAGTGTTACACCTGCCCATACACCTCCTCCCGAACCTCCATTCAGGGCCCCAAACAGTCCTTCCAGGTGAGGCAACGTTTCACCTGTGACTCTGCTGTTGTGTCTACTGTGTCCAGTGCTCCCAATGCAGCCTCCTCTACGCTGGTGAGACCCGCTGCAAACTGGGGGACTGCCTCATCGAGCACCACCACTCCATCCGCCACACGCTGGACATCCCGATGGCCAAACATTTTAACTTTGATTCCCATTCCCATTCAGACATGTCGATCCATGGCCTCCTCTTGTGCCGAGATATGGCGTGGAGGAGCAACACCTTCCATTCTCTCTGGGTACCCTTCAACCTGATGGCATGAATATCAATTTCTCCTTCCTGTGAACAAAGCTTCCCCCTGCCCCTCTATACCCCACCCTAACCTTTCATTTCTCACCTGCCTATTACTTCCCCCCCTTGCCCTCCTCCTTCCCTTTCTCCTACTGTTCATTCTTCTCTCCTATCAGACTCTTCTTTCTCCAGCCCTTGACCTTGACCTTAACCTATTTCACCTATCATCTTCCAGCTAGCCTCTTTTTCTCCCCTCACTTCTTTATTCTGGCATCTTTTCCTTCTTTCTCAGTCCTGAAGAAGTTTCTCGGCCCAAAACATCAACTGTTTACTCTTTTCCATAGATATTACTTGACCTGCTGAGTTCACCCAGCGTTCTGTGTGTGTTGTCTTGGACTTCCCACATCTGCAGACTTTCTTGTGTTTGTGATTTAAACAGATACATCGATTGAAAAGGTTTAATGTGATATGAGCCAAATGCAAGCAAATAGGCTTGATCAAATAGGTAACTTGGTCAGTATGGACGAGTTGGGACAAAGAGCCAGTTTCCTCACTTTATTTAACATAATCTCCATTGTGTCCAAATAAAATTCTGGAATAAGGAATGACTTGTTAAGTTTCTTTTTGATATATGAGAGTTTAATGAAGTATGGGAACAATCTGTATGAAGACAATCATGGTTAGGCAGTACAGGTATGCAGCTTCACAACAACAGATGTTCCTCATCCGTACCCAATACCAAATGATAAATTACTTTGTACATTTTGCCAGCATCCAAACCACCAGAGTAGAGCTGACTAAACCGTCTCTTCCCCTTCAGGAAGGTGAAGTACCGAGAGTGACAGGGTTCTGCAATCTCCCACTCAAAGGTCTTGTACTCGGAATAGTGACACAAGCTTCCAGAAGGAGTTGTTTTCCCTTTGAAAGTTGTTGTCTGTGCACAACAGAGATAAAGGAGTATATTGCAGCTGTGCACAGGAATGTCAACCTTGATAACAACCCTTCTGTTGATGGGGGCTCTCACTTCAAACCCTTCATCTGCTAATCTCTGGGCTGTCAAAAGTGATAAACCCTTTTAGCAGAAGAGATGAAATTTGACTGGTATGATTATCATAAAAAAAAAATCACAGGATGTTTTCATTCCTCTTTCCTCACAGTTCAGGGCAAATGTCAAATGTTTAGTGTAAAGTGAGCATATAGTTATGAAGATCTTTGTAAATGATCAGAGATATAGTAATTGTTTCAAAGGTGGCTGGTGTGCTTTGTTTTTGTGGTATTCAAGGAAAAGTCTTTGATCCATAAAACTTGCAAGCATTGTTCAGATCTTGTGTTATTGGACCAATGCCATTTAGGTGACAGAGTGAAGAATGTATTTATACAAGGTATTATGACCTCCCGCAACCCTAACTCGATGAAGTAGATTTGAAGTGCAGTTGCTGAGCCAAAGGACATTGGCATGGGACAGCTAATCTGGTTCATGGTGGTGGTTGTAAAAAGGATTTGCCTTATCATAGAAAACATCTCTTTAAATGGTGCAGCCAGAATTTAAACTGGATGTGTGTACTGTATATGAATGGCATTGTGACTTGTTGAAGGGTCTGTAGTTTGTACGTTGGTCTCTCTGTTAATTATGCAGGGGAATTGAAAATTGAATTCCATGCTTGGATTGGGATGGAGGTTTCAATGCCAGGCTCTCTGACTTGAACTCAAGGTGACAGCTTTGAACAGGTCAACACTAGACAAATTCTGTAATTCACTCTTCAGCTATGTTCCCAAAGCTGAGAAGAATAAGGTGAAAAATTGGTAAACTGTGTCTGTAAAGTAGTTGATGCCTGTAAACATATACTAATGTAGTCAGGTTAATTAGCCGTATTTGATTAATTAGTGAACAAAATGACATTTTTGCAGAAAGAACAGTTGAAATTGAGGGTTGTGCTGTTAATTCTCATACACCTGTTCATTAACTCCAAGCTACGACAGAAAGGATCAGTCCGCAATTTGTTCCAAAGAATGTGACTTCTGCCTTGACTTTCCCAGGAGAATGCACCTTTTTGTTATCACAAAGGAAGATAAACTTCTGAGAATGTCTTTTTTTTAGCATTTTTAATCATTTTTGTTTTAAATATTTACATTGATTTTAATAGTTTTTATGTCTCTGAATAGCAGTGTGGCGGTGGATGAACCCAAGTGCAGAAGACGGGCACAGAGACAGAATCGGGAGGCGTTATTGGCATAGCGAGCGTGGACTCTGTATCCAGGAGCGATGTTAAACTTAGAACTGGCAGTCCTGAGCACCATGAAACGACGTTACCAACAAACTGGCAGCTCCTTGTTGTGGTCACAGGGTTTTTATTCTGAATTTTCTGATGGAAAGCAGGTGTGTGTAGTTAGTGGAACCTGGGAACGATTGGAAACTAAACGAGGGGATTAAGGCCCAATTCCTGAGGTAAATAGCAAGGTGGGGGATTGCCAGATGGGACCAATGCAGTACCCCTCCCTCAACTGGAGCCTCCAGGCGATCCTCGAGGCCTGTCTGGATGGTCCTGATGAAAATCCTGGATGAGGGAAGGGTCTAGGTTGAAGAAGCGGGGGGACTAAGGAACGCTCCATGGCCTCTCTCTCCGGTCGGGATAGTTTAAAAAGGCGACTGGCGGGTAGCGAGGCCACGGAGAAAAGGCCAAGGACACGATCATATGGGCGGTGCGGAGGCAGGGAAAGGGCCCGTTGTTTACTGAATACCAGTTCCAGGTCACGGTATTCTGTGGGGACTCGGGACAAATCGAGGGATTCTGGGACAGGCGGAGTCACGGTAGCTTCCCTGGGAGATGGGGCTCACCGCAGACAGTTGGTGTGGCAAGACTGGCTCCATTCGGCTACTCCCAGTAGACCAGTCGATGTGGGGATTGTGTTGGGTCAGCCACGGATATCCTGGAACTACCGGGGCTTGAGGTGAATGAATGAGACTGAATTGTACCTCCTCCCGATGGTTGCCGGATAGGATCAAGGTCAGGGACGGCGTATAGTGGGTCACCGGAGCCAGCAGTTTTCCGTCCAGGACCCGGCCTCCAGGGGAGTAGTTAGGTATTCCAACCTGGGAGGCTATGTTTTCATCCAGCAGGTTGCACTCGGCACCGGAATCCACCAAGGTGGATAGGGACAGAGACTGTTGTTGGTAATTCACGGTAGCTGGGATCTGCATCTGAGTCTGGGGGGCTGAAGAGAGTATCGTCCGGCTCACCATGGCCCCCTTTTTCACTGGTGAGCCCTCCCTTTTGATCGCCAAGGGCAGGTATCCCGGAAATGTCCTGGCTGGCCACAGTCCCCGGCTCTCCACCTCCAAAGTCAATCGGCCAGGGAGAGCCAGTCCCATCCCAGCTACCTCAGTTCTTCCCCCAGGCACAGTCAGAGCAGGAGCAACACTCGGAGCAGCCGGGGAGGGAAGGCTGGCTGGGACTGATAAGGTGGACTGTGGGCTTCCCTGAGGAGCGGGGTGACTGGTTCTTTCTGTCAGCCACTCTTGAAGTCAATTATCTAATCTAGTGGCTAGCGAGATCAGAGAGTCCAGACAGTCTATGTCATCCCTCGCTGCCAGTTCAGCCTTTATCTTGTCCGAGAGGTCCTGTCGAAACATCTCCCGTAGGGCCTCGTCATTCCACCCTGACACTGCAGCTAAGCTCCGGAAACTTTATGGAATACCTTGCTACGCTTTGCGAACCCTGACAAAGAGTCTGCGGGCGTTTAGCAACTTCCTTACCGTGAATGGGTTGTTCAAAGACCTTCCTCATTTTAGCAACAAAGGAGGGGAAGGGGGAACAAACCTCTAGTCTGTTATTCCATATCACGGTTGCCCAAGCCAAGCCATCCCCTTGTGACAGCCCCATGATGTACGCAATCTTGGATTTATCTGAAGTGTACATACATGGCTGTAGCTCAAAGACCAGAGAGCATCGTAACAGGAAGGCCCAGCACCTCCCTAGGTCCCCAGCGTTGGGTTTGGGCTCGGGTACATACGGCTCTCAAGGGGACTATGTTGCTGATCCCTGTGGTGACGCCTTCCCGACTGTTGCGGTTTGGGTAGTCGGGATTCTTGGAGAGGACAGAGAAAGGGAAGCAGAAACTCGGTCCACCTGCTCACTGACCTTCCGTACATTCATGGACAGCGTCCAAAGGTTTTTTGTGACCTCCCTAAGTAGTTTGTGACGGGCGCCCAGCAGGTATCCCTGACTGGTGAAGGTCTGTTGTACAGGATCCATGTCCGCTGGGATCATTCTGTTACACAAGCATAGTGGTGGATGAATCCAAATGCAGAACACGGGTGCGGAGGCAGAGTCAGGAGGCATTACTGACGTAGCAAGTGTGGAATCAGTATCCAGGAGCAATGCTAGACTGGCAGTCCTAAGAAACATGAAACAAGGTTACTCACAGAAGAGTCGACCAACGAACTGGCAGCTCCTTGTTGTGATCACAGGGTCTTTATCCTGCATTTTCTGATGGGAAGTGGGTGTGTGTAATTATTTGAACCCGGGAATGACTGGAAACTAAACGAGGGGATTGAGGCCCAATTCCTGAGGTAAATAGCAAGGTAGGGGATTGCCAGAAGGGGCCAGGACAAGCAGAGTGTTTTCAAAACTGAGATCAGTGACAAGTCTGCCAGAGTGAAGCTGCAGAGATGGTCAAGCTGCAGACCCAGCCTTGCTTTCCATCAAAGTGGAAAGAGAGTGGGAGAAGTGGTGGAACCAGCCAGCCACTGCGCTGCAGCTCCTGTGGTGTCCTTGCCTCTGAGATCCTGTTTGACTTGAGAGCTTGGAGATTAGTGTGTCTGGCCCTCCAGACCAGAGAACGTGGCACTCCCACAAGCTTGCAGACCCATTCCATCCCATTGACCAGGTGGTGGAACTCCAGACAAGTTTGGAGCAGATGCCGAAACCCATGTGAATTATCTACGTGGACTTGCAATTTACGGGTCCTTGGCCAGCACATAACACAGGACCTTTAATAATCATCAGAATACTTTTGCTCTTTAATTTCCCTCTTGTTCACACACAACCATAGTTTGAATCTTCCCTTGAAGCCCTCTGTTTTGGGCAGAGTATCGGTTTGGTTGCCCTAGCTATACCTCCTACAGATCTTGTCTACTCGCACTGTCTTACTCTGATCAGACATGCATGGTCCTCTAGGTATGACTATACCAGGGTGTAGAATAACTGTGTGTTTATTCTGGCATTCCTGTTTGGAAAAGAGTTTGTAAACCATCCAGCCTCAAAACATAAATTCAAATCTCAGTTTGGGCATATGGACCATCTGGACCAATTGGCTCCCTGGCATTTTTTTAATTTCGTTTTACTCTCTTCTCCTCTCTTGTCATCAGCCATAATAACAATTCTTTTCTGGTCATTATCCTTGTGAGCATTTGTCTCCTTTCTCCATGAATTACCTGCATTACAACATTGAATATATTTCAGAGCTAGAATAATGTGAATAGACTCAGTCTCACAGTTAGTAAAGCTGCAAACTCACAGAAAGGTCCAGCAACCAGTTAAATTCTGAGCTTTGGTCCTGTTTATGTGGTGTTTGCCTGTGACCATGTGGCATTGTTTCAAGTGAAAGTGAGTGAGAAAATCTTTGGAGGGGATGGAGGATTTAATGGAAATGCAGAGGGAATAAAGTATGTTCAGCTGGGATTACTGTAAAACTGGGTGGTTGATTTTCAGCCTGGAGTCAGTGTGCCAAAGGGCCTCTTACTGTGCTGTATCTCTCCAGGACTTAATAATTCTAGAGCTCTGGCAGTCTCCCAGAAGGGCAAGGAAGGAAGCAGGCAAATTCAAGTTTCTTTTGAATTCTTTTTGAAAACAAGGAGTCTGCTACATATTTGTTATGCCACATTCTCACAACTCTCCAATTGACAATCTTTTTTCCTGGATTCCCTGCATGTTTGATGGCACATTGCTGGTCATTTCTAAAAGTTACAGCAGGGATCCATTCCTTAGGTCTGCTCATAACCCAGATAATTTCCCAAGTCAGAAATGTGTCCGTGATCCTAGGTCCCAGTGGCAGAAGATGCCTGGCAGCCAGCAGCTCAATTCTGTTAGTCTCTGAAACACCTGTTCTAATGTGTATGTAACCTGGGGAGGGTCTGTATATATCCGTGCAGGTGCTGTCAGATGCAGACATCTAATGCCAACAAATGAATTTAGAAAGCCAAGCCCTGCTGCTGGGTTCCCTTCGTGTGAGGTATAGTGGCAGGACCTAGTCTTACTACTGGTGACTCCCAGCATTTATCCTGGAGAATCACTTGGCATTCTGCAACAGCTGCCCCTCACAGGAGCTCAGACTCTTTTCTTGAGTCAAAGGGGAGGTCACAGCTTTAGTGTGAGGAATCAAATGGCAATGTAGGCTGCGTTTTGTTAAATTACTTGGAGTTAATCAAATCAAGTTTGCTGTTGTGTGCACCAATACGATGAGATACAGATACAATGAAAAACAATTTTGCAGTGAGATCACAGGCGTATGACTACACATTGTACACAGTGGCAAACTGTACATAAATTATACAGGCAGTGAGAGAGAAAACAAAAGCTCTCCACTAATGTCTTGTTTATGCAAAACAGAAGACAACCAGAGGCAAGTCCATAATGGGCAATCAATTTAACATTTTTTCTGGGTATTTTGTTCACCAATTTATTTTTTAACATTTTATTGAATTATTATTTTAAGTGCATGTCAAAGTTAGAGATGCTGTTGATAGGTTTTATGTCCAATATATCTGAAGGTGGGCTTTTGCCCATTGTTGAATCTCTTGTGGGTGTTTTGGGGGTGGGACCTCCTCACCACGCCACTGAAAACCTATCACCACCAATCCCACTGTTACATTCCAGTACGTTTCACATCCACAAGCACAGCCCTCACCTGTGTGCCAGGTAGGTATCGGCACAGGGCACAGCTCCATTTCTGGCAGCAGAGCATTGAGACTTGGCCACATGCACACTCCTGAGGTTAGTGTTCATAAGGGATCTGATACCAGCAACTCTACACGATAGTAGATGGAGGCAGAGTTATTCCAAAATAAAAACTGAAAGTGCTGCACAGACCTGGCTGGTCTGACACCACTTAGCAAAAGTTAACATTTTGTCTCCATATCTTCCGGCATAATTGATTATTGACTACTTTCTTTGCTGGTCCTGCTGTGAATTTCTGCTTTCATGCTGGTCTAAGTTGGGTTTAATACTTTCCATCTTCATTTCTAATTTCTGGCAACAAGTTACCTTTTCTCATGAAGCCTACTGTACAAAAGTTAGAAGTTATGTCATTTACTTTTAGCATAACATTTCATCAGAGCTGGGAAAGGCTTACAATAGCCAGAATATTAATTTACATTTCAAATTCTGTCTTTGAGGACATAATGAGTGCAGTGGATAGAGGGGAACAGGTGGATGTCGTATACTTGGATTTCCAGAAGGCGTTCGATAAGGTGCCGCACAAGAGACTTATAAATAAGATATGGATACATGGAGTCGGAGGAAGTGTATCGGCATGGATAGTGGATTGGTTAACCAATAGAAGGCAGAGAGTCGGTATAAATGGGTGTTTCTCCCATTGGCAGTCAGTAGTGAGTGGGCTGTCGCAGGGGTCGGTGCTGGGCCGGGCCCGCAGCTGTTTGCCATTTACATTGAGTAAATGTAAGAGGGGACTGAGTGTAGCATAATAAAATTTGCTGATGACACCAAACTGAGTGGAAAAGCAAATTGCACAGAGGATGTGGAGAGTCTGCAGAGGGATATAGAAAGGTTAAGTGAGTGGGCCAAGGTCTGGCAGATGGAATACAATGTTGGTAAATGCGAGATCATCCACTTTGGAAGAAATAATAGAAGAGCAGATTATTATTTAAAAGGTGAAAGGTTGCAACATGTTGTTGTGCAGAGGGACTTGTGAGTGCTTGTTCATGAATCACAAAAAGTTGGCTTGCAGGTACAACAGGTTATTAAGAAGGCAAATGGAATGTTGGCCTTCATTGCTAGAGGGATCGAATTCAAGAGCAGGGACATCATGCTGCAACTATACAGAGTACTGGTGAGGCTGCACCTGGAGTACTGTGTGCAGTTCTGGTCTCCATACTTAAGGAAGGATATACTGGCTTTGGAGGCAGTGCAGAGGAGGTTCACCAGGTTGATTCCAGAGATGAAGGGGTTAACCTATGAGGAGAGATTGAGTCACCTGGAACTATACTCTCCGGAATTCAGAAGAATGAGAGGGGATCTTATAGAAACATGCAAAATTTTGTAAGGGATAGATAACATAGAAACAGGAAAGTTGTTTCCATTGGTAGGTGAGATTAGAACTAAGGGACATTGCCTCAAGATTCAGGGGAGAAGATTTAGGACGGAGATGAGGAGAAACTGGTTTTCCCAGAGAGTGGTGAATCTGTGGAATTCTCTGCCCAGGGAAGCAGTTGAGGCTTCTTCACTAAATGTAACCCTTATATACTGTTCGGGTCAAATTTGACCCAGTTTGACATTTGTCAGCAGTAAAAACACCCTAAATGCCATTTTTTTTAGCTGAAGTTGGATGACTTTTCCTAAAGTGGTCCAAAATGCACAAAAATGAAAATACTTCAAGATTTTATACTTTTGTATAGATGCTACAAATTTTTGTACATTGAGGCTGTTTCGGGTCAAATTTGACCTGTATCTATTGAAATGGGTTTTAGATCTCTGAAACATTAATTAAGGATTAATGTATATTGAGGGTGTTCTGGGTCAAATTTGACCAGGACCAAAATGTGAAGGTATAGAATATGAACAAGTTGCCTGGGTTAAAATACAGTTAGATAGGTTTTTACATAGTAGGGGAATTAAGGGTTATGGGGGCAAGGCAGGTAGATGGAGCTGAGTTTACGGACAGATCAGTCACGATCTTATTGAATGGCAGGGCAGGCTCGATGGGCCGAATGGCCTACTCCTGCTCCTATTTCTTATGTTCTCATGTTCCTCTTTCCACATTTGATCACCTATCCATGTTCAACCTTGCTTACAGTGGATCTGCCTTCCTTAGAGTTCAGACATGTACAGGAGGTATGACACACACTGGGGTTTACTTCTGACGGTCCAAGAACACTCATAACAGCCCTGAATAATATTTGATAAAAATCAGCAGTTCGCATCATCTTTCAGCCTGGAGAGTGGGATAATTATCCACCATTTACATTCATGCCTTGGAAGGAATGAAATGAAAGTTTTCATAGTATGCCTTTCCGATAGCGGCCCTCTGGAATTCACTGCCCCTGAGGTGGTGAAGGCCCCAGCTCAGTAGATTTATTAAAGCTGAAGAAAGATAAATCTTTTAAAAATGATAGATTTCAGGGCTATGAAGAATTGTCATATACACCGAGCTGAGGCCTGGAACACATTAACCATGGTCATTCTGAGCGGAGGGGCAGGTTTGAAGGGCCAGGTGTCCTTCTCCTTGTGTACTGCCATTTATACCAGACAAATGCACTATCAGCTCACTTTGGATTAGAAGCTTGCTAACATTTAATCTTAATTTAAGTGATAATATTTGTGTTAAATTAGATTGATGCAAAGAGTCAGATTATAGATTAATTGGGTTCAGAACTATCACATAAGCAGGACCTACTCGAGTGGAAGGAAAGGAGGCAGCAGAGGAGGAGATTAAAAATGCAATGCAACCCTGTATGTGAAGAACAGGGCAAGTACAGTACATGCATGAGAGAATATACTGTTCATACAACATTATCATGTAACTCAGCGCATGGCATTGTATCATTGAAACAAATAAAAGCCAACTAGGACATGCATTGTGGGAACAGAATATAACAGCAGGGCACTGAAGCAGTACTACAGTGCACACTGAAACCATGGCAGTTTAAACTTTGTGTACATGATTTATATCAGGGCTGGAATGGCTGCCACAAGAGGGCATAGGTTTAAGGTGCTGGGGAGCAGGCACAGAGGAGGTGTCAGGGTAAGTTTTTTACTCAGAGAGTGGTGAGTACATGGAATGGGCTGCTGGCAACGGTAGTGGAGATGGTTATGAGAGGTTCTTTTGAGAGACTTTTGGATAGGTATGTGGAGCTTAGAAAAATAGAGGGCTATGGGTAACCCTAGTAATTTCTAAGGTAGAGACATGTTCGGCACAACTTTGTGGGCCAAAGGGCCTGTATTGTGCTGTAGGTTTTCTATGTTTCTATATGAAGTTATCAGTAGAATGATGAAGTCTGCTGGGCTTCATATTTGGGGAACACTAAATGGTAGCTGAATTATTCAAGCTGAACCTTCTTTCCTCTTTCAACATTTTTATTAGTTTCTGCATAAAGCACAAGAAGATATATATTATAAGTCAAAAGAAAAAAGTAAAGTAGTACAAAATACATTGTATTAAAAATACAGTTACAATCACAAAACCATGTATTCATAAAAAATAAATTAAATCATAATATTGAAATACAATAATTTTGTTATACAGAAAAAAAAAATCTAAACCCACTACCAAAGTCAGAGCTGTTAGGAAAAGCAAAAAAAGGCGGGGGGGGGGAAGCCTTATCGTATAATAAATATAATAATATAATAAAATATATTAGCCATCACCTGTGCTTTTAAACAAATCAAAGGTTTTGAAAATAACTCAAAAATGGTCCCCACACTGTATAAAAGTTTTGGCTAGAATCAAAAACTGAACATCGGATCTTCTCTAAATTTAAGCATGACATAACATCCCATAACCATTGAGATTGAATAGGCAGAACAGAATCCTTTCATTTAAGCAAGAGCTATAAAAGAATAAAACCCAAAATATGCAAATCAGGTGTCTCAAAAATAAAGTCTTTTCCTCCAACAATGCCAAATAATGCAGTCAAAGGGTTAGGCTTAAAATTCACCTTGAAAAGTACCGAGAAAGTTTGGAATACTTCCTGCCAGTATCTGTCAAGGCTCGGACATGTCCAAAACATGTGAATTAATGAAGCTTCTCCATTATTACATCTATCACAGAAAGGAGATATATTTGAATAAAAACGAGATAGTTTATCTTTAGACATGTGAGCCCTAAGAACCACTTTCAATAGTAAAAGGGAATGGCGGGTACATAACGCTGAAGTGTTAACCAATTTAAAAATTTCATTCCAAATTTCCATAGAAATTGAAGTCTGTAAAACTTGTTCCCAATGATTTTTAATTTTGTCTATAGGATGGTTATCACAGGAGAGCCCAACTTTAAATACATGGATGGAAATTACAATGAACATATACAAAATGGAGAAGATAACAGCATCTGTTAATCATAATCTGGAACAATTTGATTCATACTGGGAAAAGTGGCTTAACTACATAATGCCTCATGGGCCTGATTTTATTCTCACAAATCAATGAATCTGTTGTAAAAAAAAATCACTCCCTACTTGTACATAGTTCTTTCATTTTGCTTTTTTCTCTTTCCACAAATAAGTGTATACCCCAGATAAATACATTGTGGAGATTTTGTGATATATATGATTATATGATATATATGTACAATGTCTGAAATACATCTTATGGAAATGTTTGTTTGATGAACTTCAATAAAAAAATAAATTACAAAATTTTTTTTTTAAAAGGAATGGTTCTCATTCCTAGCAGCATAACATAAATATTGGATATTGAACCATTATAAAATGGTTTCAAATTTAAAATTACATCTAATAAGTCCTTAACTGAACTTATAGGAAATGTATATAGTTCAGAATGCAGAAAGTCTCTAATTCGTAAATAACAAAAAAAAAGTTTTGGGTAAACTATATTTAGCTGACATTTGCTCAAATGAAATTCTTTCCTACATCTCCACACTAATCTATGCAATCAAAGGTATCCATCGAACACAGTGGCTCCCAAATGTTTTTGGCTCCCAGACCACAACCCCAGTCCTCCCCGCTTCCTTTCTGGACATTACATTAGAAACTATAAAGAATTTTGATTTTTGGTGCACAAATAAAGAAAACGGGAACTACAAATTCAGAGCAGTGGCAAGTATTGAATTGAATTGACTTTATTTCTTACATCCTTCACATGCATGAAGAGTAAAAATCTTTACGTTACATCTCCATCTAAATGAGCAATTTATAGTAATTTGTAATAAAAGGTATGTACAACAGAACAGTTAATACAGTTTAGAAATACAATTCTATCAGTGTGAATTGATCACTCTGATGGCCTGGTGGAAGAAGCTGTCCCGGAGCCTGTTGGTCCTGGCTTTTATGCTGTGGTGCTGTTTCCGGATGATAGCAGCTGGAACAGTTTGTGGTTGGGGTGACTCAGGTCCCCGATGACCCTTCAGGCTCTTTTTACGCACCTGTCGCTGTATATGTCCTGAATAGTGGGAAATTTACATGAACCAACTCTGCAAGGTCCTGCGATTGAGGGAAGTACAGTTCCCACACCAGGCAGTGATGCGGCCAGTCAGGATGCTTTCAATTGTGCCCCTGTAGAAAGTCCTTAGGATTTGAAGACTCATGCCAAACTTCTTCAACTGTATAAGTTGAAAGGGGCACTGTTGTGTTCTTTTCACCTCACAGCCGATATGTGCAGACCAAGTGAGGTCTTCAGTGATGTGTATACCCTATGAACTTAAAGCTGTTCACCCTCTCAACCCCAGATCCATTGATGTCAATGGGGGGGGGGGGGGGAAGTCTGTCTCCATTTCTCCTGTAGTCCACAACCAACTCTTCAATAATTGCAAAAATTATTCAAATTGATTCAATACTACGAAAATCTTTGTTTATTTAAATATCATAAAACTAATTTTCATCTGCAATTTTAGAGATAACTATTCACTACTTCATTGCTTTTGCACCTTTCAATGAGATGGATGGGCTTGATGCAGTGATGTCAACTTCTCAACCTCAGGTTAAATGACATTCAGATCCCCACAGATTTTGCAATGAGCAATAATATTTTGTCTGAACCACACAGACCATCACTATTTTGTTGTGAAGTTGGCTGACATACGTGTTTTGAATTGTTCCCCATTTCTGAAAGTTTTCACAAAGTGACTAAAAGTAAGTCAAGTTCTTGGTTGTTTTATCAGAGTGTATTCTCTTCAAATATTCAAGGATCTGAGATGGTTTCATTGCCTCATTTGATAAATTTTGCACACAACAGTCACATTGGTTGCTTGGTTCTGGTGTAAGTCCATATTTCAGATATTCCACTCTATACTGTTCACAATTCTTTTTCATAGAAACATAGAAAACCTACAGCACAATACAAGCCCTTCGGCCCACAATGCTCTGCTGAACATGTACTTACCTTAGACATTACCTGCAGTTATCCACAGCTCTCCATTTCTCTAAGCTCCATGTACCTATCTAGGAGTCTCTTAAAAGACACTATTGTATCCACCTCCACCACCGTTGCTGGCAGCCCATTCCACGCACTCAACTCTCTCTGCGTAAAAAACTTACCCTTGACATCTCCTCTGTACCTACTTCCAAGCACCTTAAAATTGTGCCCCCTCGTGTTAGCCATTTCAGCCCTGGAAAAAAGCCTCTGGCTTTCCACATGAGCAATGCCCCTCATCATCTTATACACCTCCATCAGGTCACCTGTCATCTACCACAGCTCCAAGGAAAAAAGGCCAAGTTCACTCAACCTATTCTGATAAGGCATGCTCCCCAATCCAGGCAACATCCTTGTAAATCTCCTCTGCATCCTTTCTATAGTTTCCACATCCTTCCTGTAGTGAGGTGACCAGAACATAGAACATAGAATAGTACAGCACATTACAGGCCCTTTGGCCCACAATGTTCTGCCAACCCTCAAACCCTGCCTCCCATATAACCCCCCCACCTTAAATTCCTCCATATACCTGTCTAGTAGTCTCTTAAACTTCACTAGTGTATCTGCCTCCACCACTTACTCAGGCAGTACATTCCACGCACTAACCACTCTCTGAGTGAAAAACCTTCCTCTAATATCCCCCTTGAACTTTCCTCCCCTTACCTTAAAGCCATGTCCTCTTGTACTGAGCAGTGGTGCCCTGGGGAAAAGGCGCTGGCTGTCCACTCTGTCTATTCCTCTTAATATCTTGTACACCTCTATCATGTCTCCTCTCATCCACCTTCTCTCCAAAGAGTAAAGCCCTAGCTCCCTTATTCTCTGATCATAATGCATACTCTCTAAACCAGGCAGCATCCTGATAAATCTCCACTGTACCCTTTCCAATGCTTCCACATCCTTCCTATAGTGAGGCAACCAGAACTGGACACAGTACTCCAAGTGTGGTCTAACCAGAGTTTTATAGAGCTGCATCATTACATCGCGTCTCTTAAACTCTATCTCTCGACTTATGAAAGCTAACACCCCATAAGCTTTCTTAACTACCCTATCTACCTGTGAGGCAACTTTCAGGGATCTGTGGACATGTACCCCCAGATCCCTCTGCTCCTCCACACTACCAAGTATCCTGCCATTTACTTTGTACTCTGCCTTGGAGTTTGTCCTTCCAAAGTGTACCACCTCACACTTCTCCGGGTTGAACTTCATCTGCCACTTCTCAGCCCACTTCTGCATCCTATCAATGTCTCTCTGCAATCTTCGACAATCTTCTAGACTATCTACAACACAACCAACCTTTGTGTCTTCTGCAAACTTGCCAACCCAACCTTCTACCACCACATCCAGGTCGTTAATAAAAATCACAAAAAGTAGAGGTCCCAGAACAGATCCTTGTGGGACACCACTAGTCACAACCCTCCAATCTGAATGTACTCCCTCCATCACGACCCTCTGCCTTCTGCAGGCAAGCCAATTCTGAATCCACCTGGCCAAACCTTCCTGGATCCCATGCCTTCTGAATTTCTGAATAAGCCTACCATGTGGAATCTTGTCAAATGCCTTACTAATATCCATGTAGATCACATCCACTGCACTACCCACATCTATGTGCCTGGTCACCTCCTCAAAAAACTCTATCAGGCTTGTTAGGTATGATCTGCCTTTCACAAAGCCATGCTGACTGTCACTGATCAGACCATGATTCTCTAAATGTCCATAGATCCTATCTCTAAGAATCTTTTCCAACAGCTTTCCCACTACAGATGTAAGGCTCACTGGTCTGTAATTACCTGGACTATCCCTACTACCCTTTTTGAACAAGGGGACAACATTCGCCTCCCTCCAATCCTCTGGTACCATTCCCATGGACAATGAGGACATAAAGATCCTAGCTAGAGGCTCAGCAATCTCTTCCCTTGCTTCCTGGAGTAGCCTGGAGAATATTCCATCAGGCTCAAGGGACTTATCCATCCTAATGTATTTTAACAACTCCAACACTTCCTCTCCCTTAATATCAACAGGCTCCAGAACAACAACCTCATTCATATTGTCCTCACCGCCATAAAGTTGCCTGTCAGTGGTGAACACCGAAGAGAAGTATTCATTGAGAACCTCGCTCACTTTCACAGCCTCCAGGCACATTTTCCCACTTTTATCTCTTATTGGTCCTACCTTCACTCCTGTCATCCTTTTGTTCTTCACATAATTGAAGAATGTCTTGGAGTTTTCCTTTACCCTACTCGCCAAGGCCTTCTCATGCCCCTTCTTGCTCTTCTCATCCCCTTCTTAAACTCCTTTCTTGCTACTCTATATTCCTCAATAGACCCATCTGATCCTTGCTTCCTAAACCTCAAGTATGCTGCCTTCTTCCACCTGACTAGATTTTCCACTTCACTTGTCACCCATGGTTCCTTCACCCTACCATTCTTTATCTTCCTCACTGGGACAAATCTGTCCCTAACGTCCTGCAAGAGATCCTTAAACATCAACCACATGTCCATAGTACATTTCCCTGCAAAAACATCATCCCAATTCACACCCGCAAGTTCTAGCCTTATAGCCTCATAATTTGCCCTTCCCCAATTAAAAATTTTCCTGTCCTCTCTGATTCTATCCTTTTCCATGATAATGCTAAAGGCCAGAGAGCAGTGGTCACTATCCCCCAGATGCTCATCCACTGAGAGATCTATGACCTGACCTGGTTTGTTACCTAATACTAGATGTAGTATGGCATTCCCCCTAGTCGGCCTGTCAATATACTGTGACAGGAATCCATCCTGGACACACTTAACAAACTCTGCCCCAACTAAACCTTTGGAACTAATCAAGGGCCAATCAGTATTAGGGAAGTTAAAGTCATCCATGATAACAACCCTGTTATTTTTGCACCTTTCCAAAATCTGCATCCCAATCTGCTCCTCGGTATCTCTGCTGCTACCAGGGGGCCTATAGAACACCCCCAGTAGAGTAACTGCTCCCTTCCTGTTCCTGACTTCCATCCATACTGACTCAAAAGAGGATCCTGCTACATTACCCACCTTTTCTGCAGCTGTAATAGTATCCCTGACCAGTAATGTCACCCTCCTCCCCTTCCCCCCCTCTCTATCCCTTTTAAAGCACTGAAATCCAAGAATATTGAGAATACATTCCTGCCCTGGTGCCAGACAAGTATCTGTAATGGCCTCTACATCATAATTCCATGTATGTATCCAAGCTCTCAGCTCATCACCTTTGTTCCTGATGCTTCTTGCATTGAAGTACACACACTTTAGCCCTTCTACCTTACTACCTTTATACCCTTTATTCTGCTGCTCTTTCCTCAAAGCCTCTCTATATGTTAGATCTGGCTTTACTCCATGCACTTCTTTCACTGCTCTATCGCTCCAGGTCCCATCCCCCTTGCAAATTAGTTTAAACCCTCCCGAACCATGCTAGCAAACCTACCTGCAAGGATATTGCTCCCCCTTGAGTTCAGGTGCAACCCATCCAATCTGTACAGGTCCCACCTTCCCCAGACAAAGTCTCAATGGTCCAAAAATCTAAAACCTTGCCCCCTGCACCAACTCTTCAGCCACACATTCAAGTGCCATCTCCTCCAATTCTTACCATCACTATCACGTAGCGCTGGCAACAATCCTGAGAACGCCACCCTTGAGTACAGTACTCCAAGTGGAGTTTGACCAGGGTCCTATATAGCTGCAACATTACCTCTTAGCTCTTAAACTCAATCTCACAGTTGATGAAGGCCAATTCATCATATGCCTTCTTAACCACAGAGTCAACCTGTGCAGCAGCTTTGAGTGTCCTATGGACTCGGACCCCAAGATCCCTCTGATCCTCCACATTGCCAAGAGTCACACTGGCCTCAAAAGAGGTCCCAATAATCCATAAATCTTAATCCCTGCCCCCTGCTCCAATACCTCAGCCACGCATTTATTCTCCACCTCACTTTATTCCTATACTCACTGTTGTGTGGCACAGGCGGTAATCCCGAGATTACTACCTTTGAGGGCCTGCTTCTCAATTTCCTTCCTAACTTCCTGTAGTCTTTTTTTCAGGGCCTCCTCCCTTCTCCTACCTATGACATTGGTACCAATATGTACCACGACCTCTGGCTGTTCTCCTTCCCATTTCAGGATATTGTGGACGTGATCAGAAACATCCCGGACCGTGGCACCTAGGAGGCAAACTACTATCCGTGTTTCTTTCCTGCATCCTCAGAACCCCCTAGCTATAGATTGCCCTATTATTGCTGCCTTCTTCCTTTCCCTACCCTTCTGAGCCACAGGGCCAGACTCTTCCCCCAGCTAGGCCATCCCTCCCAACAGTGCTCAAACAGGAGTACTCATTGTTAAGGGGGACAGTCACAGGGGTACTCTGTAGTGTCTGACTCATGCCATTCCCTTTCCTGACTGTTATCCACTTATCTGTCTCCCGAGGCCCCAGTGTGACTACTTGCCTATAGCTCCTCTCTATCACCTCCTCACTCTCCCTGACCAGACGAAGATCATCGAGCTGCATTTCCAGTTCCCTGACACAGTCCCTAAGGAGCTGCAGCTCAACACAGCTGGCCTAGATGTGGCCATCCGGGAGGCTGGGAGTCTCTAGGACCTCCCACATCTGACACCCAGTACAGAACACCAGCCTCACAGACATATTTCCTGTTTCTATTCCTCACCGGTAAGTTACCTCGCCTCAACCTGTTATCGCCAAAGCCCTACCACTCTGTCTCACATCACTACGTCGATGACCACTCCGCTAGGCAATGTCTCCCTTTTATGCCCGAACCTTCCCTGGTGCTCCGGTTATAGCCACTGAATGGACAGATGCCCTCGAAGCTCCCTTTTCAAATAACCACTGCCAGCCTGCGAGAAGTCCCTCTTGGTAAAGCTCTGTTGATGCTACTGATAGGCCTCAGTTTTCGTTTGGTCTGCTCTGCCGTTTTAATTATGGATTAATGAACATAGTCAGACACCTGCTGTTTAAGTCCAGTCTCAAGCGTTGTGATCAATAAGGGGAAAGTTATGATGTCATGATAGCTCAGACAAAATCTGAGGCTACATGCACACGAGACCGGATAATTTTGAAAATACCGGTTTCGCCTAAAAACGACAGGCATCCACACTATGCGTTTTAAAAAATATCTCTGTCCACATTGAAACGGAGATTTTGGCGAATCTCCTCCTACTGCGCATGCACAGGACACATCTACACATCTACCAAAAACAAGCGACATGTTTGGTGTCGAATCTCACCGTGAAAGACTTGGTGTGCGTTGGTTCAATTACAGACTAGAAAAACTTAAACGACGGACATCTGTTGGCTCTCGCACCGGAGGACTTAAAACTAAAAACAAATACTGGAGCATATGGAGGCAACCGACAGGGAGTTCACAGACACTATGACACAGCTGACGACCAACACTGATGAACTCTGTTACATTAATAAAGCCCCTTGTTAAATGTATAAAACATGTCTGCATCAGTATTATCTTGTATTTCCATATAATGTTACAGTAGGCTGTTACACACCTATTG
Organism: Hypanus sabinus; assembly: GCF_030144855.1. NCBI lineage: Eukaryota > Metazoa > Chordata > Chondrichthyes > Myliobatiformes > Dasyatidae > Hypanus > Hypanus sabinus. The sequence continues at coordinate 16,705,536 of NC_082720.1, forward strand.
TCAGAGAAGTACTTGCATAAATAGGTAAACCACCTTCATATGTGCAAGGACAGAACACAGGGCAAAGTGAGTATACTTATTTATTCAGTAAGTTATGGATAAGTATTTATAAGTACTAATAAGTAATACTAATAAGTATTTGGTGAGTACATTTCTAACTCTTCTGGCTTCAGTCTCGTTGACATCTGTTCTGAAATTGTTAGGTTGCATTCTAGAAAACAATGAAATGGTGCGCTGCCATCACTATTTGTTCCACACGCCATGACAGTTTTTTTAGCTTTCTCCGGTTACCTCGTCCACACTGCTCCGGCCAATCCAGCGTTTTCAAAATTACTCACCCTGGAGACTGTTTTTGAAAAGGTCCGGTTTTGTGGGACAAAAACACCATTTTAGTGTGGATGGAGGGTAAAAACGAAGAGAAAAAGATTCGGTTATGGATTTTCTGGTGTATTGTGGACGTAGCCTTACTCTGGGCTGAAGGTACATAGGGGGCTTAGGAGACGAAGGAACCTAACAGCGACTCCTTTGCTTGGATCTTTGGGAACAGCTCTATTTCCATCGCTAATATCTCTATTTTCCCTTTCAGAGTTCTTTTGAATTCCCAGACCTGGAGTTACACGCTGACTTCGATTCTTTGCAGGAATTGGTCTGACAACTGGCCTCTATTCGATATACCAAGGACCCGGCCTAGAAGACTAGTGCGCCTTTGGGGTTTTGAGATTTTGTGGCTCTGGAGGCGGGCAGACTCGAAGTCAGTGCCTCTGCAGGAACCTGGTGTGTATTAGGAGTACATGGAAGATCTAAAGCAGTGAGCAGGCTGCTGGCTGTGTGCCCAGGGACCCGAGTTCTTTGAGCACTGAGCTCAGAAAAAGTGGCACGACAGACTTTTAACATCGTAAGTTAGTGAGTTGTTTTGTTATGAAACTCCTCTCACTGCGAAATGGGGTATGTCAAATTACCGGCCGAACGAGTAGTCTTTGGGGTACTGCAAGTCTGGGTCTTTATTGATGCCTTGCTGCACACTTGAGTGCTCAGCTGTGAGTGCCGATGCCTTTTTTCCTGGTGGGAGAGGGGGTGTCATCTTGTTGCTGCTTGTGCATGGGAGGGGGAGCTGGGGAGGGCTTTGGTGTTCTAATACTTAACACTAACATTCATTCTTTGGGGCACTCCTCTGTTTTTGTGGATGTTTGCAAAGAAGAAGAATGTCAGGATGTATATTGTATACATTTCTCTGACATTAACTGTACCTTTGAAACCTTTGAACATAAATTGGGTCAGCAATATCACAGTTGGGACATGAGCCAGAGAAAAGTGGTCAAGACCATTCGAAAGGGCAGATTCTGAACTTTACCCCATTGAATGCCATACCCTAATTCACAGCAATTGTGTCATTGCATGTTTGGAGTATGGGAATTGTACTAGCTAATACCACACTGCAGTATAGAAAGACAATAATGCATGGGCCAGGCCCGATGTTGTGACATAAACAAGGTCACCAGAGAGACACTGAAGCTTATGGATATACAAGTGTTATAGGCAACATAATTGAGCAACAAGCTATTGAGACACACTTGTAAGAGGAGCTCTCCCACCCAATATTTCATGACAATTTTATTTGTAATAGTTCAAAGGTAACAGCAGCACAATTCTATAGTCACAGTGTATCTACAATGCTTCCTTTTAATTACATATAGTTCTCACACACTACCTCCTTTGCATCCAGACTTCAAACACCCAACATGAATATTAATCTTCACTGAATCTGGGCAGCATTCATCTATATGCAGGCATCTGTGGTCTATTGTCCTGAGCAGTGTTTTAAGTCCAATCCGAACACTGGTTGCTGGTGAAATTAGTATTTGCTAAATACTCTGGCAGTCACTCCTCTTGGCCCTCCAGGACAAAAACAAATTTGATCGAGAAAAGTCCGAATTTTAAGGAGGATCTAAGTAGATAGGGCAGCAAAAATGCCTTGTACTTCTGAACCCTTTCCCCAATTACCTGTTGTATTCCTATGTGCATCTACATCTACGCTATCATCCCTAATGACTCCCTACAAGTGCCTAAGCAGAGATTGCTCCAGAAATTTAACCAACAGTCTTTAAAAATGTAGCTTCACCATTTGTTTGTCTGTTGCCTTCTTCTCTGCTGACTGACTGCAGTTTAATCACATTCTTTATCTTCACCCCTTCATGTACCAGGCTTACAGACAATGATTCACATTCCATGTCCTGAAAAAAGATTGTCAGAATCTTGATGGCTAGTCTGTCAGACCTTCTCATTGATTTATTGGAGAGGTTGGGGGCTATGTTCCCTCTAAGCTGTGTGCCTGTGCGTGTGCACACATGTTTTTCAACCAGTGCACAAAGGAAATTAATGTGCGCACAAAAGGTTAGTTATTTAAAATGTAATAAATAATAATTATGCTTATTGAAAATAATCTTCTAGCTAAATATTTCTATTAACTAGTTGATTGGCTTTTCAAATACCACAATGCACGTCACTAATTTATGTCACCTCACCTTTCCTGTTCCAGTTTGTACAGCTATATCATGGCAGCAGCCATCTTTGGCGGACAGTGTTCATATCGTAAAATTTACAAAGATCTGTTTCAAATCCTTTGGATAGCTTACTAACTTTTTATTGAAAAAAATATTGATTCACTATGTCGAATTCAAAAGAAGCAAAGGGCGTGAAGCGCAAAAGAACTGATAGAGTTTACAAAGAATGGGTAAATGCCAAAGACAGGAGAAAGAAAAAAATAACTGAGAGACTTAAATATGTGTTATTTCATTGTTATTCTGTGCAGTTTTAAGTCAAGTATATTGTAAACCTACATAAACTGTGCCATGGGTGCTTTCAGTGCGCGCATACTTTTGTCACAGGAAAAAGATGTGCGCAACATAAGATTTTTGCGCACACTGACCACTAAAAATTATAGGGAACATTGGTTGTTGGTGGTCTTTCTTTTAATGACCTGTGCAACCCCCTTTGGAAATGTCCATTTGATCACTTTCCCAACCACTGAAAGGGTCCATCTGTGTGTAATTTCTTCCTTCTTGCTCTGCCAAGCCATCAGGGTTCTGGAACCTGATGTCTCTGTTGTAACTCAGATCCCTTCCCAACTATTTTTCCCAAATATTTTTCTGTACTGAGCTATAAAACTAACCATCTGCCTTCAGCAAACAAGCTTCTTTAGAGAGTCCCGTTACTGTTACATGCTGTTCACAGCTTGCTGTTGCACTCTCTCAGTGTCCTCTGCCCTTGGATTTGTTGTAGGTCTCTGTCCATCAGCTGTGGTCACGTCTGATGCAGCCGGCTGGTGTTCATCACTTTACACTTGATTTCTTGCTCTGTCTGAGGGTGACAAGAAGATGAGTTTAATCTGAGTCCAGTGTCTCCACTGGCTGCCTTACTGGGACTGTTCACCAACACCAGCGTCATTCATCTGGAGCAACACCAGTGGTTCTCTCCGCCTGGGAGCAAAACCTGTCCTTTCAGCCAGCTCCCTCACCATGACTTGGTCACCTGTCTGTGGGAGGACTGTCGTCTCTCCCTCTGGCTCTCTCTGATCCACTGTACATAACTGTTGCTTTGCTCGATCCCTCAATGTGTTACCATGGTTACAGTGGTCCTTCACGTCTCCATGTAAACTTACTAAGCTGACACTTGTAGTTTGTTCCTGCACACCTGTAATTTCTGTTGCTTCGTGTTCCTTACTGATATCTGCCTACTCGTTCCCTCTCTGCTCTTTATTCTCCCCTTTCTGGTGAGCCTTTACTTTAATCACTGCTACCTCCTTCTAACAGCTCCTGACTGTGTTTGGCCCCAACCCTTGGGACCTCCTGATGTGATTCCCAGACATCACCCTGTCTCTCCTCCCCTCTGTGGGTCATGTTAGCTGCCCTGCGGGTTGCACACGTTAGCTGTCCTTGTCTTGCCTCTGTTTTCTCCTTTTCGTGAGCCTATGATCGCTCCAGTCTTATTACACAGAGTGTCTATCCCCAGGATAGTACGTTCATTCTTTGGGCACACCCAGAAATCTACAGCAAGCTGCACTCCCTCAATCTCAAGTACCTGGGGCTGACTTCTCTCTGCCCTCATTGTTTCACCTCCTGCACTGGTAACGTAAATCACCTCTCCAGTCATGAGCAAGGGTAGATCAGTTATCAATACTGACGACCCCGTATCCATTACACTGCACATTGCTGGCCCCCTAATAAACATTTTGTGTACATCAGTGGGTGACCATCACTGGCAATAGAGGCTGCCGTCAGCCGTTTCTCTGACCTCACCAGCTCTATAATCTGGTCAGCAGTCAAATCGGAGAGAAAGGGCACTGCTGTAGATTTTGCCTGCTTTGGTGACGGATTGTCACATTTTCCTCTCTTTTCAGGACACTGCCTCCAACCATGACCTGAGAAGCTGCAGCTGTAACAAAACATCTCCTTTACCCTCCCACGTCTATTCCAGCAGTTCCTTGCTACATGCCCCAGCTGCTGGATCTCAAAGTTCTCTGTGGCATCACAGCAGCTACATCCACGACAGCCACTTTACCACCCCTTCCCCCTCCTCTGGTCTATCTCACCAGCCCATGATACTTTCACAGAGTAGGTCGGTCCCATGACCATCCCCAAATCTAAAACTTCCTGCTGGGCTGAGCTCAGGCATTTTCAGGAAGACTGTGTCATCACTCTCTGGATAATCCAGCTCAGAAAACTCCTCATACACTCAATATGTACCTTCCGCAAAATGCACGGCAGGCTCAGCAGCTCTCTAAACTACTGGCATTATTGTTCCCCAGTTACTCTCAACTCTCCCCAGTTGCTCCCTCATTTCCCCCTCAAAGAAGCGATATCTCTCTTCATTGCTGGCATTCCCCATAGTTGCCCATGTACCATCCTGCACCCCCCCAGCCATTTTGTCCTATATATTCCTCGAGCGCTTCGCTTTTACCAACACATTTATCTTTAGAGTGCATCTGGTGAATTTCAATCATTTCCTAAAGTTTGTGCCAGAATTCTGCATTCTTGCAGGCGACCTTAAGTGAGGGCAACTCTGTCAAAATGTTTTGCTTCTACCCAGGGTGAAGGGCTTATGGATGGTTGTAATCAAGGTCAAGGGTTCTCAAGCTGACAACCATAAGCTCAATCAGTGTCACCCCAAAAGATAACATCTCCTTCAAATATTTCCATGTAATGCAAAATGTAAATAATCGATAAAAATTAAACAGTACACACTTAAAACCATGGAGTATGTACTCTGCAATTTGCCACTTATGTGCCTCTGAACTCAAAATTCCTGGAGTATTCCTTCGTATTTAAAACTGTTACGTCAAGGCTACAAACTTACTCTTAAAAAACACACCAATACACCTGCAGGCATGCCTGCTACTATATCGTTCCCAAACCAGTATACATCGGCATCCCACACTATCTGTAACCACCCTTCTCAACTGCAAGCCCTGTCTCACCAAATTAACATAAAAATGTTTAGCCTCTTACCTGAATCCATGTGCATGCACACATCGTACTACTTTTAATCTACCAGTTCATTTCTCCGCCGGGTTTGTGATAACTGACTGACCCAAACAGATCCAAGTGTAAGTGCTCATTTAAAACATACTTGCCCACTTAGACTGCTGAGGTCGCTGGCCACACAATAGGTCACAAAGTTATCCCAGACAACCCCCAAATGTTGTCACTTGAACAAAGTCACTGGAGAGACACTAAAGCTGGTAGATATAGAAATGTTTTATACAACAAAGATAAGCACCAGGCATCATATTGAGACACTCTCAGAGGAAGATACCTCCCGACCCAATATTACATGACATTTTCATATGCTAAAGATCAAAGATAACAGAAGGACAATTCTATATTTACAATGCATGTACAATGCTTCCTTTGAATTACATATAGTTTTCACACACCTCCTTCCTCGCACCCACACTCCAGACACTCAAGATGAATGTTAATCTCCACTGACTCTAGGCTACATTCGTGTATATGCAGGCATCTGAGGTCTAATTGCTTTAAGCAGCATTTTAAATTAAATTTGCAATTCACATTCAAATCTAAAGATCAGTTACTGGTGAAATTAATATTTGCTATATACCCTAACTCCAGAATTCACCCTAATGCCAGAAGTAACATGGTTTTTTCAGTCCAGATTTGTTATGATATGCCAAATACTAAAGTGTCACATTGCTTTTCAACAACTACAATGTAATTTCCCAGACCGATCACCCCTTTATATCTATTGTAAAGTGTTGCTGCCTATAGTTTCCACAGTGTATCTCAGTATTGCAGCCCCACAGTTGCAGAGTTCGATTCAGAGATCATGGATGCTGTCTGTGCGGAGTTTGCATGTTCCCTGCATCTGCATTGACTTCCGTCTGAATTACTTCTAGCCCTATTGACAGCCCCTGTACTCTGTTCCATGCCATCTTCACAGCCACATAGAGAACAGAGGGCCATTAGAGCAGTCACTTCAGGTGATTCTACCAAAAACAAGAAGTATCCGGTTGAGCACTTGAACCATCAAGGTCAAAAAGATGTAGGGGGCCCAGTTGTGGTAAATGGGAGCTTAATAATCAGCATGGTGGGTATCTGATGAATACTTGAAGATTTACATGAAGGTAGCCTGAAGGGCCATGTAATTCCAAGAGCAATGTCCACACTTTATCTCCAATATAAATTTAAATATTGGAGCACCACAGTACAGCAGCGGTTAGTGCGGTGCTATAACAGCTCAGGGGGTGTCCTGGAGTTCGGAGTTCAATTCTGGTGCCATTCTGTAAGGAGTCTCTGTACGTCCTCCCCACAGAACACATGGGTTTTCACTGAGTCCTCCAGTTTCTTCCCACAGTCCAAAGATGTACCAGATGGGGTAATTGGTCATTATAAATTGTCCCATGATTAGGTTTGAGTTAACTCGGCTTGTTTGAAGTTGCTGGGGCAGCATGGCTTGAAAAGCTGGAATGGCCTACTCCACACTAAATCTCAAAATAAAATAAATGCATTACTGCAACTAGCCTATTTCTGTCACCCTCTCCAGTAGTCTGTCTGCAAATGTATAATCTTCTAACAATGAATACATCTTGTGTGGTATAAATTTAAAAAATACACATCCCTCAGAATGCATGGATAATAAGTTTAAGTATCCCTCTCACTCTCCCTTACCCTTATATCAGCAACAATTTGATTCAATTCAATTCAGGCTGACAACTTTCCGGCATCTTTTCAGACTGTTATTTTCGTAAAAATATAGTTTTAAGAAACCAAAACAAGAATAAGACACATTCTTGAAATTGGGACAAATATGTAATAAATCCGAATGACTGCTAAAAGATCTTACACGTCAATGGTCTATATTAAAACTAAAAATATTTGGCAAGTTTGAAAAGATACTTTTAAGAGGCTTCTTTTAAATTCTGAAGGTAATAAAAACGCTATCTTTGTTGTTCTAGATGTAATTTAGTAGGCCTTTGGCTTGAATCAACTCAGCAGCAAGTTTTGCAAGAGGAGCAAGACAGCTGTCTTGTCAAAGAAAAGGGGTTGCTGTCTGGCTCAATGTGTTTGCAGTTAAAGCAAGGAGTGAGGAAACACTTCACTCTGCTGTATGTTAACCTTTGTGGTCTGCTGCAGCAGGGGGTAATAAAATACTGTGGCTGCGCCTTTGTTCTGATGTACCTAGGGCAGACACCTTGGCACCACATGCTTTTGATGTAATAACGCACATATGTGCAACTTTATATATGTGTTGAAGGAACACAAGGGGGTGAAGGAAGGGGGGAATTGGTGTGGAGGCTTGGGAAGGGAGACCATGAAGTGCAACAGGTCTGTGAAAGGTATAGTTGAGGATTAATATGATAGCACTCCCTAAGGCGTATCAGGCTGTATGTGTCAATATATTGGATCAACGTTCTGTGGAAGGGTTGCTGCTGTATTGCAGTGCTTAATAAGAAACAGAAGCTGAAGTACATGTAAGAGAAAAGCATTTGGAAAACTATAGGGGGCCATTTTCTGCCAACCCATTGGTTGAACACCATACATAACAGGACAGCCTCCGAAAATGAATCTGACTCCTGCGAATTCCTAGCCCATAACCGCTCAAGGTATACGGCAAATTGAAAGTTGAATGTCTATATGCTAAAGTAGTGCCTTGTACCCCGTGCAATTAATTTAGACAGATTGATGTCCTTTAGGATAAAGGGTGAGCTGATCCAGAATTGGATCTACTGCAGGGACAGGTCAATTAGAAATAGAGCAATGGGCACCAGGTCTCTGGAGAAAGTATCATTAACATCCTTGAAATGAGATAATGGGCAGGACAGGACCCTGCAGTCATCTGCAGAGAGAGCTTCAAACTATAATTAGCCAGCATGAGAGCACAGAAGCATAGCAGGAAGAAAAAGAAAGAGCAGGAAAGAACAATCAGGCAGAGAAAGTTTGCAGAATAGGCTACTTCACCCTGTGCACCTGCCCCACCATTCACTTTCAATTCTCTATCAGGCCTCTCTGCATTAAAATTCCTAATCCACTAAAAAATAATCAACCAGCACTTTCATTACTTATAAAGAACTAGCAATCAGTTAGATTGCTTCTTTCTAAACAGTTCTAGTCTGTCCCACGGAGCACTTAGTAACGGTAGGATTCCATGGCATAAGGAAGGTTGAGAACACCTGCACTAGGGGAAGTATCCGCTCCACATCCACCCTGTCAAATCTCTTGAGGATAAACCTGTCGGGCATGTTTCTTGAATGCCTGGCATTGGCAGTTGGAGGTCATTTATCATCTGTGCATTTGGAGTTCACAGGGAGCTCAGGGTTCCCAATGAAGAGGCTGGACAGGGTACCACACAAATGCAACACTATGATTGTTGAACTTGCAGAAGTTAGAATCCTGGTGTGCCCACACTTCCATAACTCATGCTCTTCTCAGCAGGTTGTGTAGGAGATGAATTCCCTCTCCATAAGCATAGGGTATTTGTTACATTCTGTGTATTTGTGGAACTAACAAATGGGGAAATATGTATTTGGAGAGAATGATCTATTGGGTCCTTTCAGGTTTAGTAACCTTCACCCAAGAGGTAAAGCATTTAGAGACAGAGAACAGTTGGTGGCCTTATTACACGAATTGACAGATCTTAGAATGCATGAGGATGAATAGCTCAATGCATGGTCAGAGATTAGTGCTGAGGCCTGGCACCCTACGACTCACTTTCTCCTGTTCTATGTCTTGCATCACTGCCTTGAACTTAAATCTCTTTGAACAGGAGATTGGAATGTCACCATCCACCCGAAGGCCACTAATCGGCCCAAACCCACAGTTCCCAATGCAGATGCAAAGTCAGTCTTCCAGAGGGTGAATCTGTGAAAAGCAGCTGGTCCAGTTGATGTTGTTTCTTGTGAAACACCCCGGTTTCCTTCGCTGCATAAGTCGAGGGAAGACAACCTCCGGCCTCGCCAAGCTCATGAGGCTGAGGCGCACTCGATCCCACCCCAAACCCTGGTTTGTGTGGATGCTGTGTCATTTGCCACCCTGTTACAAATTAATGCCATGAAATAACAGACTGCATTCAATCAAAGGAATTATATTTATGAATCTTAACTGAAGGGTTAGTAAAGAATAACAGAAAGAAAAGGGCCCATTCTAATTAAACAGTCAAAGGTGCACAAGTTGGAGCTCATCTTGAACTTCTCTGTCACTCACACGCTGGGCCCTCGGTCAACGTGAAGCACACACCACCTTCCAAACGTCGCTCGCAATCCATCTCGAACAGACGGGTCTCCCACCGGATCGTATGCTATGACCGGTTCTCCCCAGCATCTTCTATCTTCATCTCCTCTCAAACAAAAAAAAACCCAAGCCCAACCTTATTGTCCCTCACCAAGAAAACCTCCGACTAATTGGACAGCACACATTCCACATCATCCCTCATCTTCAACAATAACCCAAACAGGCTGAAAACAGACAGCAACTCTTACATGACTGCTAAATGAAATATCTACAGCATAACAGTAAAGATGTGAACCAGGGCATGACACTTGTGTCCTCGGATCCTGTACAGATCAGTTGATGGAGATATTTGTAACTTCAGTCTGAGGGTCCCACTGCTTTAAGAAGACCACTATCCCTGGTACTAAGAAATACAAGGTAACGTGTCTTAATGACTACAACCCAGTGGCTCTGACATCTCCCATCATGAAGTGCTTTGAGACATTAGACATAGCATTCATTAACTCCTATTGCCCAGACAACCTCAACCCACCGCAGTTCACTACAACCAGAACAGTTCTACAGTGGATGCCATCTCTCTGGCACTACATTCATCTCTGGAGTGTCTGGACAGTAATGATACCTACATGAGACTACTGTTTATTGAATACAGTTGTGCCTTCAGTTCTACAACTCCAAGCAAACTCATCATCAAACTTCAACACCTGAGAGTTAACAACTCCGCCTGCAACTGCATCCTCAACCTCCTGACCACAGTCAGTAAGGATAGGCAACAACACCTCCATCACGGTACTCCCCGAGATTGCGTCCTCCGCCCCCTACTCTACTCCCTGTATATTCGTGACAGCATGGACAGATTCTGCCTTAACTCCATCTACAACTTTGCAGATGATACCATTGTTGTGGTCTATATCCCAAAAAATGATGAGTCGGAGTAGGAGATAGAGAACTTAGTAATATGGTGTCATAATAACATTCCCCTCAAAATCAGCAAAATAGGAGAGCTGATTATTGACTTCAAGAAGGGGCATGGTGCGCATGCTCCAGTCTTTAGCAATGATGCTGATAATGAGATGGTTGAGAGATTCAAGTTCCTAGGTGTAAATATCATCACTAAATGTTGTCTATACACATTCAAGTCTTTCTCCTTTGAGACAGCAGTGGTGAATGAAAATAGTAGTTTAAAAGTTGACCCAAGGTATCCTTTGGAAGGGTGAATCCACAGAAAGCATCTGGCCCAGATGGAGTGCCTGAACGAGTACTGGTGATGTGTGCTGATCAATTGGCTCAAGTGTTTCCAGACTGCTTCAACCTCTCACTTTGACAGTCTGTTTGACACCTTCAAACAGGCATCACTCAAACTGTGCCTAGGGAGAACATAGTAACCTGCTTCAATGACTATCAACAAGTAGCTCTTATATACAGTATGTGTGATGAGGTGTTTCAGAAGGCTAGTCATGAGGCATATCAACTCCTGCCAGAAGAACGACACGTATCCGCTCCAATTTGCCTACCATCACAACAAGTCAACGGTAGATGCCAATTCATCGGCTTTTCACACAGCTCATTGGAACATTACATTGGAACACTCTTCATTCCTGTGCATTCAACATTATCATCCCTTCAAAACTCATCACTAACCTGCAAGGCCTGGACCTCGGTACCTCTCTGTGCAAATGGATCGCTGGCCAAACCTAGTTTGTCCAAATTGCCAGCAGCATCTCCTCCACAACCACCATCAGCACAGATGCACCACCTGGCTGTGTGCTTAACCTCCTGCTCCGCTCGCTTTATACTTATGACTATGAGCAGAGCTCCAGTGCCAGATTTAAGTTTGCTGATGACACCACTGTTGTCGGCTGAATCTAAGAGAGTGATGAATTGGCATGTAGGGGTGAGATTAGAAATATGATTGAGTGATCCCACAATAGCAGCCTCTCACTTAAAACATTGTCAAAATCAAAGAGCTGATCATCAACTGCAGAAAGAAAAAAACAGAGGTCCATGAGCAAATTCTTAGTAGCAAAATGGAAGAGGAGAGGCTCAGTAGCTTTAAATGCCTTGGTGATAAGATATTAGAAGATCAACACATGTGTTATCACAAAGAAGGCATGACAATGCTTCTCCCTTTTTAGAAGTTTACATAGATTTGATGTGTCACCAAAAACATTGACAGGCACAGTGTATGTGCACAGATGAGAGTACCCTAACTGGTTGCATAACTGCCTAGTATGGAAACATCAATGGCCAGGAACAGAAAAGACTGCAGAAAGGGTAGATATAGCCAAGTCCATCACAGGCAAAGCCCTTCTCACCATTGAGTACATTTACATGAAGCTTTGCCACAAGAAATCAAAGACCCTCTCCAGCCAAGCCATGCTCATCAAGCAGAAGGTACAGAATCCTTGGCCCCACGCCATCAGATTCATGAACAATTATTACCCTACAATTCTCAGGCTCCTGAACTAGTGTGGATAATTTCAATCACCTCTACTCTGAACTGATTCCACAATCTACAGACTCATTTTCACGGACTCTTTACTCAACTCATGTTCTCAGCATTATTTTGTTCATTTGCACAATTCTGTGTATTCTGCTTGCCCCAGGTTGCTGGAAGCCATTGGTATGCGCCTAGTGGGCATGAGATTTTAGAAAAATGTGTGGGGGCAGTCAGTCCATTCTGTGCATCGCAGATCGCTAGAGCCATTGGAGGCTGCGTAGCAGGAGTGAGATTTGAAAAGGAGCGAGTGGGGACAGGAGGAGTATTCTGCCTCCACAGATCGCTAGGAGCCATTAGATCATAAAGAGTGTGCAGAGCAGGAGCGAAATCTGTAAAGTTGAAAGCAGGAGCATTCAGGCCATTACTGCACTACAGATAATTAGTCATTTGGCAATTGCGAATAAAAACAAGTTAGGTTTAGGCTTTGTGAGAGCTGACATTGTGTGAGTGTGACAGTGTTAGAATCGGGAGTTGAGGCTTTGGCTCAGAGGCTACTGCGAAGCGAGGTGGAGGATGTAGGTAGATTTCAGGTAACTTACTTCCTATCTTCTTGCACACGTAGACCAGTGGAAATACCAGGCAGAATAGTGGAATGCATCTCTTGCAGATTGTGGGAAGGCAAGGAGACCTCCAGTATCCCTGATGACATAACCTGCAAGGAATGCAACCAATTGAAGCTTCCTACAGACTGTGTTATGGAATTGGTGCTCAAGCTGCAAATCATTCGAGATATTGAGCAGTTGATAGACAGACAATATAGGAAAGTAGTTATGCCTAAGGAGTCGAACACAGTAACTGGTGACTGCTATGAGGTAAGCAGCCACTGTATGGCCATTCCCCTCAATAACAATGCTGTATATTGCTTTAGATATGGTTAGGGGGTGACCTAGCAGAGGAAAGCCACAGCTCTGGAACTGTAAATGCAAAGTACACTGCAGATGCTGTGGTCAAATCAAGACGTACAAAAAAGTTGGATGAACTCAGGCAGCATCCGTTGAAAGAAGCAGTCAACGTTTCGGGTCGAGACCCTTTTGTACGTCTAGCTCTGGAAATGTATCTGATTCTATGGCTCTGAAGGAAAGGTGAGAGAAGAGGTCAGCTGTGGTGATAGGGTAGGGGGTTCTGGACAGGAAGTTCTGGGTATGAGAGTGAGATTTCTGGATGCTATGTTGCCAGAGTCAGAAACATCTCGGATTAACTTCATAGCAGATTTTAACTGGGAAGGTGAGCAGCCAGAGGATGTGGTCCATATTAGTATCAATGACATGAGCAGTAAGTATCACAAGGACCTGCAAAATGAGTTTAGGAAGTTAGGTGCTAAGTTTAAGAACAGGACTGCCAGGGTTGTGATCTCAGGATTGTGCCATGTGCTCGTGAGGCCAGAAACAGGAAGATAATACAGTTTAGTACATGGATAAGGAGATGGTACAGGAAGGAAAGCTTCAGATTTTTGGACCATTGGTCTTTATTCCAGGGAAGGAGGGAAGGGACAGTTTGCACTTGAAATGCAGTGAGACTAATATCCACTTGTGAAGGTTTGCTAATGTTGTAGAAGGATTTAGACTAGAGTTAAAAGGGGATGGGAACCAAAGCACCAGAGCAGATAGTGGAGTGACTGTGGGAAAAGTTGCTGATAATCCTACATACAAAGACAGAAATTGAAAGAGGGATTAATGTTCTGAGTTACATCTATTTCAATGTGAGTACTGTAGGAAAGGTAGATGACATTGGAGCAGGGATTAGCACATCGAATTATGACTTTGTGGCCATTAGTAGGACTTGGTTGTAGGAGGGACATAACTGGCAGCGCAGTGTTCCAAGTTTCCATTGTTTTAGGCATGATGGAGAGGGAATGATTTAAAGGGGAGGGGAGACATCCATAGACAGGGAAAATGTCACAGCAATACTGAGACAGGTCAGACTGGAGAGCTCGTCTACTAAAGCTGTATGGATGGAACTGACGAATAAGACGGATATAACCATGTTCATGGGATTATATTATAAATCACCCAAAAGTCAGCAGGATTTAGAGGAGCAAATTTGTAGAGAGTCTGCAGATGGTTACAAGAAACATAAGGCTGGAATAGCAGGTGATTTTAACTTTCCACATATTGACTGGGAATACCATACTCTAAAAGGGCTGAATAAGATAGAATTTGTCAAATGTATTCGGGAATGTTTTCATAATCAATATATAGAGGTTCCAGTTAGACAGAGTGATATTGGATCTCATATTAAGGATGAGACAACGCAGGTGACTGAAGAGTGTGTAGGAGAAGATCTTGGAATTAGTGATCGTAATGCCATTAGTTTCTAGAGAATTATGGAGAAGGATAGGTGTGTTCCCTTGGTTGAGATTGTAAATATGGGAAAGGCCAAATTTTACAGTTTCAGAAAGAATCTGGCAAGTGTGGATTGGAACAGATTTTTTTTTGCAAAGGTGTATTTGGTAAATGGAAGGCTTCAGAAGAGAAACTTAGAGAGCACAAGTTTATATGCTCATGTCAGAATAAAAAGCAAGGGTAGTATATTTAGGGAGCCTTGGTTTTTCGAGAGATATTGAGGCCTTGGTTAAGAAGGAGAAGCAGGTATAGACAGCAAGGAACAAATGTGATACTTGAGGGGTATAAGAAATGCAAGGGAACAATTGTGAGGGAAATCAGGAGGGCTAAAAAAAAGACTGAGGTTGCTCTTGCAGACAAGGTGAAGGAGAAGCCTAAGGGCTTCTGCAGATATATTAAGAAAAACAGGATAACAAGAGACAACATTGGTCATCTTAAAAATCAGAGAGAGTTCAATACTTAAGAGAAATTTGTATAGGTACATAGATGGTATGGAGGGCTATGGTCTGGGTGCAGGTTGATGAGAATGGGCAAATTAATAGTTTAGCATGATCCAGATGGGCTGAAGGTCCTGTTTCTGTGCTGTAGTGTTGTATGACTCAATGTTCTACAATTTATATTTTGCCCTTTGCTTGTTTGTCAGATTTTGTCTGTTAATACATAGTTTTTTGTGAATTCCATTGTATTTATTTTCTTCTGCTAAATACCTCCAAGAAAATGAATCTCAAGGTAGCATATGGGTATCATATGTATATGTATTTTGATAATAATTTCACTTTGAACTTTGAACTTTGAACTTTGTACACTTGGACTTCTCTATTCTACTATACTCTTA
The DNA here is from genome assembly GCF_030144855.1 of Hypanus sabinus. Taxonomy (NCBI): domain Eukaryota; kingdom Metazoa; phylum Chordata; class Chondrichthyes; order Myliobatiformes; family Dasyatidae; genus Hypanus; species Hypanus sabinus. The sequence continues at coordinate 16,720,956 of NC_082720.1, forward strand.
AAGACCTTTTGTTCAATTTAATTTCTATCTGTCGTTCCTTGGCCCGCTTTCTCATTTGATCAAAGTCCTTGCCATTAATACTATATTCTGCCATTATATTCGACCTATCAAAATGAACAACCTCACACTTATCTGGGTTGAACTCCATCTGCCACTTCTCAGCCCGGTTTTGCATCCTATCAATGTCCCGCTGTAACCTCTGACAGGCCTCCACACTATCCACAACATCACCAACTTTTGTGTCATCAGCAAATTTAGATTAGATTAGATTCAACTTTATTGTCATTGTGCTGAGTACAGATACAAAGCCAATGAAATGCAGTTAGCATCTAACCGGAAATGCAAAGAATAGTGTTATTTACAAAATAACTGCAAATAAAAAATATGTGCTACAGCACACAAATATAAAAGTACTGAGACAGTACAATATGGGTGCAATATTGCTTAGCGCTGTGATGTGAGGTTCAGCAGGGTCACAGCCTCAGGGAAGAAGCTCTTCCTGTGCCTGCTGGTGCAGGAGCAGAGGCTCCGGAAGCTTCAACCAGATGTGAGGAGAGTAAAAGGTCCATGGTTAGGCTGAGATGAATCCTTGATAATTCTTTTTGCCCTGCCTAGGCAGCAGATATGGTAGATATTCTCAATGGTGGGCAAATGGGTGCCGATAATCCACTGGGCAGTTTTCACCGCACGCTGGAGTGCTTTACTAACCCATCCATTCACTTCCTCATCAAGGTCATTTATAAAAATCACGAAGAGTAGAGGTCCCAGAACAGATTCTTGAGGTAACCGACCTCCATGCAGAATATGACCCATCTACAGCCACTCTTTGCCTTCTGTTGGCAAGCCAGTTCTGGATCCACAAAGCAATGTCTCTTGGATCGCATGCCTCCTTACTTTTTCAATAAGCCATGCATAGGGTACCTTATCAAACGCCTTGCTAAAATCTATATACACTACATCTGCGGCTCTACCATAGAGGAGGCTTGACCCGAAAGTAGAGCAACAGAGATGATTCAGTGGTGAATGATCACTTTAATAATTGACTGCTAAATAACAAGCACAAGGGGCTACAAAACAAGAGAGAACAGATACTAAACACAACAAGCTACAAGGCTAAGAGCAGCTGGCTGGGGATAGCTAAGTTGATTAGTGAACAAAGGCCTGTGGATGAGTCTGGGTTTAAATAGGCTGCAGGTAACAAGTTAGAACTCAGCGACAGGTTACTCTTAATAGCTGGGTGAAGACTGGGAGATACCTGCTTGTGCAGGCATGACAGGACCCACCCTCCTATGGCTGTGTTTGGGTCTGGTAGAACTCCGCAGTGAGGGATAGTTCCAGGATGTAACAGGATGGCAACCAAGACCTCTCCTCCTGGCTGTAGCCTTCTCAGTTGACCAGGTACTGCACACCCCGTCCATGATAATGTGAATCCATCAACCAGTGAACCACGTACACAAACCACCTTCCACCTTCCGTTCCGGGGGTGCAGGCTCAGGTGGGTTGAGTGGTCCATGGACAACAATCTTAAGGGAGGATGTATGGAAGGTAGATGTGATCCTGAGGGACAGTGGCAGCTGGAGATGGTAAGTGACTGGATTGATGCAATAGGTAGTTTTTAAGGGAGAAACAAACCAGGGTGAGAGTTTATGGGAGTCGATGTGCAGGAACAGATTGCAGGTGGACAGCCAGACACTGTTTTACTGGACAATGTGAGTGTTTGTCCTGGCAGCAGTAGGCATGGTTGGCAGCTGGGATGGCCTTCCATACCCTCTTGCAAACATTCCAGCAGTGGTGAACCAGGGTCCTGGAGGACAGGACACCTACATTGGCTCCTCAATGGGGGCTGGTAGCCATGAAGCAATTCAAAGGGTGATAAACCCATGGCAGAGGAGGTGTGTAGATTGTGGGACAAGAATGATACGTATCCGCTCCAATTTGCCTACCATCACAATAAGTCAACGGTAGATGCCAATTCATTGGCTTTTCACACAGCTCATTGGAACATTACATTGGAACACTCTTCATTCCTGTGCATTCAACATTATCATCTCTTCAAAACTCATCACTAACCTGCAAGGCCTGGACCTCGGTACCTCTCTATGCAAATGGATCGCTGGCTGAACCTAGTTTGTCCAAATTGCCAGCAGCATCTCCTCTACAACCACCATCAGCACAGATGCACCACCTGGCTGTGTGCTTAACCTCCTGCTCCGCTCGCTTTATACTTATGACTATGAGCAGAGCTCCAGTGCCAGATTTAAGTTTGCTGATGACACCACTGTTGTCGGCTGCAAGAACCCAGAGGACTGCTGGTTGGAGGAATTGGAGTGTGCACATTGCAAGCAGTGAAGGACTGTTATGCATCTGCAGTCATGATGGACCACCAGAAATGACGACACAGAAAATCTAGAGTTTGCCTTGTGCCTAGATGGCCAGAGACAGGTGAAGAGTGGGCCCACTAGAGTACCTCAGAGTGCATGGCAACAAACACATACGTGCAGATGTCAGGTGTGTCAAGGGCAAACTCGTGCTGTAGGGGTTGGCACATCTGTTTTTCAAGGTCCCAGATCACCGAGAAGAGAATCTGAGGAAATGGAGTGATGGGCTGAGGCTTGATCTTCCCTTCATCTGGGTCAACCTGTCGAGACAGGACATCTGCTTTGGTATTCTTGGAACCAGATCAATTGGAGGTGATGAAGCTGAATTGTTCAATGTAAAGGGCCCAGCGGGCCAGATGTGGGTTAAGATGCTTGTCAGTACCTAGTTCCAGATTGAGGAGCCTTTCGAGGTCAGTGGCCATTTCCCAGACAGACAGCTCATCTTCCAAGTGCTCTGAGAGGCCATGATGCCAATGGACCAGTCGCATTCCATCACGAGGGTCCTGAGTAATCAAGCACAGAGCCTAAGCCTTAACGTGGACAAAATATCAGATCTGCTGCTTCTCTTTCACTTCCCAGATAGTCAAAAACCCAACGCATCTCAGCAATGGAATCCTATTTGACGGAAATGGTGTTTTTTATTTCTCCCAGTTGGCGGCAGCCCAGGTCAAAGTTCATCCTGCCAAGAGAGAATGAGGAAGGCAATCTTGGCTCGGTCTATAGAACACAGAAATGGTTGGAGCTCAAAGTGTAAGATGCACCAGGACAGGAAGTTGAGGTAGTTGGTTGTGAGTCCATTCAAGTGTTCAGGCACTAGACCCCAGGGCTCAGAGGGAGGAGGTTGACTGGCACAGGGCTGCAGTATTGAGACCGAGAGTTCCAAGTGACAAAATAAAGAGTAGGATTCAGCTACCAAATTCAGCTATGCAAAGGAATACTCTATCAAACCACAAGAGATTCAGCAATTGAGATTAATGACACAATAGGTTTAAGAGAAAGAGGAAACCAACCCTTTTTAGATAAGGACAGAGTAGAGCTGTGCCCATCAAAATTCAGAGTTTACAACAGAAAGATGAACCTGGTTGGGAAACAAAAGAAGAGAAAGGAAGTCATACAAATGAAAATAAGGGTTTTAGCCCACAAAGTCATATTTATTATCACAGACTTGTTTATTTCTCACATTAAGTATCAAGCACCCATTTGAACAAGTCCCATTTTATTCTCCTCATATTCCCACCTGTCCCACTGTCCTCCCCAGATTCTGCCAATCAACCTATTAATCTGCATGCCTTTTGGGGATGAAGGTAGACCAGAGCAGCTAAAAGGGCCTAAATAGTCATGGGAACAATGTACAAAATACTCACAGGTCGGGATCAAATACAGGTCACTGAAATAATAGGACAGCATATCCGCTAGCTGTGACATTGTGCTTTGAGGAACTAAAAGAACTAATGTTGTCTTGCATCAACAGAGATGCATGAAGGTTGTGTATAATAATAGATTTGTGATCTGAAAGAAGCTAAAATATTCTGGGTGAAATTATTACTGGAAGAAAGAATTCTGTTCGATAAGGAATGAAAGAGCTATCGATATAGAATGAATTTGTGACTGATCAGAACTTTGTGAACTTCTACAATTGATGAAAACATGTGTAATTTGGCAATAGCAAGATTGGAAAAGAAACTGTTCTTTGATGGAAAATCTCATAATTTTTCTCTTGTAAATGTACTGTCAGACCCAATCAAAGACTTTGAAGCTTGAGTAAGCACTTATCATAACTAAACCATATTATCAAGAACAAAATTTCAGATTTGTAAAATAAATCTGTAGTACATCACAGAGCTAACCTATACCATCTTCATATTTACTTAGAATGATTAATATGATAATTCAAATTTAAAAGCTGCCCTAGTTTAAAGGAATGTTATTAAAATATTAATTGTGATGAATAATTTAAAAGTTTAATATCAATACATAACAAATTTCACAAAGTAATATTGTAGGGACAGCAGGCTGAAAATTGGAAAGTAAGAAAAATTAGAATACTTGACGTCATACTTGAAGATTGTAAGGCTAGCAGGAAGAAGCTTAAGAAAGAAATTAGGAGAGTCAGAAGGGGCCATGAGAAGGTCTTGACGAGCAGGATTAAGGAAAAGCTCAAGGCATTCTACAGGTATGTGAAAAGCAAGAGGATCAGATGTGAGAGAGTAGGACCAATCAAGTGTGACAGTGGAAAAGTGTGTATGGAATCAGAGCAGATAGCAGAGGTACTTAATGAATACATTGCTTCAGTATTCACTACGGAAAAGGATCTTGGCAATTGTAGGGATGACGTACAGTGGAAGTTTGTGCATATAGACGTTAAGAAAGAGGATGTGTGAGAGCTTTTGGAAAGCATCATTAGATAAGTCTCTGGGACTGGATGAGATGTACCCCAGGCTACTGTGGGAGGTGAGGGAGGAGATTGCTGAGCCTCTGGCAATGATCTTTGCATCATCCATGAGGACAGGAGAGGTTCCGGAGGACTGGAGGGTTGCAGATGTTCTTCCCTTATTCAAGAAAGGGAGTAGAGATAGCCCGGGAAATTATAGACCAGTGAATATTATTTCAGTGGTTGGTAAGTTGATGAAAAAGATCCTGAGAGGCAGGATTTATGTACATCTGGAGAGGCATAATATGATTAGGATTAGTCAGCATGGCTTTGTGAAAAGCAGGTCATGCCTTACGAGCCTGATTGAATTTTTTTGAGGATGTGACTAAACACATTGATGAAGGTAGAGCAATAGATTTCAGCAAGGCATTTAATAAGGTACTGTGGCGACCCATTTCCTGGCACATCCGAACCGACTCACAATTAGATAGCCTACGGGGGTTTGCGAGCACAGAGCTTTGGAGCCTCTGCGCCACGGGGGGCAGGTTGAGGGAGGCTTAAAAGTGAGGCTGAAGATTTCGAATAAAGTTTTTTCCTTCGACTGCAGTTACCGACTCCGTGTCGTAATTTTAGCGCTGCATGTAGCACACCGCTACAATTGGTGACCCCGACAGTCCAAACGATTTTTGGACCAGAAATGACCGACGCCGCCTCTGTTCATGCAGTTTCGTTGAAACTGCCGGGTTTCTGGACACAGCGCCCGAACCTATGGTTCCAGCAAGCCGAAGCCCAATTCCACGTTCGCCAGATCACCTCAGAAGACACCCGCTACTACTACGTGGTGAGCTCCCTCGACCAGGACACAGCGGCCCAGGTCACGGAGTTGCCCCCAGCGGACGGCAAGTACACGAAACTCAAAGCCCTGCTCCTCAGGACTTTCGGACTCTCACGGCGCGAGCGGGCTGCCCGTTTACTGCACCTGGATGGCTTGAGCGACAGACCTCCATCGGCTTTAATGAATGAGATGTTGTCTCTCGCTGACGGACACACACCCTGCCTCATGTTTGAGCAGGCATTCCTGGAGCAGCTGCCCGAGGACATACGCCTGCTGCTGTCCGACACGGATTTCAGTGACCCCCGGAAGGTGGCAGCCCAGGCGGACTTGCTGTGGAACGCCAAAAAGGTGAGCGGGGCATCCATCGCACAGATCTCCCAGCCACGCTCCCGGCAGCAAACCAGTCCAGGCCCGGCCGCAGAGCCCGCCAACCCCCGGCCCAATGAACACTGGTGCTTCTACCACCAGCGGTGGGGCGCAGAAGCCCGCAGTTGTCGCCCACCCTGCAAGTTCCTGGGAAACGCCAGGGCCAGCCTCCGCTGATGGCTACGGCGGCTGGCCATCAGGATAGCCTCCTGTATGTGTGGGATAGAAGGTCGGCCCTTCACCGCGTTCACGGACCACAAACCGCTTACCTTTGCGTTTACGAAAGCGTCCGACCCCTGGTCATCCCGCCAGCAACGCCACCTGTCCTACATCTCTGAATACACGACGGATGTCCGGCATGTCTCGGGTAAGGACAATGTCGTGGCGGATGCGCTCTCTCGCCCTACCGTTCATGCCCTTTCCCAAGGGGTAGACTTTGAGGCACTGGCAGAGGCGCAGCAGGCGGATGAGGAGATTCCGAGTTACAGAACCGCAGTCTCCGGTTTGCAATTCCAGGACCTCCCTGTGGGCCCGAGTGAGAGGACCCTACTCTGTGACGTCGCCACCGGCCAGCCCCGTCCCCTCGTCCCGACAGCCTGGCGGCGCCGCGTTTTCGACTCCATTCATAACTTGGCGCATCCCTCCATCCGGACAACTGTCCGGATGGTTTCCAGCAGGTTCGTTTGGCATGGACTCCGCAAACAGGTCAATGAATGGGCCAAAACGTGCATGCACTGCCAGACAGCCAAGGTGCAGCAGCACACCAAAGCCCCACCGCAGCAGTTCCATCCTGCCCACCGGCGTTTCGACCACATTCATGTGGATATTGTGGGCCCCCTGCCAGTGTCATGCGGAGCGCGGCACCTCCTGACTATTGTGGACCGGTTCACAAGATGGCCAGAGGCGGTCCCACTCACCGACACCACCTCCGAATCTTGCGCCCGAGCCCTGATCGCCACCTGGATATCTCGCTTTGGTGTACCAGCCCACATTACCTCCGACAGAGATGCCCAGTTCACCTCCAGCCTGTGGTCAGCTACGGCCAGCCTTTTGGGGACTCAGCTGCACCACACCACTGCCTACCACCCACAGTCGAACGGGCTAGTGGAGCGTTTCCACCGTCACCTGAAGTCGGCCCTCATGGCCCGCCTGCGAGGAGCCAACTGGGCGGACGAGCTTCCCTGGGTCCTACTCGGCATCCGCACAGCGCCCAAGGATGACCTGCACGCCTCGTCGGCCGAGTTGGTATACGGCGCACCCCTGGTCGTCCCCGGGGAGTTCCTACCAGCCCCAAGGGGGCAAGAGGAAGATCCCGCAGCGGTCCTGGGCAGACTATGCGAGAAGCTCGGTAACCTGGCCCCCATACCCACTTCACAGCACGGGCGGCACCTGACCTGCGTACCCAAAGACCTACAGAACTGTAAGTTTGCGTTTGTACAAAGGGGCGGGCATCGGCCACCGCTGCAGTGGCCATACGAGGGGCTGTTTATGGTGCTCCGGAACAACGGGTCCACGTTCGTGCTGGACGTTGGGGGGAAAGAGGAGGTTTTCACGGTGGACCACCTCAAACCGGCCCATGTGGACCTGGCGCAACCGGCCGAGTTTCCGGCACCTCGGCGCAGAGGCCGACCTCCCAAGCAGGTTCTGGCCCAGACTGTGGACATTGGGGGGTGTATCGCCGGTTCTGGGGGTGGGTTATGTGGCGACCCATTTCCTGGCAGATCCGAACCGACTCACAATTAGATAGCCTACGGGGGTTTGCGAGCACAGAGCTTTGGAGCCTCTGCGCCACGGGGGAGGGGGGGGGCAGGTTGAGGGAGGCTTAAAAGTGAGGCTGAAGATTTCGAATAAAGTTTTTTCCTTCAACTGCAGTTACCGACTCCGTGTCGTAATTTTAGCGCTGCATGTAGCACACCGCTACAGTACCTCATGCAAGGCTTATGGAGAAAGTAAGGATGATGGGATCCAAGAGGACCTTGCTTTGTGGATTCAGAATTGACTTGCTCACAGAAGAAAAAGATTGGTTGTAGACGGGTCATATTCTGCATGGAAGTTGATGACTGGTGATTTGCCTCAGGGATCTGTTCTGGGACCCCTTCACTTCATGATTGTTATAAATGACCTGAGTGAGGAAGTGGAGGGATGGGTTAGTAAATTTGCTATGACACAAAGGTTGTGGATGCTGTGGATTGTGTAGAGGGCTGTCAGAGGTTACAGCGGGACATTGATAGGATGCAAAACTGGGCTGAGAAGTGGCAGATGGAGTTCAACCCATATAGGTGTGAGGTGGTTCATTTTGGTAGGTCAAATGTGGTGACAGAATATAGTATTAAAGGTAAGACTCTTGGCAGTGTGGAGGATCAGAGGGATCTTGAGGTCCGAGTCCATAGGACACTCAAAGCTGCTGCATAGGTTGACTCTGTGGTTAAGAAGACATACCGTGCATTGGCCTTCTTCAATCGTGGGATTGAATTTAAGAGCTGAGAGGTAATGTTGCAGTTATATAGGACCCTGGTCAGAGCCAACTTGGAGTACTGTGCTCAATTCTGGATGCATCACTACAGGAAGGATGTGGAAACCATAGTGAAGGGTGCAGAGGAGATTTACAAGGATGTTGCCTGGATCAGGGAGCATGCCTTATGAGAATACATTGAGCAAACTCGGCCTTTTGTCCTTGGAGCAGCGGAGGATGAGAGGTATAAACTGATGAGTTTTCAAAGTTCAGTTTTCAAAGGTTCTAAGTACACATATTATCAAGTATGCATGTGGTGTACAACCTTGAAATTCATCTTCCCACAGGCAGCAGCCACTAAACAAAGAAAACCATGGAACACACACAAAATGCTGGTCAAAACGAAGTTAGAGGAACAACACCTTATATACCAGCTGGGTAGCCTCCAACCTGATGGCATGAACATTGACTTCTCTAACTTCTGTTAATGCCCCTCCCCTTCTTATATATCCCCTGATATATTTAGTTCTTTTTCTCTCTCTGCCCATCACTCTGCCTGTTCTCCATCTCCCTCTGGTGCTCCCCTCCCCCTTTCTTTCTCCCGAGGCCTCCCGTCCCATGATCCTTTCCCTTCTCCAGCTCTGTATCACTTTCGCCAATCACCTTTCCAGCTCTTAGCTTCATCCCACCTCCTCCGGTCTTCTCCTATCATTTCGCATTTCCCCCTCCCCTCCCACTTTCAAATCTCTTACTATCTTTCCTTTCAGTAAGTCCTGATGAAGGGTCTCAACCCAAAACATCGACAGTGTTTCTCCCTATAGATTCTGCCTGGCCTGCTGAGTTCCACCAGCATTTTGTGTGTGTTGTTGTTTGAATTTCCAGCATCTGCAGATTTCTTCATATTTGCCAAAGAAAACCATGGAATCAGTTCAAAGAAATAAATCAAACCTGCCCACCACATGCAAAAAAAGAACCCAAGTCATGCAAATGGCAACAAAAAAAGCGAAAAATACAGAGTGTAAGACATATAAACTGAAGAGTTCAGTTCAGTGTTCGTTATCTGCAGGTCACACTGATACAAAATTGCCCGAAATAGCATCAAGTAAGGAATGACCATAAGCACATAACAAATTGAACACAATTTCATTGAAATGCAAAGCAATTGTACAACTATTTGAAAACAAATAGGATTTGTGTTACTCAGGATTGTTGGACATTAATATTATTTCACGGTGACATGAGTGGGAGCATTGAAGAACGTGTTAGAGTTGTAGAGTGGCATAGAACGGAAATATGCCTGGCACCCCATGCCAGCCATCAAAACCCCATTTACACTAATCCTACATGACTCCCATTTTTCTTTCTCCCTCCAATCCCACCCACACACCCTAGATTCTCCTGTTCACCTACACACTAAGAGCAAATTTCAGTTAATCTACCAATTCGTTCATCTTTGGAACTTGGGAAATAACTCACATAGTCACTCAGAGAATGTACATACTCTGTACAGACAGCACCAAAGGTCAGGATTGAGACTGGTCAGCAGGAGCTGTGAGGAAGCAGTTCCAATACCTGCACCATTGTGCTGAATCAAGGCAGTGGATCAAAACAAACCTGAGACTAATCTAAACATGGAGATAAAACTGTTTGGGTAGGACTCCAGGCAAATCTGAAATAAATCAATTATCGTTCTAGGATACAGACATGGCTTGATGAATAAATGGAGACCTCAGTCTACAGAAGGCAGAGGAATTTAATAGGTTTCCTAGTGAGCAAGGAATTCACGTGGACATGCATTGATGTGAGAGTTTATATTGTTCACATTTATTGGGCAGTCAACAAAAAACAGACAAAAGCTTTCATGAAGAGGACCACATTTATAGGATAATATATAAAGTCTAAAACTGACTGAACTCTCTTCTGGACAATGACAAATTAATGGTACAAGAAGTGAATTGCTTCTCCTGCTGGGAATCAATCACCTGGGCTTAGTATTTTAAAAGATTACACATCTGGTCAAAAAGTCAACTAGTCTGAATGAGAGCATTACCTGCATATGTCAAACACATGGGATTACTCTGCTGTAAGATAGGTTTGGAGTAGGGCGTTCAACCTGTGCATGCCTCAGTATATATTTGAAACAGATACTCCCATCACCCTGGGGATTTCTCTGCTGCTAGGTGCCTGGAAGCCATAACAGGCTCCAGCAAAGAACTGCAATGGGCTCATCGGTGTGAATATAGTGATATGTAATCATGTGCCTGAGTCTTAAAAAGAAACCATCACCACTCGATTTTTTTAAAAAAAGAAAGTCTTGCATTAAATTGCAATAGTTCTTTAACTGTATTTTTCAAGGTCATCAATAGTTGTGCCGCAATTATGTTTTATATAACAGCGACAGAGCTCCAATGTGCTTGGAACAGCAAAATTTATGGACAATTTTTAAATGACTTGAAATAGATAGAAATAGGAACTTTGGTACCTTAAGCTAATTTTCTAGGGATTGTTTTGGAGAGGATCAAAAGAGGGTGGTTGACTTAAAAGTTGGAATATTTTCTCAAACTGTGACTAGCACTACCAGTTTAGGTTAGTTTAGGTTACCACTACCTTAGGTGCCCATCTGCACTGGGCATCCCCTCCCTCTACTAGACAGACCTCTTCTCTCCCACTTACACAACATAGTGGTGTTCTTCCAGTGAACAGCAAGTGCTGCCAAGTTATTGGGGGGGGGGGGTGTCCCTGAAAGACCAGTGAGGAATAATGCACACTGCATGACTGGAGGCATGTTATTTGTGTTTAGAGGGCATGGGTTTCCTCCAGTGATATTACCAAAAACATCTGGTAGCAGTTTGCCAAAGGGATCTCTCTGAGATGCTCAATATCTGCATGTTGAGGAGGTCCATAATGCAGAGCAATCCTACACCCACACTGTGGGCTGAAGGAAAGTAGCTGAAGTCACCCCCCCTTTATATCCAATTTATTGTCTAAAATGAGAAGTAGATTCTTGTAATGATGTGAAAATTTAAAAAAAAACATCTACGGAGGTCGGAACTTTAAAACAAAAACTTATAATACCAGAAATACTCAGCAAGTCAGGCATTATCTGTGGGATAAATACCGATTCAGGTTGGAGCCAATTCAGATTGAGATTCATATTTATTTATCATACATGTTAGGTTGTTTTGTGGAAATATGGAATGTAGCAAATATCAATTTCAACAGCAACCTGTCTTCAGATCTGAATATGGATTGTAGATTGAATTTGAAATGCAGCTCAGAACAATGGTCTTCCTGGGGCTGCATTTTAGAGTAAACCGCAGAGCAGGAAATACCTCACTGACCGAGATGTCTGCACAGGCATGAATATCTCAGAGATCACAATAATTAACACTCATTTTGAGTGTGTTGGAGGAAACAGCCAAGTAACTCAAAAGAACCATTACAAGGGCATTGCAATTATAGAAATTATCCTGTTACCTATGTTCTTTAACATATAAAAGTGTGCTGTAATGTTGAGTTGGTAAACCCCTCTCTCTGTCGAGTGACTCCAAAGGCTGTCAGCTTGTGTGTGTCCTGTATCAAAACATACAGTGAAAGGTGTGCTTTACACGAACAACTAAAAGGATATGCTAGGGGCAGCCCTCAAGTTTCACTGCACACACCAACAACCAATGTAGCATGCACTCAATGCTTGACAGAAAGAAAACAGAACACAGCAAGCAACAAAACAACGTCAGCACACACCAACACATCTATTCACACACAGACAGTCCTCCAGCCCTAGTTTAGGCTTCGGGGCCTCCAGTCGACTTACAGACTCACAGACAACCAGCCTCTGATTTCCCTGGTGGACTTCAGACTCACAGACTCAGGGCTTTGTCCATCAGGTTTCAATTTCCAGACTTCTAATCAACCTTTGGGCTTTGATCCCAGGACTAGCCAATTACTGGACCCCAAACTCCAGGCTTTGAACTCTGGACTTACTGATGATGGACTCAAACTCCAGGTCTTTGACCTTTCTCCTATTCTGTCCACGTCCTTCTGCAAACTCCCTGCTTCCTCAACATTATTTGCCCCTTCACCTGTCTTTGCATCACCAGCAAACTTGGCCACATTGCCATCAGTTCCACCATCCACACCATTAATATATTGTTGCTGTTCCTCTCTACGCCTTGTGGTGCATTGGGGGCAACCTTGCTGTTTCTTTAGCACTTGTCTGTTTTTTAACAAGGCCGAGTTGCTAACCCGATGCTCAATCCGGGATGTTAAATGTGCAAGGAGCTGGCCAGATTGGAACCCAGAACCACTTGCCCCGGAGTGGCTGCCTTTACACCACTGGCAGGCAATTTAATATACTGTATAACGTTAAAAATACAGTAGCAGACCCAACATCCTCACCTGCGGAACACCACTAGTCACCAACAGCCAACCATAAAAGGCTTCCCTCTTTGTTCCCTTCCTTTGTCTTCTGCCAGTCAGTTAATCTTCTATCGCCAATGCTAATGTCTTTCCTGTAATACCATGGGCTCCTAGCTGGTTTTTCAGCCTCATATGCAGCACCTTGTCAGAAGCCTTCTGAAAATCCAAGAAAACCAAATTCACTGATTCTCCGCTGTCTATCCTGTCAAGCATATTGGACCCTTCTTTGTAACAGCGGACTCTCACCCAGGAACAATTCTTGCAAAACTTTCTGGGTCCTCTCTAAGGTAAACCAGACCAAGAAGCCCCCTACAAAACGGAAATCATTTATCTGCTCCTGGGCTCCTCAAGCGATCTGTAATCTGCGGATCATTGGCTGATAAAGCCCGTCAGTGAAAATGATGCCGCACATTCCTTTTTTCTAACAAGTGATATTTCAGAGAGGTTTTCAAATAATGTGGAATTGAAACTAGTTAAAATCAGTGATCTGATTCAGGCTACATCCACACTAAACCAAATGAATCCACAACCGAAGCTTTTTCTCTTCGTTTTGACCCTCCGTCCACACTGAAACGGCTGTTTTCTCCCCCGAAAACGGAACTTCTCTAAAATGCCCTCCAGAGTGTGTAAATTTGAAAGCAGCGCTTGGGCAAAGTAGTGTGGATGGGGTAACCGGAGATTTCTGAAAACGCTGTCATGGTGTACCGGAACAGATGGTGGCGGCAGTGCAAAATTTCATTGTTTTCCTGAAATCAACCCCCACATAACCTAACAATTTCAGAACAGACGGCAATGAGACTGAAGCTGGAAGAGTTAGAAATGTACTCACCAAATACTTCGACCTATAATTTACTGAATAAATAAGTATATTCACTTTGCCCTGTTTCCTGTACTTGTCTGTATGAAGGTGGTTTATCTATTTATGCAAGTACTTCTCTGACAACAGATGTGTAACAGCCTACTGTAACATTGTATGGAAATACAAGATAACACTGATGCAGACATGTTTTATACATTTAACAAAGTGCTTTATTAATGCAACAGAGTTATTCAATTTTTCAATGCTCGTCGTCAGCCTGGTCATACTGTCAGTGAACTCCCTGTTGGTTGCCTCCATATGCTCCAGTATTTGTTTTTTTAAGTCATCCTGCACAAGAGCCAACAGCTGTCCATCATTTGGCAATTTCCTTTTAAGTTTCTCTAGTCCGTAACTGCACAAATGCGTAACTTTCACGGTGAGATTCAACACCAAACATGTCGCTTGTTTTCTGTAGATGTGTGCTGTGCATGCCCAGTAGGAGGAGATTCACCCAAATGCCCGTTTTAATGTGGACGGAGATATTTTCAAAAATGCTTGGAGTGGGTGCCTGTCGTTTTGACTCAAAACCAGTGTTTTCAATATTATCCGGTCTAGTGTGGACATAGGCTCAGTCCTGTGAGCTAAAGACCTTCTCAATCTGTATTAATATGTTCTTTGCCCTCACATGTTGCTCCTGATCTGTGTGAGATTAGCTGAGAATTACAGGGGAGTTTACGACTAATACAACAGAAAATGGGCAAAAATTGACAAACAAGAGAAAAATTCCTTTCATTAAGGCATTTAAGTAAAATCATTTAGGAGATTTTCACATTGACTTTGCTCTGAGAGACTTTATCTTCTTATATCTTAATCAGTGGTGTCATTAGTAATTAGTGTAAGGGGTTTTTTATGTTACTGCGTATGTTAATCAAAATGGCTTCTTTGTTAAGTAAAATTAAGAATGCTTCTTTGTCATGGTAACTGGTGAGAGAGTGCTTTCTCTCGCAGCTTGTTTGGGTTATAATTACTGATAATGAGAATTGTATTCATTTGTTAACCAATTGGGATAGATGTTATTTTTTCTTGTGGGTCTGTGAGCTGTCATTGCGCGGACTTTAGGGGAGTGGAGAGGAGATTGCAAGGAAGGCGGATGGTGCTGGATGTGCTCTGGTCGACCACCGAGATTGGTCCCAGGCGCGCGGGTCGTGGAGGTCGTAGAAGATCGAATAGTGGACCGCAGACTTCGATGGTTGAACTCCAACGATTGTACACTAATTGACTGAATCCTGATAAGTTCTGGCGCCTTGTCTTTCATATATATTGTATCGCTATTAATCACTTAGTTCTAGTAAGATTTGTAAAGTGTATTCTGTAAACGTACATGGTGTACGGTTTGACATTGTGTGTGCGGGTTTGTACAAGTGTGCATTTCACAGCATCCACGTGTATGGGAGGCGCAGTTTGGCGGGTGGACAAATTTTCCCTAGACATACACCAGCCGATCACATGGACGTTACATTTGGATAAATGTATCCTGTTGATTGGTTAACATATTTTGAGTTAATAGTAAAATTATGGTGCTAAATCGGCACCATCATTCCCTGTTCTATCCAATAATGCTGATAATGTTGTCAAAACTGTTTAAAATGGAAATTAGAAGACCAGAAGGAAACAGGAGCAGGAGTTAGCTGCCTGTCCTGCCATTCAGTCATGGCTGATCCGCCCCAGGCTTCAACTCATTTTTCATGCCAATTCCAAATTGCCCTCAATTCTATGAACTTTAAAAAAAACTGCCTTCCACTCCTTAAAGTGCCTGCAGTGATCAGCACCAACTGGAGTAGAAGATTCCAGGGATTCACTTCTCTCTTTTGAGAGAAATAACTGTTCACCTCAGCTTTGATGCCCTGGTTTGAGATTCTCCCACAGGATGAAACATCTCAGCATCTGTCCTGCCATGTTGTTGTTGTTACTTTTCGTGCCTTGTGGCGCATTAGGCTGATTTATTTTTTTGCTGTTTCCTTAGCATTTGACTGTTTTTTATTGACACTCAACCCAGCACGGATGGAAAGCGTGCAAGGAGCTGACCAGATTCAAACCCAGGACCAATGGTCTCTAAGTCCAGTGCTGATGCCACTACCCCACTGGCCGGCTATGTGCTGTCTTGTGCCCTTACGATTTTATGTGTTTCAATAGGATCACTTCTTCTCCTGAACCTCAAAGGATGCAGATCTAATTTTTTTCACTGTTCCTGATAGGACAACCATCTCATCTTTAGAATTAATCTAATGAATCTCTTGTGGACTGTCTCCAATGTAACTAAATCCTTTCTAAACTAACAGGACCAAATCTCTCTACGGAACACCAGATGTGGCTTTGCCAACACCCTGTACAGCTGTAACAATACCATCCTACTGCTTAACCCCAACCCACAATAAAGCTCAAAAAGAGATTATTGTTCTTAATACCCAAACAAGGCCAGCAATATCATCAAGGGTCCCACCCACCATGCTCATGGACTGTTTGTCTCACTCTCATCAGGAAACACCTACTTCAGGATCACCAGGCTCAAAAACAATTACTTTCCCCAAGCAGTAAGGCTGATTAACATCTCCACCAACTAACCACCCCACCATATCATCACTTCATCATTTTCTGTAGACACTTAACGTACAGACACTCCTGTACCAAGTGTCACTCTATTATATATAATCAATCTTTGTATGTAAGCTATCTTGTATTTCCATATATTTATCTTTTTTAAATTTTGTGTTCTTTATCTCAGTATGTGTTTTTAAATGCTGCATCAGATTTGTTGTAAGAATTATTTATTTTGTTTCTCTTTACACTCGTGTACTAAGAATTATATTAAAGAATTCTTTGAATGTTAATTACTTGAGAGTCCTAGAGACAAGCAATTATATTCACTTAGATCCCTTTGTATTTGAGTCATTTCTAGTCTCCTTCCTTTTAGAGAAAATTCTGCCTTTTAATTCCTCCCGTGAAGTTGTATGACCTTATACTTTCCAATATTAATCTCAATTTGCCAGCTTTTTTTTCAATCTGTCCAAGTTATCCACACAAAATTCTGGAGGAACTCAGCAGGCCAGACAGCATCGATGGAAAACAGTAAACAGACAACGTTTTGGGCCGAGAGTCTTCATCAGAACTCTTTACACTTCTATTTGAGTTCTCAGACAAACCGACGAAAAGACTTCACTTATAAAAAGTAGTGAGAGGATAGGCTTTCAGTTTAAAAGTAGTTCAGAAGCAGGTTTGTTTCAAAGAATCAGCTGGTAATTGAGCTGTCCTGTTGGGCTACTGAACCAGGAGCCCCAGTAACCAGTTAGAGTCCACTTGCCTCACCCAACAGGGCTTCTCCAAATCACCCTCCAATACTGAGGACAACTTTGTTTATTGTCACAGAGTCAATCTACAGTTATTTTGCCTCAGTGTCAACTCCCCACGCACCCTCATAATTGCAGTGGATTGTATCAGTTAACCACGTCAGTTTGACCTGTTACGTATGTCTTACTGTCCGATAGACTGCTTTGTCCTCCCCCTAACCTCAAGAATGAAGATTAACCACTTGGATGAGGTAGCAAAGATGCACCAGCCACTGTGGTGTTGTGTTTTAACATCTTGAGGCTTTACAGAGAGAAAATCAAATGTATTTTGATTGTAAGTAGTTTACAGCACTGAAGATCCCACTTCAAAATACATCAAAGTTTGTAATACTTCTAAGTGGTTCAGTATTTGACCTCATTGCAGATAATACTCTGTACATCTTCTTACAGTCACGTCATGAAATGTTCATGAGCTGTTTATTGTTTGGCTTCAGGCATTATTTCTGTCACTGCACCCCGCCCCCATCACCCACCAGCCCATTTCCAAATCTCATACTCTAGTTCTCAGGCAGAGGTGAACTGCAGGTGAAATTTATAATTATATACAATGGTAGGTATTTCTGTTAAGGATGCATAAATGGTTGTTGCTGCCAGTTATCATTAGGCAATAATAATTATCTGCAGATAATTATGCAATAAAATACAAGGGCAAGTGTTGCATGCAAGGAATTTCCAAATAATTGATGTCAATTGTCCTATTGTTATGGATACATGCAAGCAACATACAGGGTATGCTGATGTGATCTGATCAACTCCAAAGGTCTCAGCCCAGCAGCACACCCTAGGAGTCCATTATTTAAAATAAGTCAGCACAGCCTTCAATTAGATTCCATCTGGACTCATCTTAGGAACTCAACGTTCATTGGTAACCTTTCCTGAATGCATTAAATTCAAATCCCTCCAAGCCCTCATGTTTTGTCTGCATAATTAGGCTTAAAATTCAATGTTCAAAGTAAGTTTAATATCAAAGTACATATATGTCACCATATACAACTCTAAGATTCATTTTCTTGTAGGCATATCCAATAAAACTGTTGTGTATTAAATATTTCAATAACATTTCAGTAATCTTGTATACCATATAACCATATAACAATTACAGCACGGAAACAGGCCATCTCGGCCCTTCTAGTCCGTGCTGAACGCTTACTCTCACCTAATCCCACTGACCTGCACTCAGCCCATAACCCTCCATCCCTTTCCTATTCATATACCTATCCAATGTTTTTTAAATGACAATATCAAACCTGCCTCTGTCACTTCTACCAGAAGCTCATTCCACACAGCTACCACTCTCTGAGTAAAGAAGTTCCCCCTCGTGTTACCCCTAAACTTTTGCCCCTTAACTCTCAACTCATGTCCTCTTGTTTGAATCTCCCCTACTCTCAATATACACGTATTACTATATACACATATATAGGATGATTAAGCATTCTTGCACATTTAAATAATTAATTATAGGTTATATGTAAATATACATTAATTGCATATATCATCATGTGATATGTGCACACCTTGCTTAAGGTAAACTGGAAGCCAGGGCTACATTTTAATGGAAATAGCGGCAGAAACGCAATTGATTTGCAGTCAAGAATGAAAATGAGCATGAATGAAATTGCAAAGTCTAAATAGAAAACAGCCCGGCCAATCAAATTGTGTTATCCTTGTGGCAAGGACTCACATACACCAAAAAAATGCAGATTTAAAGGTGAAACTTGCAGAAAATGCAACAAGCTGGACACACGCAGAAGCATGTCAGGTAGACATAAAGAAATGTACTACACAAGGAGGAGAAAAAGATAGAAGTTCAAGCTTCAATTTCAAAAAGAGCACTAACCTGCAACCTATTGGTGAAAAATCTGATAAGAGTGATATGGGACTGTATAGCCTTAAGAATTACAGTGTGAAAACTAACAATAAACAAGCAATATGGCTTAAACCAGAAGTGAATGGCAAATTAATCATACTGGACTTGGACACTGGTTCAGCTGTTTCAGTCATTCCACAAAATGAGTTTGAAAGGCATTTCAGAAACATCAAACTGAAACCTGCAGATATCCAACGAAGAAATTACACTGGAGAAAAGATTACTCTGCACATAGAACAGTGAAATACAACAAACAACAAGTCACATTGGGCTCATACGTGATAAAAACAGGTGGACCACATCCCCTGCAATGAAGCCAACTGAAGATAAATTAAGAAAATTACTGAATGATGCCAGAACTGCCCCTGTTCCAAACACCACAAACCATTGCCCAACACAGTGCAAACAGGTGTTGGTGCCAAACTCTGTGCCTCTGGTTGGAAAGCATATTGGACCCATGGAAACACTATGCTGCTCAGAGGAAGTGTGAAAGAGATTAAAGCAGTGGTCTGATGGCAACAGGTTTTGTAGACAACATTTCTGAGAAAGCTTCTGATAGGTTAATCAGGCAGTTACTCCAGGAAGGCCTTCTTCGTTGCTGCTGAGAAGAACAGGCCCCCAGTCCTCGGGGTCGTGTTGCCGGTGGCCATTGGCGGGGGCAACATGGTGCGCTCGGCAGAGGATGGGGCTCAGGGAGGCTGTGACGGAGGGGGATGGTCGGAGGCTCGGAGGTTTGATGGACTCAGAGTCCGCTGTGGTCGGGGACACTTTCATTGTGTGCTGCGTCTGCGAGGCTAAGTCTGGCAGCACCTTGGAAGTCCATAGCGGGGGTATTCCCTTCTGCCGCTTGAGTGGGATGACGAGTCTATCGGGACCCTGAGGACTTTTGCAAACTGTGTGGTGGTTTCTTTCGAACTTATAGTCTTTTAACATCTTTGGATTATTTTTACTGTGCCCATGGTTTGTTTTTTATCAATTATGGTATTGTTTGCACTGTTGTAACTATATGTTAACTATAACTATATGTAACTATGTGATTTTGTGTAGGTCTTGTAGCTTTAGTTTTTGGTTTGTTGGGTGCTAGAGTTGGTCTCCTGACTTGGTATGTCTGGGTAGTCTTGTTTTGTCTGCTGGAGCTCCTTTCTGGGGAACACACTAAGACAGTAGCGTGATATTAATATGCAGCAGCCTCTCTGGACTCTGGATTTGGGGATTGCCAAACGTTACGTGGATTTTCTGGTGTAGTCTGTTTGTCATGTGCTTTTGTGATATCATTCTGGAGGAACATTGTCTCATTTTTTTAACTGCATTGCATTTGTGGTTTCTAAATGACAATAAACTGAAACTGATATTGGTTGATTAAGCATTGTTGTTCATCTAAATAATTACGAGTTATATGTAAATATATGTTAACTGCATATGTCTTCATACTACCATGTGATACATACATGCCTTGCGTAAAGAAAATGCGAAGTTAAATCCACATTTTGGACTCCCGTGTCTTCCTTTGAATTAGCTTAATGTTTTGAAGTTACAAAACATAACAGAATCGAAAAACATAAAAGAATTAATGAAAGATGCAACTCAAAAGGGAACAAACTGTGCAAGTGCAAAAGAGATAAAAAGTAATAATAGTAATAATAAGTGAGCAATAAATATTGAGAACATGAGATGAAGAATCCTTAAAAGTCAGTCCATAGGTTATGGGAATAGTTCAGGGATGTGGCAAGTGAAGTCATCTCCTCTGGTTCAAGAGCCTGATGGTTGAGCGGTAATAACCGTTCCTGAAACTGGCAGTTTGAGTCCAGAGACTCCTGAATCTTCTTCCTGATGGCGGCAATGAAAAGAGTGAGTGACCTGGGTGGTGGGGTTCCCTGATGATAGATGCTGTCTGTCCATTTGGTTTGATGAATTTTCTTGATAATGGAAATGAGAAAACTGTATGTTCAGTGAAGCCTTGGTTAAAGCTATAAATAAACAGACCATTTATTCATATTTACTTCCAACATTCTGCCCACCTACACTGTGCCAGCAGTCTGTTATCCCACCAATCTCAGTCCCCACTTATTTCCCACTAAACCATCCTCCATTAGCTCCCCCTCAATTTCGCTGCCTAGCAACCCACACATCTTTGGGATGGTGGGAAGAAACCAGAACACTCAGGGGAAACCTTTGCAGTTACATGGAGAAGTGCAAACTCCACACTTAGAGCCCTGGACCTGAGTTCCTGGAGACAACAGACATCTGCACTAAGTGCAACACCACTAGCCAGCTGTTTTCTCTCCTCTCTCCTCAGAATACAGAAAATAATGTGTAATTCTTGCACTTTGATTCATTGTGAATCCCGAGAGGAAAGGAAGTCTTTATATGTATCATTAGGTAGATATTTGCTGCTAACTTCTCATGATTCTTATCCATCTCTCACATTCCTCCACGATCTTCAATTGGATCCTGAGATGGGAGAAGGCAAACCCAGAACTTCCTTCCAAAATCCTTTGAAATGCAACTTATGGTCCACAGCAGTGAAGTGTAGATCTCCCTGGATTGCATCAGGCTGGAAAACACTGATATCAGAGTGCTACATTTCTCGATTTCACCAAGCTTGCCTACAAGGAATTGCTGCTTTTAAATTATAATATGTTTTTAATATAAAGAGTGTTTTGAGGTTTCAAGGGTTAACCACCAAAGCTTCAACAATATTTCTTTCAACCCAATGGCAAAGTCAACAAAAAAGGTTGGCTAGCAGTGTTCATATGCTCTCCTTAAGAAAAATAGGTACCTAATTCTTAGCCAGAATTCAGAAGTGTAGAATGACTAAGACCCTATCTAACTTTTAAGAATGAACAGCAAAACATTGAGGCTGAGTTGCAAAGAAGAAAGCGATTTCAGTGAGGTCATATTTGCAGTTGTATTTCACTGGGAGTTTGAGGAGATTCGGTAGGTCACCAAAGACACTCGCAAATTTCCACAGATGTACCATGGGCAGCATTCTAACTGGCTGTGTCGCCATTGGTATAGGGGGATGGGTGGGTTATTGAACAGGATCGAACTAAGCTGCAGAGAGTTGTAAACTTAGCCAGCTCCATCATTGACACCAACCTCTGTCGTATCCAGGTTGTCTTCAAGGAGCGGTGCCTCAGGAAGGCAGCATCCATCATTAAGGACCTCCACCACCCAGGACATGCCCTCTTCTCATTGTCACCAACAGGGAGATGGTACAGAAGCCTGAAGGCACACACTTAACAATTCAGGAACCGCTTCTTCCCCTCAGCATTCCAATTTCTGAACCCATGAACACTAACTACCTCACTACTGTTTTTATTTCCTATTTTTGCACTACTTATTTAATTTAACTATATATATTTAATGAACCTGCACAGTGGCACCATAAGCCAATATCCTCTGGTCAGCAAGTTGAATGAACTGGCCTGGTTTAGGAGATGTTGTGTGACTCATGATATCCACAATACCTGCAACTTGCATAAGCCACTGAGAATGATGCAAGTGATGGCAGGTCCAGTCGCTTGTTCCACACTAGGCTGTCTGATTGTTACCCCGTTGTGGGAACACCATTAGACCCAGTGATATTGACAGTGATTAGCTGTGTGAATGCTTCGTGTTTGCAACTCCTGAATCAGCTGGGAATGAATGCAAGGTAGTTT
This sequence comes from Hypanus sabinus, assembly GCF_030144855.1. Taxonomy (NCBI): domain Eukaryota; kingdom Metazoa; phylum Chordata; class Chondrichthyes; order Myliobatiformes; family Dasyatidae; genus Hypanus; species Hypanus sabinus. The sequence goes on from NC_082720.1 coordinate 16,743,509, forward strand.
TTAAACTAAGAAGGGATTTACAACTGACATGTTATGCAGAAGATCTTGAAGGGCCGAGTGGCCAAATCCTATTCCAAATGTGTTAGGTTCCTAATATTATGTGCCTGCCCTCACATCAATTAAAGCATTCTTATGTAGGAACAAGAGTAGCTAAGTCTTTATTTAAACTGATGGAGGAGGTGAAAAGTAAAGGAGATTGATTGCAAACTGAGAACAAACTCTTATTGGATATCACCCTGTCAAAATCCCAAATAAATCCAGAATTGATGGGGTGTCAATGAGAATTTAATGCCTTAGAGGTTTAACTCCAGGGCCTGTTTAAACTGAAAATCAAAACACAGAATACTGGAAACACTCAGCAGGTCAAGCAGTGTCCATGGAATGAGAAACAGATTTAACATCTCACATCTGAATCCCTTCCTCACGAAGGCTGGATCAAGTACTTTCCATCTCATTCCAGGGTGAAATGGGGCTCGTCATAGCACCGTGTTTAAACTTGTTTGAATGTTGGCTGCAAAAACCAATGGCTCAAGACCTTTCGAGGGATAGGTCCCAAGAGAGAGGGAGCAGATATCACAGGATGACAATAATACTTGACGGCAATTTTTTTCAGAAGTGTTTCTTCCTCAGAATTTTTTTTGTTTATGATAGATCACTTGAAGCTGAGCACAAATATAACTTCAGACAACTTGTATCACATAAGAATTTGGAGAAACAAGAGATTATCTTCTATTGAATATAATACATTTAATTGTCAAACAATGCTGATATTTTGCATTAGTTCAGCTAAGCTAAAAATGTTTTGTAGGTGATATTTGTTTTCACTCTGTCTGAGGCTTCTTGCTTAAGTGCCCAACAATAGTCAGGCAACTTTGATGGATTCCCACTGCCCTGATACCATTTCTCCATGATTGTAATGTCCTGGTGAAACGTTTCACCATGTTCGGCACCCACAGCGCCAAGATTCGCGGGAAAGAATTCTAAATGGGAATGCAGAAAACTAATCTTTTGTGACATTTTGCATTTCATGGTTTTGTATGCTTGAAGCATGTTGTCAACCAGCTGCATGTAGTTTGGTGCTCTGAAATTGCCAAGAAAATTATCAACAACATCCTTGAATGCCCTCCATGTGATCTTCACTGGTCCAATTAGAATTTCTTGGAATTGCCTTTCATTAATGTCCAGCTTGATTTGTGGACCAACAAAAATGCCTTCCTTAATCTTGGCATCAGTTATTCGAACTTGAATTATGAATTGAAATAACAAATACAGGTGACTTCAAACAAAATGGTGCATGATAGGGAAATTTCATGGTGATTTTCATGATCAGATGCCCAAAATCCATAAGGTAAACCCAAAAGTGTTCAGGAAGCAAAATCTTTGTCCAATGAAATGGGTGGAGATAAAGATTTCTTGATCAGGAGTTATTGTGAGGATGAGAGGGATAATGTTCTCAGTTTATTGGGAGCAAAGATGAAAGTGAAAGGTATCAGATCAGCAATTGAAGTCATAAAGTCATACAGCATGGAAGCATTCCCTTTAACCAAGTGGCGGACCTGAACTAGCCCCTATGTTCCCACATTTGATCCAAATCCCTCTAAACTTTTCCTATCTGCGTCTGTTATGCATAATTGTACCCACCTCTTCCTCTTTCTTGAGCAGCTTCCCCTTTAAGTCTTTCCCTTCCCTCCTTACTTTAAATATATCCCCTCTGGTTTCATACCCTGTTACCCTGGGGGAAAGACTGTGACCTTTCACCTTATCGACAGGACTGTATTCTGCAGAGTTCTGAAGAATGGGAGAAAATCTAGTTGAATTTTAGAAATATCTCAAAAGGCTTGAGGGACTGGATGAAGAGAAATGCCTCCCCTGGTGAGGAGTCTAGGACCAGGTGACACCATTTCAGAATAAGAAGAATTCCATCTAAGACAGAGTTGAGGAGAAACGTTTTTCAGTAAGAGTGTTGCGAACTTCAGAATTCACCATGACTTATGGCTGTTGAGCTCATTCAAAACAGAGGCCAATAAATTTCTAGCATAATTACAGAATTAAAAGATACTTCAATAGTGCTGGAAAATGTAACGGCGGTTGAAAATCAGCCATGATATAAGATCATAAGATATAGGAGCAGAAGTAGGCCACTCGGCCCATTGAGTCTGCTCTGCTATTCAATCATGGGCTGATCCAATTCTTCCAGTCATCCCCTCTCCCCTGCCTTCTCCCCATACTCTGTGATGTCCTGGCTAATCAAGAACCTATCTATCTCTGCCTTAAATACAGCCAACCAACATAGCTGCTAGTGGCAACAAATTCCACAGATTTCCCACTCTCTGACTAAAGTAATTTCTCCGCATCTCAGTTCTAAATGGACGTCCTTCAATCTTGAAGTCATGCCCACTTGTACTAGAGTCTCCTAACATGGGAAATAACTTTGCCATATCTAATCTGTTCCTCTAATCTCCTCCACCATTAATATTGAGTGGTGCAGGAGACCTGACGTACCCTGCCTCTGATTCTCATGTTTTGTTTAGATTTGCAAGTATTAGCTTCAGTTGATTCCTGCTGGAAAGTGGGTATGTATCCAAGACCACACGGGAGGAGCCAGCTGAGAGTCCAGCAGTGCATATAGAAGACACTGATGGGAAACATTTTCCGAATGTAAGCCTGTCTGCGTGGTAAATTTTACTGCTGAGTAGACATATCAGGACAGCTTCTTTACCCTGGTGATCAGGATCTGCTGCCAGGCTTGTGCAGGATCTAGATTGGGCAAGGTCATCACTTGTCCTATATCTGTTCTACTTTATGAAAGCTTCAGAGGAGGAAGAAAATACAGGAAAAAGCATGCATTCATACAAAGCCTTGTACAATGACAGGATGTTCCAACAGCTTTACACCTGACGAAGGAGTTTTCAGAGGTAGTCTCTGCTTCAATATAGGAAATATGGCAGTTAATTTTCACATTGAAAAGTCCTATAGTCAGTAGAATATTAAAGTCATCTTTATCATCAATATATTACTGAAGGTTGATCTTCCAGCATTAGATTCTGCAATATATGTCTAATTATGAAGGCAGATGAGGCCATGGTAAAAGTTATTATGTGACAAGATCTGCAAGAATGCAACATTTGTTCAGAACTGCACTGCACTGTTTCTATGTACACTGTACTGAAATCCTCTGAATCCAGAAGCCTCAGAGCCAGTTATGCTCAACTGATACAGTTGCAGTGCTCTGCTTATGCATGCTGTCCCATCAGTATCCAGATTTACCATCCTTGCTTTTGGTTGCTGTGCCTTTTTTGGCCCTCAATCTTTCAAATTGCACAATAAGTGCATATAAATAGCATTGATCTTTTGGATAGGTCTGAAGTAACACTTCCTATCTCATGAGAACTTTAAGTGGCCATGTTCCTTTAAATTGAAGGTATCGTCCTTTAACTGCAGGTGACCGTAAGAAGTTTCTTTGCTGTCACAGCAGAGCCATTATGATGGGCAAAAAGGTCTAGGATTAGGGAGTGATGGATAACTTATGGATATTCTGCCCAGTGAGATATCAGATACATTTTCAGTGAAGGGATGGAGCTAGAGAACATTATCTGGCACATTTCTGAATGTCAAAGGTAATAGAGATAAACTTTAAAGCATAGTAACATAATCAAGAACAAACTGCAGGAACCATCTTCTCTGTTAACCAAAGGGTTTACTTGAGAGTGTTAACTAAAAACTTAGCAAGCTTAACAAAGTCCTGCTTCCATTGTGAAGCCTCGGTTGTCCAGTGTGTGCACTGGCCCAGCCACTGACTTACATTATCAGGACACCCAGACAAAAATATTCATGCCCTGACAAAAAGAAGCTGATCCTTTTGCTACTGTTCAGTATCAAGTTTAAGGTGATCTATAGGAATGATTTCTTTATTACTTCCGTGGCACTGTTTACAGAATGAAGGATGTGATATCAGAAGGCAGCTGTTGTGCTCCTTTGTTAATAACATCAATGGAAATTATTGATTCATGTGACTTAAATTTGTAAATTCACTGGCCATTGGCTTCATTAAAGGCATTGCTATCTTACGTTAAAGTAAGAATTTGAGCAATATTAATTCTAAGAAAATGTTAAACTAAGTACTTCCCATCTTCCCCTTGATTTTTCTGGATATAAGATTCCAAGCAGCTGGGAGCAAGGTTTTCTTCCAGTTTTCCACTGTAACCCGTCCGCAATCAACAGTGATGAAACTAAATTAACCAGATTATTCACTTGTGAGATTAACTATGTTTGCATGTCCATGAAAGATGCCCAGTCTGAATATTTTATATATTCTGTTTTTATTGAGCATTTTTTAACCCTGTTCCTGTTTGTAAAGTCTTGATGCATGTCAGCTTCATGCATTCACATACCTACAGCAGCTGTGAAATGTTTATACTCAATGCTTGTGTGTATTTCTAAGAAAAGCATTGGAACGCTATGCAAGTCCAGTGAACTTGTTCATTTTTTTCCAAGAGATTTATTACTATGTTTATTTTCAATTCTCTAGAAAAGATTCCAGAGCTTTAGAGATTATTGGATTTACTGATCATTGCTCTTTAGAATAGAACAGACAATCATACAAACTTTCCCCTATTTTCACAGTTTACACAGAATTCCCAGCTTAACCTTAAGTACAGAGATATGGAAGTATTGTCTATTTCACCTCTAAGGCTTCCTTATACTGTCACCGTATCACTGAAATGAATTATTGGGACATTATCAAATTCCTTTCTGTCTGTGACAGCTTACTGCGTTCAAATTGGCTGCAACATTCCAATAAATCAAATTATTTGGTCAGCTCTTTATAGTTAAAACTGTAACCTTCCGTCTTACACTTAATTTAATGTATCTCGGACTCCCTTTTGGTAAATGTGATAATTCACGCAACATTAACTACTTTCCTTTGGAGTATTTTCTATGTTATTCTAATTCTTAAGGAAAGTGAATTCTTATTAATCACATTGTCATTGCTGACTTCTCTGCAGTTGCAGCGTGTATCTACTGTAATTCTATTGTGATAATCGTGTTTTAAAGTTCTCAAAGAAACCATGACTGACTGAAGCCCCAAGCACTTATAACTCAATCCCATAAAACAACCCAAGCTCCTTGCACAGTGTGGTAGAGATTGGCAAAGTTTAACTAATCGTGCTTGGTGTTGCCCTTCCTCTGTAACTCTGCAGGAATACACTAAAGCAGAGCCTCTTGCTCCTGATCAAGGTGCACGTGTGAATTTTCCCTAAAAATGAAACATTTAAGTTTCATTATAATAAGTCACTCAGGGCTGAGAGCATGCAGCAACACATATGCCTTCATTGTTTGCTGATATGATTTCCATGTTTACTGCTGAGCTCTACTTGATTATGTTTAAGAATTCAGAAGGATTAAGTATCGATATAGGAAATACTTGCTGTAGGTTTGATTTCCCAAATGCCTTGTACACATGTTCTGTGTTAGTGACCATCTGGACTCAATTGTACAAGCCGTTACACAGACTATGAAGTTATTTATTAACCAGCCTAGAATACATAGCGTATTGGGGATCACTCTGAAAGCATCCACACACCGTCTCTCACCGACGCAGAAAAGGAGAGCTAAAAAAAGCACCTTCAGGATTAAATAAGAAAGGCTTATTGTCCAGTTTTTAATCATGTAAATGCTTACCTTGCACAACATGATTTCCAAGATTCAGAAGGAGGCTGAAAACCACATTTTCAAATGGAGTGGCAGAGATTAGTGAGTTCTTTAAATGGAATACACAATTCAGTCAAACAGAATAAAAAATGTATTTAGAAATAATTTGTAGTCTTGCTTGGCATTCATGTTAGTTAGGTGGGCCAAAGGTGCTACAAGACCTTGCTGTTACGTTTCTTCAATGCCAGTGCCTACAGCAATTTGTTGACGACATCCTGGAGTTCTGCTGTGACTTCTTACTGTCTCAATGTAGGTTCTGCTTGTGGCATTTTCCCAGCTAACACCTATTCTATTACTTGCAGGAAGGAATTGCCTTCAGCCACAACAGCATATAGGCAGTCATGCATAGAAAAGATATTAGTTTGGTTCAGGATGGTTCTTCAGGAGCTATTGGATTATCAGTAAATCAATTCACTTGATAAATCATAGGGTCAAACTCATAATGATTCAAATATAGAAATTTAATCAAAGTACTCAAATTCAAACTCTAGATTAACTCACATTAGTTTGATGGAAAGATAACTTGCGCATCAAATACTACCGTTTATCTGTTCTACCAGATTATTTGAGGTTCCAATTCCTCAAAATTGTCTAGGTTGTGTTATTATGGAAAAGCTCTTGATTTGTCATGCATTCTTTCCCACACTGTGAAGTATGTTTTCCTTGGCCACCATATGATTTTTGTTGGTGCAGTTTTTAAATGTTCATGAGATTTAGCAATATTTTAGCTCTCTGGAAGTCTGTATCGCAAAACTGTCCAGCGGTAATTGGCATTAAACTAACAATCTTACTCAAGATATACCATAATGATGAAAGATATAGAAAACTCACATGTAGTACCAATGGAGTGGAGGATGCTGAACTGAGATCAGTGTACAAGCATTTGCTGCCTTAGAGCAAGAAATATTTATTAGGGATGTCTGGACAGAAACGTGTAAGTTAACCAGAGGGGTTAGGGTTTCTCCCCCTCATGCAATTCGTCTATTTGATCACTGTTTTCATTGCTGAGGACCCAAGAGTTACTGGCAAGCATACAGTCTATGAAATTTACTCCATCTGGGAGAAATGGCATACTGTAGTTGTACAAGTATTTCCTGTCTGCAATAATAATATACCAGTCTGATGATACAAGAAAAATAATATGGAAATATCACCATGCTTTTGCTGTTCCAGAAACAAATGTCCCATGTAATCATCTTCCAAAATAATTGCACCTACCTATTTGTCTTTAGAATGCCATTTAATTCAGTAAGCAAGTAGGCGAACGATTGCCATTGACCTGGCCTCAAAGGATTTGAAATTAAATGGGGCAGGTCACTCTCACAAATCACATTCTATTGTAAGCATATGGTAATGCTGAACATTTACAGGAATGCCTTACATTCTTAAAATACATGATCATCTAGGGGCAATATTTGAAGACTATTTAAGTAATGAAGGGAAGTAGGAACTTCCATTTGAGAACACAAGCAATGGTTTGCCACCTAAAGTTTCTTTTCATGGTACCTTCTGAGGCACCGAGGTCCTTTGGAGTATGCAGGCCCCTTGTTAACATGTTCTATCAGTCTGCTGCTGCCTGTACGATATTCTATGCAGTGGTGTGCTGGGGAAATGACATCAATGTGGTTGATGCCATCAGACTCAATGAACTGATTAGAAGGCTGTCTGTGTTATCGTAGTCAAACTGGTCACACCGGAAGCTGTGGTAGAATAATCTTTATGATTTATAAAGATTTATGAAAAATCTTGGCTGTTCTGGATAATGTTTCACACCCTCTGCATGCCACCTTGGCTGAACAGAGGGGCACTTTTAGTCATAGACTAAGATAACTACACTGATCCAAAGAGTGTTACATGATGTCATTCTTACCCTCAGCCATTAGGCTCTATAATGAGTTAATCTAGAGCTGGAGAAGTGATGACACCCCTCCTGTTAGACTGTTTGAGGTAACTTATTTTTTATTCTTTCTTACTTCTCTTCTAATGTCTGTATATTTGTATATTTGGCCACTTGTAATGCTACTGTGACACCGTAATTTCCTTTGAGATCAATAAAGTATCTATCTATCTATTAATGAGCTAAAACTCATCACCACCCATAGTACAAACATGACATCTAGCGTTCTGGTTTCCATGAGTAAAACAGTTGTAATTTCTCCAGCTGGCGAGATGTGGTTTACTTGGCAAAGTTCAGCTGACTAATTTGGAATACTTTGGGAGAATTCATCTGAGTGATGCAATATCATCCAATGCTGCAAATAGTTAAATATTGTTTCACATGTTGGAATCAATGCTTTGGATGTTAAACTGTGTGAAATATAACACTCCTATGGGCAATGAAATCACCATTGACACTCAGAATAGATATAAATATTACGTTGCACACATTGAAGAACAAAGCCACAGCCTGATCGGGGGATTTGGATGATGCATTTAACTGTCCAATCTGTAAATTTTTAATGGCAGTTCTGAGATTGGATTGTAGGTTTTAAATCACTCCCAAATGGCTCAAAAACTTTTACTATCTGTTGAAACTGTTGAACACAGTTTTTAAAGACGTGTTATTATTTTCTCCCATGTCATCTTCTCACAGTTGGTTGGGCACCTGTTACTTCATCCATTATGGTCATTCCTCATACAGCACCCTTGCCAAAATTGTTGCTGGGCTATGCAGGAATAGAAGACTTCATTCTGAAATAGATCACTTCAATATAGACCAATGTAGATCTTTCTAAAGATACTAAAGGCACTCATAGTACCAGTGCCAGCTGTGATCATTGAACAATGCAGAAACCAATCATCAACCGTTGCCTCTTCCTTCACTACTTGATGCACTACTCACTGGATAAACTCACAACTGGAGCATGACCATCATTTATGCAGCTTGTAATTTTTCAGCTTCTTTATCTTTTGTGGACTTAACAATAGAAAGAAAGAAAAAATATATTTTATTTGAAATGCGGTGCAGAGCAGTCCCTTCTGATCCTTTGAGCCATGCTGTCCAGCAATCCACCTCGCCTAATCACAGGACGTTTTACAATGACCAATAAACCTAGTAACCAGTACATCCTTAGACTGTGGGAGGAAACCAGACCACCCAGAGGAAACCCATGAGCTCGCGGGAGGACATACAACCTTCTTGCAAGAGGACACTGGAACTGAATTTTGAACTCCAATCTCCTGAGCTGTAATAACATTGTACTGACCACTACGTTACCGTGGTGACCTGTTAGTTATGTTAACATGAAAATGCTGCTTGATGAAGAAAATTGATTGTAATAAATATATCTTGCATCTGTTTAACAGTTATAAAAACCGTGCAATAGTTGACTCGTAATGATACGTCAGGATTTTTTTTGATTCTGCTAGGTCTCATGATTTCTGGTTCTGCTTTGCTACTAATTAGAACTAGATAGAATTCACAGGAGACGGAAATGATCTACATAACCTGGGGCAGTGCTAATGTTCAGGCCATCCTCCTCCACCACTACATCCTTTCACCATGATCTTTACCTTTTCTCCCTTCATTTCCCAATCACACATTCCTTTAAATGTGCAGACACTATTTACCTCCGCTGTTCCAAATTCAGCAAGGTTCCACAGTCCAAACTCCCCATAAGTAAAAAAGTTTCTTCTACATTATTAATTGTAGCTATCAGCGACAAACCTTATTCATGACTCCAGTTTTTGATTTCCCCACAAGTCAAAACATTTCTCCATAACCATTTTATTGAACCTGTTGCCTCTCATATATTCAATCAGTCTGTTTGCCCATATCTGTCAATATCAACCAGTATTGAGGGTGACTTTTATGATAAACAGGCTTGACTCTGGTTACAAATTTGTTTAAAATATATGAAATGGTTCCATAGATCAGTGTGACAGACATCAAACTTACTTTAAATCAGAATGACTTGTTGCCAATTTCAGTCAGCAATTCTCAACAGGTCATCTCCCTGTTAAGTTATTTTGTCAATCTGAAACTACAATGTCACCATTACATGAAACCAAGATATTGGGCAATAAATCATGTACATGTTATCCAGACGAGTATTGAACAGTGTAATTGCAGTCTGATGGTAGGTTCTGATAGCATTGGCAATAAAGAGAGTGAAACCAGAACTGAATGAACAAAACCTTAACCCACACACACTAAAAAACAAATTAACATTCACTGAAAGGTGTCCCAATTTTTGTAGCATGCACTCAGTACCTTGCCATACCTCACTTGATTTGAAAAAGCTTTTGCATTTCTACAATGCTCAATATATCTTAAACTATATAGATGGTGCTTACATGGTACGTTGCTGGCACTCAGGGTTAATGGCTAATTCAAGAAAGGTAAATTTTACAGGATCATAGAATAAAGCCAAGATGTCTACACATCTTACTTGCTGTTTGTCACTGACTGGAACTATTTTGCAAGTTTTTAGTTGATGGTTCCATGTATGCTTATGAATCCAAGACAGGGAGGTCCTGCATTCAACTTCTTAATTCTGCCAGGCTTCTTCTCATAGCTTGGCTTGCATTTCTTACACAGACACATGATGGTCTGGATGTGCTTTTAAGATTTAAGATTTAAGATTCAAGTTAAGAATGTTAATTTTTGTCTCACCTGAATTAGAACATTATTTCTGATACTTTTAAGGCTGTATTTTTTGCATTTCAAAACTTATTATTTTCTTAAGACAACTTTGACCAGGCTGGTAGCAATTTCACCTCTGAACTAGATTATTTGGTGTTCATTTCCCTGCGGAATATCACAGTGTAGCATAGAAAAGAATGAGAAGCATGGTGATGAATACAAGCCCCTGTATGCACTAAGAATGCAGTGCATGGAGCTTCAAGATGTGCATGATATGCTATTTGACTTTGGTGCACATTCCTGGCAGATGCACTTTATAAACATGGAGACTGTAGATGGAATGCACAACATAAACAAAGTGAAACTGATTGCATTTGTTAATTTGGTTTAGATGAAATTCACTCACTCAGCATAAAAAGTACTGCTTTCACTCTCTGCAAAGATCATTTTTCTATGTAAGGGAATTTCTTGTCCATTCAGTAGTGCTGATTCAGATCTGCAGAAGGTGCAAAGCACCGTGCCACAAAGATCAGCACAAACGATAGTGTAGCGGTTAGTGCAACACTATTACAGATCGGGGCATTTGAGTTCACAGTTCAATCCCAGAGTCCTCCGTAAGAAGTCTCAGTACGTCCTCCCCATGGAATGCATGAATTTTTTCTGGGTCCTCCAGTTTCCTTCCACAGTTCAAAGATGTACCAGGTACAGTAGTTTAATTGTCATTGCAAATTGTCCTGTGATTAGGTTAGGGTCAAATCGAGTTGTCGGGGGTTGCTGGGCGGATCAACTTGAGGGTCCTATTCCACATTGTATCTCTAAATAAAACAACCAATTACAGTAATTGGTGACCATTTACATTATTGGTTTTGATTTTGCAATTATAAGCACCTTTCAATATTAGTGGACTATAGAAACAAATTTGAAGGGAAGCTGTATATATTGAAATGAAAGTTGGCATGGAATGTTGGTGAGCATTGGAGAGAGAGAAGGAAACAGGGAGAAATGGGTAAAAGAAGGCAAGGAGGTCAGCAGGTAGTTCTGACGCTCTTGCAGCTCCAATCATTCTAGCTCAATCCAGACCAAAGATGCATGAAGGTTGGACACACTCCTTGTAACCATGCAGGATTTCCATTGGTGCTCCATTTTCACTTCATGTCTCAAAGATGTGCTCATTAGTAAAATAAGAGGTTGCTGTGATTGCCCTTTGTATTGGTAAGTGACAGGAAAATCAAGAAGGAATTGACAGAAGACAGAGAAGGTTACAGTAAAATAAATGTAGGATTGATTGGATTTCTTGAGAGCTGACATAAAATTGATGAATCAAATGACCTCATTCTATATTGTAAGGAAATACAAGTTATTTCAGAGCAGCGTGACGGGTTGCACTGTGTGCTGTGCTCCTCAGTAGCACAGTTTATTGGTTTTCATGGTAATTAGATTTGGAAAGTCTTGGGGCTGTGACAGCAGCTATTTAACTACAAGTCTTTTTCACTTGCACCTCTGTTCATTCAAACTTTTCCACTCACATGAAATGCAATGAATCAGAAGAAATGTCACTGGTAATTGTTCAGTATTCTTGTCACTTAATCACAATTTTGCAACTAAATTAAAAATGTGGTCAAAGGCAGATAATTTCATGGAAAATCCAGTTCAGAAAACAATGATTATTAAATTATTGTGCATGATTTTCTCCAAGACTTGTGAAAAAGGTCTTGATAATTCCACATATTAGTTATCGTGATCTGCCCTTATTTTTACTCATTGCCGTCTGCTTTCTAAATTGCATGTTATATGTTGTTTGAAGCATAAATCACAAAGCAAGTAAGAAAGATAGTTCCTAAATCAATTAGTTAGCAATTGGCAGTCCCAGCTGCAGTTAAATGTAAGAGGTGTACAGGAGATAATCCAAGTTAACACACACACAGAATGCTGGAGTAAATCAGCAGGTCAGGCAGCATCTATGGAAAAGAGTAAGCAATTGACATTTCAGGACTGAGAAGGAAGGGGGAAGATGCCAGAATAAAAAGGTGAGGGGAGAGGAAGGAGGATAGTCAGAAGGTGATAGGTGAAGATAGATGGGTGGAAACGGTCAAGGGCTGGAGAAGATAGGACAGGAGAGGGGACAATGGAGAAAGAGAAGAAGGAAAGGACCCAGGTGGAAGTAATAGGCAGGTGTAAATAAGTGAAAGGTGAGAGTGAGGAATAGATGAAGGGAGGGTAAAATCTGTTCACTAGAAAAAGAAATCGATATTCATGCAATCAGGATAGTGGGTACCCAGATGGAATATAAGGTGTGGCTTCTCCACCCTGAAGAAAAACAGCAGTAATATTGCAATTGTGGCAATTTTTGAGTTAGGAGATCTAATCTAATTGATGAAGATGTAACTTCCAATCCAAACATCAGAACTCAATGTTCTTCTCACTAATTACCAGAAACAAAGATAAAAAATTAAGGATTAGCTCTCTTTGTCACATGTACACTGAAACATATAGTGAAATACGTTGTTTGCATCTCATCAAATCAATGGTAATTGTGCTGGGGGCAGCCTTCAAGTGTCATCACATTTCTGATGCCAAAATAACATGCCCAAGTACACTTGCCCTAATCCTAACGATATATCTTTAGAAGGTGGAAGAAATCAGAGCACCTGGAGGAAATCTATGTGGTCATGAGAAGAAGGTACAACTTCCTTGCAGACAGTGGTGTGAATCAAACCCTGAGTGGTGTCCCCAGGCACTATAGAGTGATTATACTAACTTGCTACAGTGCCGCCCACAGAACGCAAACCACAGTTGCAAAGTTATTCCCAAATCTGACTGAAATTTTATAGGGCTCTTGCCATTACTTTCCACTTTGTTAAAGTACTTCAATGGCCATTTTTGATATGATGACCATTATTCTTGATTTATGGACGGGCGCATGAATTAACATAGCTTCTTAGAAATCGGATGTCTCCCTCTGGGACACTGTATATGTGCTGTGTTCAACACAATTACCCAATCAAGTTGGTTGCAAAACAACCATAAAGCTGACAAAAATACACTTAATGAAGCGGCAAAATTGTGTTGAAGCCCACAGAGTAATCTGCCACAACACAATCTCAGGCTGAATTTTGCATTATTTCAGACTTATCAGTGTTCACTTCTCTGAGATGGTCTCATTTCTTAAAGGCACATTCCCCGGGGCAGAGAAAAGCAGCAACACACAGTAAAGCTGCTTGGAGAAAAAGGGAATGCAGGGAACGATAGTTAGGTCCTAGATTTTGGAAAATCCCATTTTCTCATTCGTGAGATAAATGTCAAATGGGAGGAGGCAAAAAAAACGCTAGGGGCTCCACTGGGGCCTGGCAGGAGGTGGCCTCACTTGTCCTCTCAAGGTGCTGGAATTTCTACTCAAATTAACAATACTCTAATTAATTTCATGAAGTGCTACAAACATCAGATGAAGCTGTAGACCCCCTGCACACTGTAGGGAGCCTCTTATAAATGGGTTCAAACGTCGTTGAGATTATTATTGCAGGTGGCCTTCTAAACAAGAATGTGGAAGGTTAATATGAGTCACCAGGCTTTTTAACTGATTACGGGTGAAGTTAAGGATTGGATAATCTCATGGGAGCCATCTCTCACCAAAGTTATGCAAATGCTAATGTAATGCAGTATGTGTGACATTAGCATTAGTTGTTATCCTGCAATAATAAGCACATCTGTACTCTGAAATACTTGGTATCTTCTGGCCATTATTATAATTAGAGCTAACACAGCGCCAAAGACTGGTTTATGGATCACTCCCAAATATGCTGGAGCATTGGGAAAGAGACTATCAATGGACCATCAGAATAATCAAACCTAAGTATGACAAAGGGACTCGTGAAATATTCAGAGAGGGATATTAGTAGGAGAGAGTCTGCACCACCAATCAAAGACAATGTCATTGTTTTTCCCAGTGCTAGTTGAATTAAGTTTGGTTTACCCAAGACAAAAGATCACAAGCCATATGAAAGGAACTGTTCTTAACATGAAGACTGATATTTGATAGAATATGGAGGCAACTTTATTTAGAAATTCTTTCACAGCATCACCGCTCCCTACTTCTGCAATCTATTCCAGCAATACAACTTCCATAAGATGTTTAGCCAAGGAATTGAATAGGTAAGAGCAGGTGAAAGCAGCTTAAGACTGTGTCTGGGGTGCAAGTTGAGGAGGGGGATCAGAGGGGCCTGGGAATTACTGTAGTGTTTTCCTCCTAGTTCTGCGTGAGGTTTCAAGGTGGGTGAATGGGATGATCTGTGACAAAAGAACTAAATGTTTCTGTTAAGCAAAAATCATATGAATTTTGGAAAACACGTGTATCAGTTATTGAGAAAAGGAATTTAACATCCACAATTGACTCAATACCACATTATTAATTTCTTTGTGAGTATTCATTGAGTTTTGTCCCCTCCTACTTATTAAGTTATGTAGAAAGAAATCTCCTTATCTAATTATAGTTGTCACTGACAATTTTAGATTTTGTTAATCAAATCAAAGTAAAAATGTACTCTTAAGGCCATCAACCATCCCTGTCTTTGATCAATTATTATTCTCTGAGGCAATGAAGGGCTCCAAGCTAGCTTGTAGGATGAGTGGATTAGCCCTGTACAAATCAAATGCAGATGGGAAGAGGGCCGGGCTGCATCCAAAATAATCTCCTAAATCCAATGTATCAGATAAATGAATTATAAGTGGTTATATTTTCATTATCTTCAGGTGAAAATGATTCCCTTGGTTTTACTAGATTGTTTCAAGGCATGTTATTTTAGGTGACATTTCTGCCATTGAATTAAAGGTTATCGCAAAGCTCGCATTAGCGAGTACCCTTTGTTAATTGTGCAGTTTTTAATCAATGTTTGAATGCATTGAATTGTGTTGTAATGATGACTATCACTACCACTTTGTTTGATCTGTTTCTTCTGAAAGTTGCTTCGTCAAGTATTATGTTTCATGTTATGGTCATTTCAAATCCAGGTTTAAATATATCCAGATTTACATATCAATGTAATTGAAAAGAAAGCATGACAGCACCTCTGCTTCCTTAGGAGGTTGTGGAGATTCGGCATGACATCAAAAACTTTGACAAACTTCTGTAGATGTGTAGTGGAAAGTGTATTGACTGGCTGCGTTACAGCCGAGCATCGAAATACCAATGCCTCTGAATGGAAAATCCTACGAAAAGTAGTGAATTCGCCCCAGTACATAACAGGTAAAGCCCTCCCAACCACTGAGCACATCTACATGAACCATTGTTGTAAGAAAGTAGCATCCATCTTCAAAGTTTCTCACCACTCAGGCCATGTCTGTTTTTCACTTCTGCCATTAGGTAGAAGATACAGATGCCTCACATCACTGAGTTACTCCCCCTCAATAATCAGGCTCTTGAACAAAGAAGTATAACTATACTCATCTCAGTGGAAGATCTCACTCGAAGAACTCTTTATCTTGTTATTCCATGCACTCAGTATTTATTGCTATTTACTTATAGTTTCATCTGCACATTTTGTTATCTTCTATCCTAGGCTTGCTCTTTCATTGATCCTGTTTATAGCTACTATTCTATAGCTTTGCTGAGTATGCCCACAGGAAAAAGAATCTCAGGGTTGTATGTGGTGACATGTACTCTGATAATGAACTCTACTTTGAACTTTGAACTTTGAATGATTTCTGTTTTCCATTCATCTTCTGGTAATGTTTTCCATTATACATTTCAAATGAGATATTCGTGTTTATTTTCTTAAGTTGCTCCTCTTTTTTCATCTCAGTCCTATTGTTCCTAAAATTAATCTCATTACTCCCTATCTCTCTATTTGCCCACCTTGATAGATTGTCAGTCTTGCTTATTTCAGACAATAGCTATTGCCACAATATCAACTTCCTTTGTTATAGAAGTTACTCCAGTGCTATAAGAATATGAATCCTTTCCCTCTGGTCCAGTGCTAGACTCACACTGATCTTTCTCATCTCTTACAACTTTGCAGATGCCACATGAAGAAACAGAAAAACTGCCATCCCTAGCATCTGGTACGTCAATATCCTGCCTACATTTTAAACATTCTTTGCTAGAGCTTTATTTTTAATACTGTCCAGCCATTTGAACCACTCCTTTTCAAGTGGATATCCCTCAGATGGAACATTCATTAAGGCTGGGACTTGCCAGAAACCAACCTCCATCAATTAGCCTTCCACGCTTCTGATAACTCAATAATTGATTGGGATGAAAAAATATGATATTTAATCTTGAGTTTGGAGTTCAGCAGTAGCCTTCCACCATGGCAATGCTCATGGTGCTGATCTCTAACAGACACTTGAGCATGTGGATGAGAAGGTATCTAGCAGTCTTGCATCTAATTGGATCATTGCAGCTTTTCAAACAAGCATGAGCTGGAATTATCCTGAGTAGCAGTAATTTTAGCACTGTCACAAACAGGGCAAGAGAACAGTGACTGATAATTCACGGCACTGTCATTTCTGATTGAATGAAGTTATTTTGCAGTTGGTGCCAAGTACAAGGCATTCATTAGAGTGCAGTTGTAACTGCTCAGTATGACCTCTGTTAACAAAAGTGATCTACATTTCAACCAGCAAATTAAATTGGTGATACAGAAATCTGCTAATGTTATAATTAGATGGATTGATGTTGCTGCTTCTGCTAAAGGGCAACAGGGCACATCTATTCTATTCACTTCCACAGATAAACAGTGCAAACTGCTTCATCCTTAGATTGGAGAAAGCTACTTTGTATTGAAGGAGAGAGATTTAATTATGACTATAAGATAATGATTACAGCCTCTTTGAGAAGATACTTTGTAGTTTGAAGTTCTGAGCCTAGCTGATCCAGCTTGCAAAGGCCAGCAGCTTAATCCATTTTCTTTCTCTCTGGTTTCCCTTTTTAGATTTTTTAATCCTCAAAAACTATCTGCAATTGTACTTTTTACTGTTGCCTCATTGGCAACAGAATCCTAAATTGGAATATCACATTAACGTAATGTGAGGCTTTTAAAAATGATGGATATCTGCTGCATATGTGATTCTAGTAACTCCATGGTACAGTGAGCCCAAAAGTAGGCACAATATGAGAACTGGTCAATTTATGGGGAGCTTTCAATCACCAAAACTCCTTATAACTGGAAAAATGGGACAGCCTTCTGCAAAACTATCATACCTTAAACATCCATTGGAATTTCATATCTGCAGCTTAGTGGTTAAATATTGAAGTATAGCTCGTTATGAATGGAATAATTTAAAGGAATCTTTTGGTGTGTTTAGTTATTCAGATTTTCATCACCATCTTCACAGGACTTTGTGGACATTGATTATCTATAATATTTATTTGGATGACCAAGATAAACCTCAGCAGCATTGTTCACATCGTGAATTACAGCTCGGTTTCCACCAGAGGCAGAGCACTCTTCCTGCTATCATACTGCTCTGTGTTCTCTTTAGTTTTAACTCATCCGATCCCATGAAGTTAGCAGACAGATAAAAAATAAAGTGCCCCATCGACTGGTTCCCACTGCTACCCCTCCAGATGCATGGTTTGCTGAGGATTTACTTTAGCTCCTTTACTGATAAGGTTGTGTTGTTTTTAGATATTTTAACATTCATTTGACCATATATCCATCTGTATAAAAAGATCCAGACCCACGCAATGAATTACACTGTTTGAGAAGCATTCATCAAGTAACTCCATAAATACACAGATTCTCAGATTCTGAGAAGCAAGGTCAATGTCAAGTTGAGTGACATGAGCTGATAGAAACAAAACTAAAAAAAAGCCTTCACTCCTTAAAAATCGGATGGGAACTTTTTTGATTTCCCACCTACCCAACACAATTTTTCCCTCAAAGGAACTGTTAATGCCACATTGATTAAAACCTGCAAAGGAATTGTTATCTGCTTAGAGACTTAATAGGGATAAATATTCACAGGGTTACGAAGCTGCCACAGGAATCACAATGGTATGTCAGCAGCTAAGAATACAGAAACTTCATATTAAAAAGAAACTCCTTAAAGAAAAATAATATGATTAGATAGTTACCATGGAATCTTGTTTCATTGCCTTTGGTTCTGGCGAGAAAGTTTGCGGAATTATCCCTTGAGAATTGTTGTATTAACAAAGGTTCAGATGGAAAATGGTCAGTGGAAGAACATTTTTCTCTTTATTTCTCTTTCTTACATTCTGACAATCTTAATGGAGCATTAGAGGAAACCAGCATAACTTCCTTACGACAATGAAATGGATTAAGAACAGATGAGGTGCTAACCAAAATTGTCAAGACAATAATTACAGAAAACGCTAAAGGAAACCTTTTGAAAACCTTTCATCGGTGAAGAAAGAGTGGTAAACAAGAATGGTTTCCTGAGGTGGCTGCAGTTACTGTTTTTTGTTGTCTTCTATTTCGACTATAATTGCCAATTGTTAATGTAATTCTTACTTTGAGGTTTTTGGTCTGCGCCTTATCACTGACAGTTGTGCTGTTATCTCCACACCTCTCCTTCTCTATAACGTATCTCACTTTCTCACTTTTCTGATGAGGTGTTCTTAACCTAAAATGTCAGTTCTGTTTCTGTACTCACAGATGCTGCCTGGCTTGCTGCGAGTTGCCTGCATTTTCTTTTGTTGTTTTGGATTTGCAGCTTTCAAAATTTGTTGCTGCAGTTTAAAATGATTTGCCCATAGGATTTTGATTCTATATTTCTCTTTCAAGTGGACATTAAGGCAAGATATTCATCTTATTGGTTTCAGGTGGAAGATAAAGATCATTTAGCACAATTTAGAGAACTAGAAATTCTTTTCTCTTCTCTGGAAGATCATTCTACTCAAGTATTTCCCCTCATAAGCCAACAAGCTTGTTCTTACTGTTGATCATCAGACGTTACCAGTCCACAATGGTTTAGAACTTGCCTCCACCAGAACATTCAGGTCAAAATGTGTGTGGAGATTTGAAACTTTGCAACATGATGAATCACTTTGGAAATGCAGCGATTCTTTCATTTTGTGTCTTCAGAAAGACGTAACATAAAATTTTCACAGCACCAGTTGCAACATGCACAGGTGCTGGATTTAAATGCACGTAGCATTCAGAATAAGGTGGATGAACTCATGGCGCAGTTAGAGATTGGTCAGTATGACATTGGAGGCATCAACTATGAAGGCTTAAAGACGGCCATAGTTGCAAGCACTGTATCATAATGGATTCTGGCATGGTCCTGGAGAACTGGAAAATTGTAAATGTCACTCCACTCTTTAAGAAGGGAGGAAGGAAAATGAGAGGAAATTATAAGTCAGTTAGCCTAACCTCAGTGTTTGGGGAAGTCCATTATTAAGGATGAGATTTTGGGGTATTTGGAGAATAATGGTAAAATAAGTCAAAGTCAGCATGGTTTCTGTAAAGGGAAATCTTGCCTGAGAAATCTTTTAGAGTTCTTCAAGGAAGTAACAAGCAGGGTGGACAAATGAGAGAATGTGGATGTCATTTACTTGGATTTTCGAAAGGTTTTGACAGGGTGCCAGACATGAGGCTGCTTATCAAGATAAACTCCTATGGCATTACAGGAAAGATACTGGTATGATTAGCAGAAAGGCTGACAGGCAGGAGGCAGCAAGTGGGAATAAAAGGGGCCTTTTCTGGTTGGCTGCCAGCGACTAGTGGCATTCCTCAGGGATCAGTATTGGGACCGCTCCTTTTCACAATGCTTGTCAATGATTTAGGTAATGGAATTGATGGCTTTGTGGCAAAGTTTGCAGATGACACAAAGATAAGTGGAGGGGTAGAGCAGTGCTCAGGAAACAAAGCGATTGCAGCAGGACTTAGACAAACTGGAAGAATAGACAAAAAAGGGGCAGATGGAATACAGTGTTAGAAACTGTATGATGATGCATTTTAGTAAAACAAACAATAGTACGGACTATTATCTAAATGAGGAGAAAGTCCAAACATCAAAGATGCAGAAGGACCTAGGAGTCCTCATGCAAGACTCCCAGAAGGTTAACTCACAGGTTGAATCTGTGGTAAAGAAGACAAATGCAATGTTGGCATTTATTTCAAGGAGAATAGAACATGAAAACAAGGAGATAATGCTAAGACTTTATAAGACATTAGTCAGGCCGCTCTTGGGGTATTGGGCTCCATATCTCAGAAAGGATATATTGTCATTGGAGAGAGTCCAGAGGAGGTTCACGAGGATTATTCTAGGAATGAAAGGGTTAACATATGAGAAGCATTTGGCAGCTTTGGGTCTGTACTCACTGGGATTTAGAAGAATGTGGGAGGATCTCATTGAAACCTACCGAATGTTGAAAAGACAAGATAAGATGGATATGAAGAGGATGTTGCCTATGGTGGGGGTATCCAGAACTAGAGGGCACAACCTCAAAATTGAGGGGCAACCTTTTGAAACAGAAGTAAGGAGAATTTATTTTAGCCAGAGAGTAGTAAATCTGTGGAATGCTCTGCCATAGTCTGTAGTGGAGGCTAAGTCCGGGGGTATATTTTAGGCAGAAGTTGATAGTTCCTTCATCAGTCAGGGCATCAAAGGATATGATGAGAAGGCAGGTGTATGGGGTTGAGTCGGATCCGGGATTAGCCATGGTGGAATGGCAGAGCAGACTCGATGGGTTGAATGGCCTGATTTTGCTCCTATGTCTTATGGTTTATGGTCTTAGGGTCTAAGAGAATTCTGATGATTTTGAGCTGAAAAAGTGCACTGATCACTCCATTGTAGGCCTTATGATAACTCATTTGGCTTATAAAATTAGCATTGTTCCACCGAATGATTTTTGTGGGCCTGTTAAATTTGATTTCAGAAACATGTTCAGTTATCCCTTCAACACAAACAAAATGCTGGAAGAACTCGGTAGGGTAGGCAGCATCAATGGAAATTAATAAGTAGTCAACTTTTCAACCTTCATCGAGACCGAAAAGGAAGGAGGAAGATACCAGAATTTGAAGGAGAGGGGAGCGGAAAGAGTACAAGCTAGCTGGTGATAGGTGAAGCCAGGATAGTGGGAGAGGGAAGATGAAATATGAAGCTGGGAGGTGATGGGAGGAAAAGCTAAAGGGCTGGAGAGGAAGGAATTTGATCAGAGAGGAGAAGAAGGAATCAGATAGGAGACGAGAGTGGACAATGGGAGAAAGGGAAGGTGGAACAGTACCGGGGGAGGTGATAAGCTGTTGAGAAGCATGAGGGCCAGAGTAGGCAGATGAAGAAGAGGGAACAAGGAGAGGGAAAAATGACCAGAATGTTAGAGAAATCGATATTCATCATGCCATCAGTTGGAGGCTACGTAGACAGAATATAAGGTGCTGCTCCTCCAGCCTGAGAGTGTCCTCATAGTAGCAGCAAAGGAGGCCATAGATCGACATGTCAGATTAGGAACAGGGATTGGAATTGAAATGGTTGGCACCGGGAAATCCTGAATTTTGCAGAAGGAACAAAGGCATTCGATAGAGTGGTTCCCTCAGTCTGTGTTGATCCTCACCAGCACAGAGAAAGCTGCATCAGGAGGACCAGATACAGTAGATGACCCCAATATATTTGCAGGTGAAGTGTTGCTTCACCTGGAAAAATTGTTTGGGGCCCTAAATGAAGGTGAGGGAGGAGGTAAATGGGCAGGTGTAGCACTTCTGCTGCTTGCAGGGATTAGTGTCAGGAGGGACAATGGGACAAGGCAATCACAGGGGAAGGAATCCCTGCAGAAAGTGGAGAGTTTGCGAGGAGGTAAAGATGTGTTTAGTGCTATGGTCCCATTGAAGATGGCAGAAGTTGCAGAGAATGATGTGTTGGATGTGGAAGCTCACGGGGTGGTAGGTGAGGACAAGAGGAACTCTATCATTGTTAAGGCAGCAGGAAAATGGAGTGGGTGTGGATGTCAAGGAAATACAGGAGATACAGGTGTATCAATGGTGGAGGAAGGGAAACTCTGGGAGGAAAGCCTCATCCCAGGAACAGAGCAAAAGGTTTGGCATTTTTACTGGAGACATGGTGGGAAAAGGCACAGTCCAGATAAACGTGGAAATCTGTAGGTTCATAGAAGATATCAGTAGACAGTTTATTTCCAGAGATAGAGAAAGGGCTGGCTTCATTTATGACTTCCACTCATTTTGCATCCACATTCTGTTCAGCAGTGACAATTTGACATGATTAAGAAGGTCTTGGGTTCAAATCTAACTCAAGAGTTGAGGCACTAGGTCCAGGATTCAGCTGTGTTGTGCTGTGTGAATTATGTTGTATCAGAAGAGTCAACGCTTGCGACAGACATGAAGCCAAGGTCTCAGCAGCCTCTTCAAAAAATACAGAAAACCCACCATTTAAAGAAATGAACTGGAGTTCTCAGCTCTCTGCTAACAGTTCTCCAACGATGTATGTCTCAAAGGAGTGGTGATCCTAAAGAGGCAATTCTGCAATGGAATAAAGCCTTCTGGGTGGACTGGGTCAGTTCTAGTAGCAGGTAACAACAGTTCAAAACTCTCCAGTTGAAGGATCTGGAAGCAAAAAGTCAACTGTCCATTTTCCTACACAGTCGCTGCCTGGTGTGTTGTGTTTTTGCTTGGGTTTGTTTATTGCTTCAGATTCTGGCATCAGTGGTCATTTTTGTGTCCTCAGTAACTGTAGCTTCCTGACTGCTCCAGTAATTTACTTGTTGCTACCGTCACAAACCTGTACGTGATGCACATTGTAGCCGTCTCCCAAGCACTGGCAGAATGGAATAGAATCAAAGAAAATCCACAACGCAGCTCACGGGTGGAAAAAGAACTAATCAACCTATTCCCACCTTTCATCACTTGGCCCATAGCCTGCAACTTATGGTAAAAATCACTAAACACTGCTTTCTGTATTTGCAAACTCTTTAGCACATAATGTAATTTTATGAAAAGTTTTAGTTACAGTTCTAGTCATTTTTAAGAGCTGTAAAGTTATGTATTGGGTAGCAAATTATTTCAAAAGGCTGTGGTGTTAGACTCTGAAACCACAGAGGTGGTGAATCTATGGAATTCATTGCCACAGACAGCTGTGGAGGCTAAATCACTGGGTATATTTAGAGCGGAGATTGATAGTTTTTTACTAGTAAGGGCATTAAAGGTTACAGAGAGCAGGTAGGAGAATAGGGTTGAGAGGGATGGAGCCATGGAGCAGTGGCTCCAACAGTGGACCAGACTTGATGGGCTGAATGGCCTAATTCTGCTCCTATATCTTATGGTCTATTGTCTAAAATGGTATACACCAAAATATCTGACAATGTACATTAGGTTTTGGAGTAGAGGTGGGAAATTGAGAACTCCAGAATCCTTTGGTGGGGCAAGGTAAGATAAAAAGCTATCAGGATGAACAGTATGTTTTGAAGACACCTAAAGGAAAGTAGAGATCTATATGAGAGAGCTGCCGCTTCAATGCATCCTGAATTCAATGCTGACTTTTGGAATAGCAAATATAAATTTCAACAGCAACCAGTCATCAGATCTGGATATGGACTGTAGATTGAATCTTAAATGCAGTGCAGAACAGTGGTCTTCCTGGAGCTGCAGACTGGGGTTGACTGCAAACCAGGAAACATCCATTCACCTGAGATGTCTGCATATGCAGTGATTAACACTCATCTCCGATATGTTGGTGATTGAAACTCAATTGCAACTCAAAGGGAGCATTATGAATGCATTGTAACCTTAGAAATTGAACTGTTATTACCTTTGTTCTTTAACATGTAAATGTACTGTAATATTGGATAAGGAGGCCTCTTCTACCAGCATGATGGCTGCTTGTTTTGCTGAATAAAGTTTTCTATATCCATGAGCTTCATTGACTCTTCAGTGACTTTGTTCACTGTCACAACATGGTCTTCGTGGAATTTCCTTCATCCTCCAAATGTGTCACTTTCCTCCCACATCCTAAAAGTGTGCGGATTGGTCGGCTAGTTGGCCAATGTAAATTGTCCCTAGTGTGTACGTTAGTGAGAGTTGATGGCAGTGTGCAAGGAATATAATGGGATTATTTTATTGGGTGCTAGGAGTTCAGCATAGATTTGTGGCCAAATACCCTATCCAATGCTGTTTGACCACAATAGCTGTAAAGTTCCAAGGACAGGTTTCGTCACTGTGCTATAGGAAGGATGTGATTACACTGGGAAGATTGCAGAAAAGGTTTCCATGGATATTGTCAGGTTTTGAGGAGTTGAGCTATAAGGAGAGGTTGGACAAGTTAGTACTTTATTCCTTGCAATGTAGGAGACTATATTTAGGGGTGTATACAATTATGAGGGGTGTAGATAGGGTGAACCTACTCAATCTTTTTCCCAGGGTTGGTGAATCAAGGATGAGAGAGCATAGGTGACAGGGGAATTTATGGAACAAACTTTTTTTCACAAAGGATGGAATTCATGTGGAATGAGCAGCCACAAGAAGCAGTTGAGGCAGGTACGATAACAACTGTTAAAAGATACAGGACAGTTACATGGATTGGAAAGGTTTGGAACAGGGGTTCGCAACCTGGGGTTCCTCAATTAATTGTAAGGCTCCATGGCATAAAAAAGGTTGGGAACTCCTGGTTTGCTGCTGGCCAATGGGACTAGCTTGAATCAGGCATCTTGGTTGACTGTAGAACAGGCTCCTAAGTGCCATCACAAAGAAGGCAAGGCAGCACCCCTGCTTTCTTAGAAGCGTGCACAGATGCAGCACGTCATCGAAAACTTTGACAAACACCTACTGATGTACAGTGGAGAGTATCCTGACTCACTGCATCACAGCCTGGTGTGGAAACATCAGTGCTCAACTGTATAACACTCTGACTCTGTGACATGGCTGGAGAAAGAAAGAAGTTTTAAAAAATACATGTTCTGTCAAGATCATCATCATCAGTCTTCTAAAACAATATGCTTCTAATTGCACCACTTTGGCCTCATCCACTCCCCCAGTCATACATGTCCACACACCACCGTTAATCTCTTCCAGTCAGTGCTCAGCTTTCTATGTGTTATGCTCAACTCTCAAGCATTTGATGTCGCAGTGTTAACCAAGCTTGGCAATTAGCCTACAGACGTTTCATCAGCAGTCAAGGTGACATCCTCACTGCGCTGCTGTTGCTGTTTCTCTCTGGAGCGCTGGTGTTTATATAGGACTCTGCCTGCTTGCCTGATTGGCTACCTCTTCAGTGGACCTTTGAATGCTATTGGCTAGCATTTCTTTGGCTCTTAGGGGTTTGTAGATGGCATCTATTTTGAAAAGTTCTGGCCAACATAGTTCATGTTGCAGTCTCCACAGGTGATCTTGTGCACCACATTGCCTTTGTCAGTTGTCTTTACTGGTACCTTGATTCTTGAGACAAGCTTCCTTAAAGCATTCATTAATGATTTAACCCTCACACCTTCAACTCCCATGTGGTGAACTACATATACCTGTCTGGACATGCCCCCTGCTGACTGCTCCTTTGGCTCCTCCCACAGACCCCTGTATAAAGGCGATTGAGGTCTGAGCCCAGCCTCTCAGTCTCCAGGATGTAGTATGGTGGTCAACCACTGCTTGTTCCTTCTTCCAGTCAATAAAAGCCAATACCTCGCCTTTACGTCTCAGAATGAGTTATTGATGGTGCATCATCCCAGTAGCAGCCGTTCAAGTTTGGCACCTACATACTCACAAAATGTCACAGACAGATTGTTCTTCCTTCTTGCATGGGGCTGGTGCACAAAAAGAGACAATGTTAAATTAATGGTGGAGTCAAGTATTGCAGCGTATAACCTTCCTAGAGAAGTGTAAACGACAAGGGCTAATAGCTGTTGTGGAGAATGCCATTAACGGGACAGTTATGATCAGCAGCAAAGGAGGGGAGCCATTATTGAAATTCATTGAATATCTAGTCACTCTCTTCCCTTCCCACTTTGTCCTACAGTCATTTCCTGCTCATAGGCTGTAGATAATACAAGTACTTGTTGCTTATTTTCTCCTCAGCTTTCAATGATTGCATCCTTTGAATTTTCAAATTTTGCCATTTGTTCAAAGTTCGAAGTCTAAGATAAGTTTATTATCAATGCATGTATGTGTCACTAAATAGTACCCAGAGATTTATTTTCTTGAAGGCATCCACAGTAAAACAAATAAATGAAATAGAATTTTAAAAAAAGATACACAAAGATTGAGAAGCAATTTAAGTGCAAAAGAAGACAAGCTGCAAATACAAAAATAGCTACTAATAATAAATGAACAAGTAAATAATACCAAGGACATGAGTTGTAGAATCCTTGAAAGTAAGTCAGTAAGTTGTGTTCAGTGCTGTGGTGAATGAAGTTGTTCATGCTGGTTCAGGAGCCTGTTGGTTGAAGGATAATAATTGTTCCTGAACCTGCTGATATAGGACCTAGGACTCCTGTGCCTCCTATAAGCGATCTTGAAGTAAAGGAGCCATTAGGAGTTCGTGACCATAATATGATGTTTTTATCTGCAATTTGAGAAGGATAAGGGCAGATTGGAGGTGTCAGTGTTGCAGTTGAACAAAGGAGACTATGGAGTCATGAGGGAGGAGCTGGCCAAAGTTAACTGGACGGATATCCTAGCAGAAAAGACAGTGGAACAGCAATGGCAGATATTCTTGGGAATAATGCACAAGGTGCAAAATCAGTTCATCCCCCGGAGAAGGAAAGATTCAAAGGGGGGAAAGGGGCTACAGTGGTTGACTAAGGAAGTCAGAGATTGCATAGCATTAAAAAAAAGGAAGTATGACAGAGCTAAGGTGAGTGGGAGGACAGATGATTGGGAAATTTTTAAGGAACAACAGAACTTAACTAAAAAGGTAATACAGGGAGAAAAAATGAGGTACGAACGCAAGCTAGCCAGAAATATAAAGGAAGATAGCAAAAGCTTTTTTAGGTTTGTGAAAAGAAAGAAGATAGTTAAGAACAATGTTGGGCCCTTGAAGAATGAATTGGGTGAAATTGTTATGGGAAACAGAGAAATGGCAGAAGAATTTAATAAGTAGATCTGTCTTCACGAGGGAAGACACAAGTAATCTCCCAGATGTATGGATGGGCCAAGGACATGGGGTAACAGAGGAAATGAAACAGATTGACATTAGGAAGGAAACAGTGATGAGTAGACTGATGGGACTGAAGGCTGACAAATCCCCAGGTCCAGATGGTCTGCATCCTAAGGTACTAAAGGAGGTGGCTCTGGAAATTGCAGATGCATTGGTAATCATTTTCCAATGTTCCTTAGATTCAGGATCAGTTCCTGAGGATTGGAGAATGGCTAATGTTATCCCACTTTTTAAGAAAGGAGGGAGGGAGAAAACAGAGAACTATCGACCTGTCAGCCTGACATCGGTGGTGGGGAAGATGCTAGAGTCCATTATTAAAGATGAAAAAGTGGCATATGTAGATAGCAGTGATAGGATTGGGCCGAGCCAGCATGGATTTACCAAGGGCAAATCATACTTGACTAATCTATTGGAGTTTTTCGGGGATGTAACCAGGAAGTTAGACAAGGGAGATCCAGTGGATGTAGTGTACCTCGATTTTCAGAAGGCATTTGATAAGGTCCCACATAGGAGATTGGTGGGTAAAATCAAAGCTCAGGGCACTGGGGGGAAGACATTGACATGGATAGAAAACTGGTTGGCAGATAGAAAGCAAAGGGTATCAGTGAATGGGTTTTTCTTGGAATGGCAGGTGGTGACTAGTGGGGTGTCACAGGGCTCAGTATTGGGACCACAGCTGTTTCCGATTTACATCAACAATTTAGATGAAGGTATTCAGAATAACATCAGCAAGTTTGCTGATGATACTAAACTGGGTGGCAGTGTGACATGTGATGAGGATGTTAGGAGAATTCAGGGTGACTTGGATAGGCTGGGTGAGTGGGCAGATGACTTTTAATGTGAATAAATGTGAGGTTATCCACTTTGGGAGTAAGAACAGGAAGGCAGATTATTATCTGAACGGTGTAGAGTTAGGTAAGGGAGAAATACAAAGAGATATAGGAGTCCTTGTTCATCAGTCACTGAAGGTGAATGAGCAAGTGCAGCAGGCAGTGAAGAAGGCTAATAGAATGTTGGCCTTTATTACAAAGGGAATTGAGTACAAGAGCAAGGAAATCCTTTTGCATTTGTACAGGATCCTGGTGAGACCACACCTGGAGTATTGTGTACAGTTTTGGTCTCCAGGGTTAAGGAAGGACATCCTGGCTGTAGAGGAAGTGCAGCGTAGATTCACGAGGATAATTCCTGGGATGTCCGGACTGTCTTACACAGAGAGGTTAGAGAGACTGGGCTTGTACACGCTGGAATTAAGGAGATTGAGAGGGGATCTGATTGCAACATATAAGGTTAATAAGGGATTGGACAAGATAGAGGCAGGAAATATGTTCCAGATGCTGGGAGAGTCCAGTACCAGAGGGCATGGTTTGAGAATAAGGGGTAGGTCATTTAGGACAGAGTTAAGGAAAAACTTCTTCTCCCAGAGAGTTGTGGGGGTCTGGAATGCACTGCCTCGGAAGACGGTGGAGGCCAATTCTCTAGATACTTTCAAGAAGGAGCCAGATAGGTATCTTATGGATAGGGGAATCAAGGGATATGGGGACAAGGCAGGAACTGGGTATTGATAGTAGAGGATCAGCCATGATCTCAGAATGGCAGTGCAGGCTCGAAGGGCCGAATGGTCTACTTCTGCACCTATTGTCTATTGTCTACCCGTAGACCCGTAGCAGTCAGGAGGGAAGTTGTCCCAAGCGGTGGGAGACCTTGATGATGTATGCTGTTTTCTTGTGGCACTTCCCTTTGTAGACCTGGACTCTTCCTGTGGTTAACTGGGTTGTATCCACCACTTACTGAAGGCTTTTCCTTTCTTGGGCATTGGCGTTTCCACGCCAGGCTGTGATTCAATGAATCAGGATACTCTCCACTGGACATTTGTCAAAGTTGTAGACGATGTGCTGAATCTGCATTGACTTCTAATAAAGTAGAGCTACTGTCATGCCTTCTTTGTGATGGCACTCAGGTGCTCGTATTGCAGTCACTCCAGAAACTCCTGTGGAATCTCAGAGTTCAATTATACAGCAAAGTCAGAATGATCACAGAACAATGCACACGGATCTCTGCAAGTAACTGAAGAACAGCAAGAGATATTAGCCACTATATCCAGCAAAGACATGTTATCTTATTTCAAACCATGCTATGACATTTGCATTAATATATTAACTTTAGGAACAGAAGTAATGTAGGTACTTAAATCTTACATTGACGATTATAAAGAAATGGACATCATGATAGGTGAATAAGGTATCATGACAGAAAGTTACTTTGGATTAAAGGTTTTGTGAGATATTTCAAAAATCTGGACAGGTTTACAAGAGGAATTTCCAAAAGCTGAACTCAGGTTTCTGAAGGCTCAAGAAAGAGCTTAAGCAAAGGGAGTGATGGGTCTGTAATTGCCAGAATGAAACAAATAGTGAGAAAAATAGCACGCATTTCTGTACAGCATTCGCAAGTGTTTGACAGCCAGTGTGGAAATGCTGCAATGAAACTTGCCCCCACACCAAGAAGTGACTCTGCTCAGTAACATCACTAGGCTCTCTGTATCAATGTCTAGAAGGATTTGGGAATTTGAAAATGTTTAAAATACTTGAAAAGAAGTTTGAATCAGCTTCTCTCACAGCAAAAGCTCCTAGTGGTGCTGTGTCACTGCATGGCAGAGCCTGCCTTTGAGAGTCAGAGGGAGATATAGCATAAGCAGGTTTCTCTTCCTGGTAGCATGACAAGAGACCAGTTTTCTCAGTGACTGGCAAGCCATTTCACTAATCCAACTATTACCCTTCCAGAGACAAAAATCTGTTCATTGCTCATAACAGCAATTCCATTAGTCAAGCAATCCAGCCCATTTGAAGGAAAAACTAGGAATAACCCCCTTTTTCATTGCCAGGAGAACATCTTCATTCATCTGAGAGGAGAAATGTTTAATCCAAAAGTCACCACCTCCAACAATCCATCATTTTTTTATAGTTCTCTGGTGTCAATCAACTATGAAATAAGAAAAGTGATATTTTTAATATGCATGTGGGATTCTCATATGACCACACATGCTAATGATTTGACTGCTCAAGTTTTGTGCTTAAATCTCTAGAGCAGGGGTTCCCAACCTGGGGTCCATGGACCCCTTGCTTATTGGTATTGGTCCATGGTATAAAAATAGTTAGGAACCTCTGCTCCACAGTGAAGTTCAAAATAGGAATTGTCTGGCCAAGGAATAAGAACATTACACACTGAACCTCAGCTCATAGTGATATGACAAGGCTGTGGAGGTTAAAGGGTTAAGATGAGCTCAGTCACAGGGATAGGTGAAGGTGCCTGGAGATTGGGGAGCCTACTTGGGCAAATGGTAGCTAGGAAACAATTGAGTCAGATAGCATCCAGAGTTGAATGCTTCACGGAGTAGTTACAATCTGTCACATGGGTTGTGTTTCAATGATGGTCTCTGAGAGAGTTATTAGGATAGTTAACAAATTGTTGAGGCTTCATAATTTCTGGATTAAGTCCAAT
This sequence comes from Hypanus sabinus, assembly GCF_030144855.1. NCBI lineage: Eukaryota > Metazoa > Chordata > Chondrichthyes > Myliobatiformes > Dasyatidae > Hypanus > Hypanus sabinus. The sequence goes on from NC_082720.1 coordinate 16,774,353, forward strand.
GATCTAATTAACTTGTATGTGTTTTGCTGATTTCTATGGTACTTATGGTTTTACTCGTGAAAGTCTGATCATTAAATCAGATAATAAGCTGTCCCGTCAAAAGTGTAATTTCTATTTCCATTATTATTATCCACCAATGAGGAGGTCACCGGTGAGTTCAAAACAATGAATGAGAGATTTAAAGATATTTTCAATTGCTTGAGTCCACGAGGATATAAGCCTTTGGTCAGGATATAATCCTTTTGACGCCCAGTTTTCTTGAGCTGATTTTACCTGAAGCTGGTCGAAGGAGCAATGGGGGAAGGTTTTCTCAACTTTCTGTATTTGTATTTATGACAAGGCACAAGCCACAATGCGTGTCTTCTCAATTATTAACTGAAGACTCTTTTCCAGTGGAAGTCGTGGGATCCCAAAACTGAAGGATAATGTTACTATTCCCAATCTCTTCCTCAACTCTTCCAATTCAGGAAAATAAAGGTTAACCACTGGACTACATTTCCTGAGCTTGGTTGGGAAGAACACGGGGAATTTTCTCTGACCATTTTGTGGTTTGGCACGCATGCAAATACAGCAAGCTGAGAAAACCTTTCACTGCTGCTTCTTGCAAGGAGCAGTTGGAGAAACTGGACATCCCAGAGTTGATACACTTGCAATAGGGACCCATCAGACTTGGGATGAACAGTCCTATGAACTATATTCCTCATTCATACTTGAATGAGATGTGGAAATTTAGATTGGACAAATAACTCATCTGGTGAATAAATCAGAACACTGTCTGTGTTCAGCAGTCTAAGATGTACAACATAATAGAGACCGCCAAAGCTGAATAACAGATTTGTACTTGCACAACATATTTCCTGAGCTCAGAGAATGCCACCATGCCTTATTGGCGATGAACTCTGCCTGAGGCACAGTGTAGGTTCTTCACCAGAAGGACTGTAGTGGATTAGGAAGGTTTATTACTGTCACCTGCTCAAGGTCAAGTAAAGGTTGACAATAAAATACTGGCCTTGCCTGCCAGTGTTACACACATGCTCAGGCGCACATATCAAAGTAATGAATTTAAATGCAACTTTTAAAGTTAAAAATCTACAGTTACTGGAATTCTGAAAAAAGAAAAACTGAAAATGCTAGAAACATTCAGTTTTTTTTCTGGCAGTTTCAGCTCATCTCAGAATTCCAAGCACCAGTGGAAGTCTGCACAAACACATCCCACTTCCACTTCCCGCTGTGATCCTGACCTACTGGTCATCTCCAGTGTTTACTGTTTTCATGGCCTTTAAACTCTGGCCAAAGCGGCAATCCAGCCCAGAGATGGCAGTCAGCCTGTGCACTACAGGGTCCTAGAAGCAACCGCATTGGGATCAGTTTTTGTTGTTTGTTCAGGCCCATTTTTAGCCCGATTAAAGGGGTCATTACCTTAGTTTTCTAAGTAATGCAATGGGATCTAATAGGATCTGTCAGAGGAGCCTCAGATCTAGGTGAACGACAACATCTCTGTCCTCAGCGTACAATGACATTCCATTCCTGGGAACACTTGTAAGTAGAAAATAAACAAAAGCAGTGTGTGGAAGAGGGTCACAGAAACAGCAGCGCTGGGAAAATGAACTGGCATTGGAAGAGTGGCCCCAGTTAGCCGCACAGACTTGGTGAGTGAGTGATTGTCTCTGCTCAGTGTTCCCAGTTCAACACAGCCTCAGGTGTTGCATTTTGCTGAGGGGGGGGGTGGGGGGGTTGGGTGCGGGAATGGAGTCACATGGAGTCTTGTTCCCACCCGGCAGAAGATGACAAATCCATCCTGCTCATTTATGGGTGAGGTATGTCCATTACTAGGCTGTCTATAATTCGGGTAGGTCCTGTGTGGAGCACCCTCCATGTGATAGTGAGGTATTTGATGAGCATGCTGGATCACAAACAGGTTTGTACAATGAGCAGCTCTTCACTTCTCCAAATATGTCTCACTCACTCACAACCACTTAAGATTCAGAAATAAAGAGACCTTCATCTCAGAGTCGTGATTCCCCATTGGAATGGGCTGGCAAGAACTGTGGGCTGAATCAGACTGCACCCCACCAGCTGCCCATTCCTACCTCCCAAACTTTATCCAGGTGGGGAGGGATGAATGAACTGACTGCCACACTGAAAAGGCGATGCAGAGAGCCCCTGGTAACTCACATCCCAAAGCTAATACCTCCCGACAGTCTGGACACTCACCGCTCTCAGTGATTTTCTGTCTCCATTGAAAAGTATTCAAATACAGTCAAACTGGCATGAGTGCTGAGTTGGCAGATTTTCCAGAGGCTTGGATGTTATTTCAATAAATGCTCCAACATTCTTTTAATTCATGTTTATAAATGCGCACAGTACAACTGAAGTATGAATTTCTCATTGAAGCAAGTAAGTTTCATGAGAACGTGCAAGACAGAACCAGGTTGGTTTCAGAGGAGCATGGGAACTGGGGCCCCTCTGAGCTTCGGGGGATTTCAGGAACCTTGAGCGACGGAGCCTGCTGCTGAATCACAAGGATTTTCAAACAACTGGACACTGAGTTGTTAGAGTTTTACCATGAAATTAATTACTTTTCAGTTAAGAATTGAAGAATACTAACAATTAAGAACATTAATATGAAGTGGAATAATCTAAATTAAAACTCGTGTTCTTACACCTGACGCTTTCCTCTATGAGATCAGTGACACCAGCCCACCCCACACTCCTTCTGAAGAGTGGTCAGCCAGCCCAGCAGTGTGTTCAGCGAGCAGTCAGATATGCTGGCACTGGACTTCCAGCTCATTCAAGGAAATCAAAAAAGTATTCTTAAACTGAATGGTGGGTTCCCCGCCAGTGCCTCAGTCACTCATCTCAACTTGGGCCTTGCTCCTCAGGCTTCTTTCGCATCACTTATGGATGGGAACCTGCAAGACCAGCACAGTTAAAAGCTCTTTGCTCTGACTTACTGTCAGAAAAAGGAGCAAGACATCAACCTGACCTTCCTCAGCAGGGTCAAGAATCTGATACTCTTTCTGAAAACATATTCCATTAAGAACTCCAAGCTATCATTTCAAATGTAATAAGCAGTGACACAGTTTTTACCTTTATAATTTTAACATGTATTCATATATCCAGCAGATTTAATCACTTGAATGGTAAAAGCTGGAGGCTGTTAAGATTAATTTGTGAAAAATGCTCAGAGCAGTCAGTAAAATTCTGACAGGATAAATGTTTTATTGAGTGTGACAGCACAAATCATTCTTGACTATTTTCCCCTCTTGTATTTTCCAAGCCCTGAAGGTCAGAATCTATAGATGAACAGAATTTTGCAATGATTTTAATTTTTCATTCAAGTCCAAATGAGAACACAGTGCACTTCTCTTCGTCTTCCAAATCATCTGTCTCCAATTTGCTCTATAGTTTGTCTGACTGGAACAGACAGCATGGGTTTGCTAATTTAATCAGAGTGGATAGTGGCATTTCTGTTTATTGTACTTTCTGTTCCATGAGCATTGTCCCTTTCTCTCTGCAAAGGACACTAGCTATAACAGGAGTGAAACTGATAGCAGGATCGAAATGAAGTATTATTAAATTTGTCACCCCATGATTAGTGGAGTCGAAGCCTGATAAGGCTTTGGTCCTGTCCTCGACTGTCCATCCACCACTGCAGATGAGGAGTTCCCTTTGTGCCTCAATGACTAAATCATAACCTTCAGAGTGGGTCAACATAGGGACAACGCACACTATGCACAGTGAGGGCATTTAAATAGACTATGTTACTATTAATGTATTTGCACAGAGTAGGTAACTGTACAGCTCAATGGTGCAGTTAATAGAGTTGCCGTCTCACAGCCCCAACGACCCAGGTTCAGTCTTGGTTCAGTGCTATCCATGCGGAGTTTGCACACTCTCGCTGTGACCAGTTTGCTCTCCCATCCCAAGGATGTGATGGCTAGTAAATTATTTTTTCACTGTAAAATTGCTGCTTATGTGCAGCTGAGTGGTTGAATCAGGGGAGTAAAAATAAAAGTTTTCAAAGCAAAGTATTAAAATCTTCATAATATAGGAGTGTAGACCCAAGCGCTGAAGTGATCTACTCCTGCTCCTATTTCTGTTTCTTAAAGTCACGTAAGCTGTATGTTTTAAGTAGAAGAGGTCAAAGGTGGTTTTTTTGTGATTAAAAAAGAGCTGTGGATGGACCGTAGCTGAAGAGTTGTACTGTTGCAGATTACCAACACCAGAAGGTAGTTTCTTGATTTTTCTGTCTCCTGCTCCATCTAGAGGTCACATAGTAGTTAGCATCATTTAAAGAACAATATCAACATTCCCACAACCAAGACGTTTCAGGCCGAGACGTCGACTGTACTTTTTTCCCATAGGTGCTGCCTGGCCTGCTGAGTTCGTCCAGCATTTTCTGTGTGTCACCTTGCCCGCACTGCATGGGAAAACAGAACAAAACAAGGAGATTATGCCTTCAGCATAGAATAAGAGAACTTTAGTTTTAAATTCAACAGTGTGCTGGTTTATGCTGGAACCACAGTTGAGAAGGAAAGCCAGGAGACAGATCGTTTTTTTAAACTTTGTGAATTTGCAACATAAAAAATCCTGTAAGTCATCTCCCAATTCAATAAAGAGTCACAATTGTGGAACTCAGTCAGGAGTAAGAAGGATCGTTAAAATACTTCCCACACGATCATACTGAGCTATGTGTCACTTTTCAGATAAGGACTTAATTTTTACTGCAATATCTTCCTTAGGTAATCTGACTCCTCAGAACAGAAATTAAAGCCTCATTTCTCCTTCTTCCCCTAGAGCCTCTTGTACAGTTTCTATTATGCAACTCAAAGCTGACCTTGGATGCTGCTGGAGGGCTAGTAAATTCTACTCATTGTAATAGGGCTTTCAGGATCTTCAAGCAAGAGTGTTTATTACTTGAGATAATACTGCGCAGAATAGGCACTCTGGCCCTTCCAGCCACATTACCCGGCAATTCCCCAATTTAACCCTAGCCTGACCACGAGACAATTTACAATGACCAATTAACCTACCAAATGGTACATCTTTAGACTGTGGAAGGAAACCAGAGCACCTGGAGTAAGTCCACGCAGGCATGGGGAGAATGTACAAACTTCTTACAGGTGTTGGCGAGAATTGAACCATTTTGCCTGTACTGTAAAGCATTGTGCTAACAACTCCACTACTGTGCTGCCTATTTTAACTCTAGACACAAGGAATATGTTGCACTTACACTTATGCTATAAATCATTACATTTTCAGATCACATGACATTTACATAAACAATACATGTAGTGTACATTGTCTATTATGTTTGTTACTGGCTTCCTTTTGTCACTATCACCTCCTCATCTGTGCATCTGTTCTCAAAAGCGAGGAATTTACCATTTCTTGACTCATTGCTGCTCTACAGCTCTTGAACTGGAGTTAAATCTGCACTCACATTCAGAATATATTCACCATCACAACCGTATAAGTACCTTCCATAAGCCACTTAAAACCATAAGACCATAAGACATAGGAGCAGAATTTGGCCATTCAGCCCATCAAGTCTGCTCCGCCATTTCATCATGGCTGATCCTGGATCCCATTCAACCCCGTACACCTGCCTTCTCTCCATATCCTTTGATCCCCTGACTGATCAGGAAACAATCAACTCCCACCTTAAACATACGCATGGACTTGGCCTCCACCGCAGCCTGTGGCAGAGAATTCCATAGAATTACTACTCTCTGGCTAAAATATTTCCTCCTTACCTCTGTTTTAAAAGGCTGCCCCTGAATTTTGAGGTTGTGCCCTCTAGTTCTGGATAGCCCCACCATAGGGAACATACTCTCCACATCCACCTTATCTAGTCTTCTCAACATTCGATAGGTTTCAATAAGGTCCCCCCACATTCTTCTAAATTCAATTGAGTACTGGCCCAGAGCTGCCAAAATGTACATATTAACCCCTTCATTCCTGGAATCATCCTTGTGAACCTCCTCTGGACTCTCTCCAATGACAACACATCCTCTCTGAGATATAGGGTCTGAAACTGTTTGCAAAGCTCCAAGTGCTGCCTAACTAGTACCTCATTAAGCTTCAGCATTATTTCCTTGCTTTTATATTCTATTTCCCCTGAAATAAGTGCAAACATTGTATTTGCCTTCTTTACCACAGACTCAACCTGTAAATTAGCCTTCTGGAAATCTTGGACGAGGACTCCTAAGTCCCTCTGCACCTCTGGTGTTTGAACCTTCTCCTCATTTAGATATAGTCCGCACTATTGTTCCTTTGTTCCTTTTACAAAAATGCGTTATCATACATTTCCCAACACTGTATTCCATCTGCCACTTATTTTGCCCATTCTACCAATTTGTCTAGGTCCTGCAGCGATCACATTGTTTCCTCAGCACTACCTACTCCTCCACCTCTCTTGGTGTCTTCCACAAACTTTGCCACAAAGCCATCAATTCCATTATCCAAATCATTGACAAACGACATGAAAAATATCGGTCCCAATACTTACCCCTGAAGAACATCACTAGTCACCTGCAGCTGGCCATAAAAAGTCTCTTTTATTCCCATTTGCTACCTCCTACCTGTCAGCCATTCCTCTAGCGATACCAGTATCTTTCCTGTAAATTATTTATGATCATTTGATCTATACAATACTTCTGACATGATTTTCAATATGAGCCAGGCACCTGTATGGAATTTGTATTTAGACTACTTCGCTGAGAACCTATTGCTGGGAGTTAAACTCACTAGTCTGTTGATTCTCATGCCTCCATTCAATCATTTGAAAAACAGAAAACCATCTCCTTTTGCTTCAGTTGTGTCCTCCCTACTCTCCCCTGTAAGTTGGGCTCCACCAAGTTCAGTCACGTGCAGTGACAGGATGGCCAGAGTAGAACAGGAGGTAGCTGTGAAGATCAACACTGCTGGCATGAAAGCATTTCAAAAACATCTCAACTCTTCAATGGTACTGCCATATGAGTACTGACATCACTACACATCGAGTGCTCATCCGTATGTCTCCTTTGGAAAAGCAAAATGACACACATCCTGTGGGATGCTCGAGGTGGCCATTTTCATGATCATAATTGTATATAGACATTACCACTCTGCAGCTAGCAGGCTATACATGTGCACACAAAATCTTCCAACTTCATGTCCATACTGCACCAGCTGCCGCCACTGGGCTATAAACGTGCAGGAGGATCAGTGTGTGGTTAAGTGCCTTGCTCAAGGACACACACGCTGCCTCAGCTGAGGCTCGAACTAATGACCTTCAGATCGCTAGCCCAAAGCCTTAACCACTTGGCCACACGCCAACACAATACACAAAATTTCATACTGTACATTCTAGTGTTTCAGCAGGTAACTATTCTACAGTCCTTTACCTGGAATGAGTACTCAATAACTCCTTAAACAGGTTGTTAAAATAATTTATAATTGTGGTTGCAGAATGGAATGCTATGAAGGCTTCATTTGAATATTCAGGCAAACTGGTCCACCAGAACATAAGAAATAGGAGCAGGAGTAGGCCATTCGGCCCATCGAGCCTGCCCTGCCATTCTATAAGATCATGGCTGATCTGTCCGTAAACTCAGCTCCATCTACTTGCCTTTTCCCCATAACCCTTAATTCCCCTACTAAGTAAAAACCTATCTAACTGCTTCTTAAATATATTTAGTGAGGAAGCCTCAACTGCTTCCCTGGGCAGAGTCTGTTTTGCAGATCTGCTTTAGTAGAACTTCTTGCTGAATTACCTGAACGATCTCAGCGACTGTTACTGGGAAACCTTCAGCAGTTTACAGTATGGAATTCCATTTTCACTTCCAATATCAGCCAATAAATCACTTTACTGCTTTCTATTTCTTCTGCTTGGTACTGTGCGAACACCACTGGACGGCTGTTACAACCCGC